>NC_138591.1:16538787-16928372 GCF_964289735.1 Phaethon aethereus
CTTCCCTACGCGGGCAGTCACCGGGGAAGGCCGGAGCTCCAGCTCGCTACGCTCCGGAGCCCGAGACACAACCCCAGCCAAACAGCCAGACCTCCTAACACCAGCGCTACGCGGCGGTGCACGGCACTCGCCGACGGCAGCTCTACATGCGGTGCATTCCCCCGCTGGGCTGCAAGGGACGGCAGCCCAGCAGACCTAGGAGGGAAGCTTCATCTTCCCTGGGGCTAACACTCAGAGCTCTACACACCCCCTCCCTGGATGTCCCACCTCCAGCCCGTGGTCTCGGGAATGCACCGCGCTGATCTCGATGGTATGCAGCTCCTCCAGGGTCAGCTGCCTGGCGTAGAAGTGTGCCACCACGCGATGTGGCCCCTCTGTCAGGTGCGAGCACAGATAGTCAGCTTCCGTCAGGCGCACACAGCCCAAACCCAAGCCCAGCACCCGATTCAGACCGTCCTCCAGGGACCAGTAACGGCGATCCACGAACCCCCCGGGAAAGCCCAGTAGTCCGTCAAATCGCATCTGCATCTGCAATAGAGGCGCATGGTGTTAATGGGGCACGGCGGAGCCCCCAGGAGCCCTGGGGCGGGGGTGGTGGGGGCGAGGGGAGGCGTCGGCCCCCCAGCCCGGTGCCACGGAGGCCTCCGCGGAGGCGGAGGAACGCGGGGAGGCCTCCCGGCCGCTCTGGCGCGGCCCTACCAGCTCCAGCGCATCCAGGACCGTTCACCGACACCGTCTCCGACAGCTCGCCGAGGCCCTGGGCCGGGGAGCCGAGGCAGGTCCGCCCCGGCCGCACGGCCGGGGGTCCCGGGGGCTCCCCCCCGGGTTCGGGCCCGCCGCCGCCTCGGCCGAGCCTGATGCTACCGCCCTGCACAGGAACTACCGGACAGCCAGAGCCGCCGCACCGCCCGGCCGGGCCCGCCCGCCGGACCTCAGCCCGCCTCCCCCGCAGCCCGCCCCAGCCCGAGGGCCCGCCCGCCCTGGTCCCGGTCCCGGCTCGATCCCCGGTCCCGGCTCGACCCCCGGCCCCCCCGCCCGCCCTCTCACCAGCACAGCGTAGCGCAGCGGGATGCGGCCGAAGAGCATGCCCGGGTTGGGCGCGTACAGCATGGCGTGGCACGAGTGGCTCCAGCCCGGGCCCAGCCGCATCGCCTCGTACCGCGTCAGCGGCTTCAGCTCGGGCACGCCCGGCACCCCCAGCGTCGGCAACGGCGGCAGCACCCCTGCGCCCGCCGGCAGCGCCCCCATGGCCGCCATCGCCCCCATGGCCGCCATCGTCTCGCCGCCCGCCCCGGGAGCTCGCTCCGCGCACGCGCGACGGCGGGGCGGGTCCGAGCGCCGCAGGAGCCAGTGGCGGCACGCCGCGCGCCGCGGGGCCAATGGGTGCTCGGCAGCGCCCGCCAACCCCGGCGCCCACCCTCGGCGGGGCGGCCAATGGTAGTGGGCGGCCAATGGGAGCGGGCGTTGCTGCCCGCGTCGCTCGCCATATTAGGCAACAGCCGCACGAAAGCCGCCGGCTCCCACGACCAATAAGAGCACAGATGGGAAGAAGGGGTGGGGGGCGGGCGCATCGACGAGCACGCCGGGAAGGAGGCGGACCGAAGGGAAGACTACCCACCTCCCAGCGCCCTGACCCCGCCCCTCAGCTCTCCGGCCCCGCCCCTCCGCCGGCAGCCGGGCGCACCCCCACAAGCGACGCACAGAGGAGCCGGATCCCCCCGCGAAGCACGGACTCGCGTGGCTGCTCCACGGGTTTATTACTACAAACATAAAGGGGAAGGCGGGGGAGGGCTCGCCCCGGGACCCGCCGCAGAAGCAGAACAAGGCACACGGCGTGGGCAGCGCCGGGCTCTGAACGGGGTGGGACGGGGGCGACCCCCACGCTCCCCCCCCCCACCCCGCGGAGCCCTGCGCCCCGGCACGGCTCACCCCAGCACCCAGAGCGGCTGCTGGGGCAGGCAGGGAGGGCCGCAGCTATGTACAGGTGCAGTGACAGCAAAGGGCTGTGCTCAGTGTGTACAAAATATACAACGGGTAGTGTCCTTCATCTGCCGCTTTTAACCCCAAAATCCCCCCTCCCACACACACCACCCTCCCCCCCCCCCCCTAAAAATCACGCCGCCAACCCCTACCCCCCGCCGGTAGGAAACATGCACGTCTTTTAAAAAAGCCGGGCTGTTGCCGCAACCGTGCCGGTGCAAGATGGCAAGCTGCATCCCCGGGGCGGCAAGCACAGGCCAGCCCCGCTGCGGCGAGGGGAGAGGCTGCGCATGGGGGCTGGCAGCATGTGGGGGCTGACGGCAGGTCCGGCCCCGCTCACGAGAGGCTCTGCTCATCTTCCAGGTGAAGACGCATCTGCTCGAAGAGAAGGGGCTGTGTGGGGCTGCCAGTGCCACGGCCAGGGAGCGTCTTGGTGAAGTCGGATGAGCCTGAGTAAAGAAGAAGGGGGTTCAGCCCCAATAACGCCAGCCCTGGGGTCAGACCCCCTCCTACCCTGCAGTGACCACAGCAGACAGGGCTGGAGGCCATGAGCTCCTGCCGCAATGCAGGATCAGCAAGCACCCGGGGTGGGACAGGGGACATGCTATCTGCCACCAGCCTGGGAGAAGCCAGCAGATGGTTGTGCCCACCAGGCAGCGGAGCCCTCACCCAGGAGCCCAGCAGGAGCTGGTGAGAAGGGATGGGGTTTCTGCTGCCCTGCCTGGGGTCTTGGCATTGGGGGGACAGCAGAGACCCCCTGTGGGTGCAGGGATGCTGGTGCCAGGAATGGGAGTGGAGCCAGGACAGGGCCAGCAGTGCAGGCTGGTTGGTTTGCTGCCCCCTCCTTCCCTGCCCCAATGGTCAGAATCGGTCCCATCCCCGCTCTCGCCTGGCTGCCGGCCTTCCCAGGAGGGGTCCTGCTGCCCCACACAACAGCGATGAACGAAGAACGAGAAGACGTACCAGCTTACTCCTCTATACCAATAGAGCAGGAATCGGGACCCAGTGCTGCCCAAGACAGGAGGGAGAAAGGCAGACAGAGAGGGAAGGAGACATTAGAGAGGTAACTCAGAACAGACTGCGACCCTACGGAAGAAAACAGGCTGCAACAAGTCGGGGTGAGGCCAGCAAAGCCCTCCCCACCATGACACCGCCCCACAGCAGAGGGGGTGCCCACTGCCCCCCACGCTGGCCCGGTCTCCCAGAAGCTGGCCCAGATGGTTCCCCTCCCTTGGCCGAAAGCAGGAGCACGGTTAAGGGGCAGGCACGGGAGGCCACCATCACATAAACTGTTGCCATCGAGGGGACGCAGCCCAGAGAGGAGAAAGGAGGGGAAGGACAGAGACAAAAGGGTGAGGGAGGAGGAGAGAGAAGGGGGAGGCAAGCTACCTCTGTGTTAGCCCCCCTCGCCCACAGCTCGCTCTGCCTGGGAGGAAGCGGGAGCCCGTGCTGTGGGCGGGCGCGTTCCTGTCCCATCCCAAGGCTGCAGCACGCCACCCCAGCTGGGTACGCCACCCACGGTCAGGCACACAGTCCACAAACCCCCTGCGCCCCTTGGTGCCTCAAACTGGAGCCATGAGCGCAGCAGGGCAGCAGCGTGCCTCTGACCCCAACGGCGCGGCCATTACCTGGCAGGCAGACGTCTACCGGAGGGTCGCTCTCCGACTGCGTCAGGCTCCGGTGCTCACCGCAGCTGCCGTCCTGCAGGACGTCTTCGACGGAGGGTGGGTGGCTACCTAGAACCAGCCGAGAGCGCAGCCCCTCAGTCCCCAGACCAGCTCTGCAGGGGCATGTGGCCAGGAGAACGGGCTGAGATCTTCCACGTGAGGAAGCTCCCGAGGCCCCCCCAGCCCCGCGGAAGTCTCAGGTCAGACTGGTCCAGATCACAGTGCCGAAGGTCCACCTCTTCGAGCACAGGCTCATGTCCCAAAACACACCCAGCACTCCTCTCTCACCTCATGCCCTCCAGATGCTGACTGAGCACCAGAGACCCATCCCAAAGACATGAGGCACATCCTGCATGCCCAGTACCGTGGCCATGGTCTCACCAGGACCACACTGGTACACGCAGCCATCTCTCCCCACAGTTGTGTGAGTAGACAGCCCATGGCATGGACAGATTTGTTGATTTTTGCTTCCCCACTTCCCAGAAGAGACCCTGGCACCTTTCTCTAGTAAAGCACAGCTGCTCAGAGACAGACTTCAGGGGTTGGATGTTTCTGAACTTGTATGTTCATTCCCCAACTGTCCTTGTCCCCCCACAGCACAGGTCTGGCTGAGTGCACACTCACCCTGCTGCAGGGACGAGGCCTCCTCGATCTCCTCCCCTGCCACGCTCTGTAAAGAGGAACCACACAGGTTACTTCTGTGGGCTGGAGGCCCTTGCTGTGCTTGTCTCCTACTCTGGTGTTCTCCAGAGAGCTGCGCTTGGGCCCAGGACTTGTTTCCCAGAGGGACCAGGGGGCCACGTATCAGTCCTGGCCCCTGGAGGGGGTTTACAGGCAATAGCAGCAGATGCTGCAAGCCCAGCAAGGCCCAGCTTCCATCCCTGCCCCAAACACTGCTGGGCTCGCCCCGGAAGCTGCGGGAAGGTCAGCTCTGACGTGGCTGCAGCCAAGTGGACTTCCAAACCCCCTAGCTCCCAAAGTGGTGTTAGGGGCATGGGGAGCGACTACGTTCTTCCCCGTGGAGCCCTACGGGTAAATAAAGGCAGCCGAGGCTGTTGGCTCTGGGCTACTTGTGCTAAGAAGCTCATCTTTGCCTTGTCACTAAGCAATGGCCCTTCACGAGGCACCTCCCATGTCCCAGAAGTAGCCTCCCCAGAAGAGCTCTGGCTCAAAGCAGCTCCCCGGCAGAGCACAGACTTACTTCTGGAGAGCTGGTCTCTCTCAGGACCAGCTCACCCCCGCTCAGTGCTGGCTGTGAGTCAGAGTCCTCGGAGAGCTTCTCTTCATCCTCCTCGTGGATCGGGGACGAGGGAGACCGTAGCGTGCTGCGGCGGGAGAAATCCCATTTGCAAGGAGCTGCAGTGCTGCTGGTGGCAGCAGCTTAAGTTGTCACCACCCCTGCCCTGCCCCTCCACCAGCAGCATAAGCCAACAGGCACGAGCAGGAGCTCAAACTATCGAGCAAAATGCGCCAGGGCCCTCCAGTATCAGCTACACGGAGAACAGCAGCAGCAGAGTTTCTGGGACAGAGCCAAGCGGTGCAGAGCTCCGGCACAGTAACACAAGTCAGACAAATCTGCCTTTGCATGGAAGGCAAGAGGCCCAGGTCCCACACTGCTCCTCACACCTTCAAGGGCTCCCTTCCCAAGGGGAAATTTGGAATGGAGGACAGAGCCCATCTGTACGGCCCTGCAAGGGACACGTGAAGGGCACCTGCAGTGGGCTGCCAACTCCATGGCATCCACAGCTACATCCTCCATCACAAGGCCAACAGAGGATGCTTCAGACAACAACAGAATGATCTGATTCAGCATTTTGTGCTCTGAAATTTGGGTCACTTCTCTCCCCATTGTTTTGCTTCTGGGGAACTCCATGGAAAGCTGAAATCCAACAAGGTTTGGATGTCAAATGCAAATTGAGGGACTAACTGCATTGGAAAGGAGACACTTCCTTCCAAAGCCTGGATCAATTTCTCCTTGTCAAAAATCCTCTTTCTTTTGGTGACAAAACCAGCCCTTAGGAGATGTATGCTGGTAACCTCAGGCGGAACACAGTGGTGATGCCCCAGTTCCCTCACTGAGTACCTGCTGGCCTCCTAAAATTCTGAGTTAGCAGTGCTACTAGTGATTGGACCAGCCAGAGCCCTCTCCTCGCTACCAGTGAGTGTGGCCACAAGCCCTCGGGGCTTGCAAGAGGAGCGGACCCCTCCATCCCCATGCTGACCTATCTGGAGACTTGCTCCGCTTGCTCTTTTGGTGGCTGCTCTCCACGGCTCTGTCCATCCCAACAAGCGGTCGGCTCGCCGGAGGCATCCCATCCACCACACCAGAGTAGCTGATTTCGTCATATAGAGGAGCTGATGGGATGGAGGGGGAAACAGAGCGAAGGCCGTTCAGAGCTTCCAGCAAGGAAATGGGCTCGTAGCCTGGAGGGATGTTGTCAGAGCTCTGTGGGCAAGAAAGAGAGGGGCACATTAAGAAACCCTCACCAGGCTGGAAGCCCCCCTAGAAAGGGGAGGCCCCGCAGGTGCAACCCAGCCCTGCACCTCCCACACTGAGCTCCCAGGAAGTCCATCCCCACAGCCACCTCTCCAGAGAGCCTCAGCCTCCTTCCCCTGCAACAGCCACACGCTCCCCTTTGGGCTGTAATGCTGATGATGCTCCAGGCAAGTTTCCAGAGCAACGCTTGAGAGACTGGGACTGGGCATCTCAGCAAGCCGGAACGTGGCTGGGCAAGGAGGGTAAGAAAGCAGGTTCCTAACAAAGCTGCTACAAAATATGTTTGGACTTTTTCCTCCTAAAAGTTCCTCAATGGTTCAGAGACCTTTCCAGCTCAACAAGCACCCCACTTGTACTTCCAGCCCTGGTACAGACGCAGCTGTTTCACAGCACCACCATGTGTCACAAAGAGAGAGTCGAAGGAGGGGAGTACGTGTGCACCAGCTGAGAGCTGGTCCTTGGAGCCTACACCACTTCCACTTCTGCCACGGTCTCGGTCCTCTCAGCTGCTAACGCTGGCTCTCTGCAGTCACCTCTGCTAAAAGGTAGGAAAGGGATCACAGAACCACCGACACTGTAGGGAGAAGGGTAAAACTGCACCAATTCCCATTCCTTCTGTAACTCACTAAGCTGCCAGTCAAACAGACCCTTCAAAGCCATTAAACCAACACTGGTTTAACTCCAAAAATCCTCCTGATCATAAAGCTCCTGGGGACTTGGAGACAAATGAGGTTTATGCTGCAACCCAGTAGGCCACAGGCAGCTCAGCCCAGCCTGGTGCAAACAAAGGAAGACTGCAGCAGTCCAAGCTTACATTAAAGGGAGCTGTTTCAGCCCTGTGTCCTCAGGGAGGTGGTTCTGTCGTACCTAAGATGGTGTGCTGTTGCTGAGCCTGGCCATGAACTCCTGTAGTTTCTCTGTGCCTTATCTCCCCATCACACAGCTGCAGATGAGCCTGCCCAGCAACCTGTTCCAACACAGCCATTAATCTGGTCTGAGCTGATTGCTGAACTGACTCAGTTGTGGTCACAGAAGGAGCGAGATCTGACAGGGGAGGAAAGAACAAGTGGCACCCTGGGGTCAAGCATCAACCCACATCCCCTAAGTATCGGTCTCGTGATGGTTATGAGCTTGCACTGAAGACCAGAGCTGGAGATTGCAAGATAATCAAGTCAGCCGAACGAGGAATCGGTTCACAGTTGCTGCCACCTGTAGGTGGTGGGGCCAAAAGCTATCTCCACAAAAACATTTCATTTCCAGACAGCAGCTCAGAGGTTCTATTTTGTGGACAGAAAAGTCAGGGAGACAAAAACCCCTGGCTCGTGTTTGGGACATTTTCTCCTGGCTGTGTAGACCAAGGCCTGAGAGTTCAAAGACGTTTTCGTTCGCTGTGGTGAAAGCTTAGGTTCTGCAGCGCACCTCAGAGGCTGGAGGAGGATTTCCCAGCCAACGGCTACAACACCCTCACTGCAAGTTACTGAGCTTTCAAACAATCCTAAGAGACACTGGTCTTCTCCTGGGACAGTTACCGCTACACCTCCCCTAGAGCCCACTGCTGCAGGAGGAGTACTGCTAGTCACTGTAGGAGGCTTGCAGAGAGCCAGAGCCATACCAAGCTTGCAACAGCCTCATTACCTGAACCCAGCCTCAGGTTTTCTCCAGACATGACAAGCACAGCAAGCCACATTCCTCATAAGGCTCGGCATCTAGGCTAGCTTGAGCAAAAGAAAACTGCAGCCTCCTTGATCCCAATGACAGCTGCCGCTGCATTTGATGGAAGTACACAAAGGTGGCACAAATAGACCCTTCCTGGCCTGAGGTCCTCCCTCACCTTTCCTCTTCCCAGCTCCTGGTGCCTCACAATTGCCATTCATGCTGTCCCCAGCACAGCATTCCAGTTACACACTCTCACACCAACTCGGAGAGTCCCCAACAAAACAAGCTCCATCCTTCCTGTTTCTGTAAAAGCAAAACAGCCCTCTGCAGCCAGCGTTCCTGAATGCAAGACCTGGTCCAGCGGTGCCTATTTGTCTACCTCTACATCCCAGCACCAGGGTGGAAACCACAACAAGATATGCCCACACCAAACTGACAAGGGGATGAGACAAGTGCAAGGAAGCTTTTGGGTGAGCCAAGGGGACAGCAGCTTGCCCACAGTCCTACAAAGCTACAAAAACATATTGGCCAGGAACTACAAAGCAGCCAGGCTCAGGACCTGGGGACAGTCCCTGAGAGTCGGTGTCAAGACCCCTGTGGCAAGCTGCTTCCATCTTGCCTATTCCTCCACAGGCAAACCAGGGAGGTTAGTGATCGTCCGTGCAGGGTGTGAGCGTCTCACCGCTAACGTGGAGGCAGTACGTGGAGTGTCGGAGCCTGTGCAGGGGCACAAGACAAACCCAGCGTGTTAGCAAGCCCTCGCATGTGTAACACTTCCCTGTGCTAGTGACACCGCTGGCAAAGAACTGCCGTAGGAGCAAACACAACCAAGTCCACTTACTGTTTCCCTTCTAGGTTTCCTGCTGGGCAGGGAGACAGTGCTCATTTTAAGGAGTTTAAAGGGACACTGTTAAGAGAAAACCACGTTTTAAAGAAGTTTTTTCTTCAGGTTAGTGACATGAAGAGACACACAGCATCTCCTCACCTCGCTCCAAGTGACAGCACCTGCTTCCTCTACATACCACGCTCTGCTTCACAACAACACTTGGGGTTTCTCCCCTGCCCTATTTCTTAGCCCCAGTTGAAGGCAGCAGGGCTACAATGCTGCAGAGGACAGATGAGTAAAACTAGGCTTTTTCTGTGACAGTATCTTTCTGCTCCCATGAAAGCCTGTAAGATGATCTAGATGCAGATCTCTCTCTCCTCACTCTGATCTCATGTGTCTCACCAGAGCCAGCTGTGCAACAGCACTGCCCAGGCAATGAGCTGCTGCCCTCACCACAGCGGGGACGTGTGACTGGGCCCCGAGGCCATCAGTGCCACACTTTCCATCCCACACTCCCTCAGCTGCCTGCTGAGACCCCAATCACTCAGGGAAGCTGGCACAAAGAGGCCTTTCTACTGTCATGCTGGGAACCCCGATGCCAAGGGCATTTCATCAGAGCGTGCTGGCACATGGATGCACGTGCATGGCAAACTGTAACCCACCTCCATTTTCCCAGCTCCCACCCTGTCATGCCCAGAGTCTGCCACTTTTCTCCTGGGACAGGCCCAGAGAAACCTTCTCAGACTGAGGTTTCTGTGAATTTGTTTCCTCCAAAATACAGGAGGGCACTTGGCTAAAACCAGTAATATTATTAATCCACAAGAGGAGAGATCCTGGCTGTCTAGCAGGGTTGAGAAGAGAGGATGCACTGCTCAGGAAGACCTCGCTTCAAGGCCTGAGCACACCTCCTGAGGTTCCCAGGGACACCAGCTATCAGGCCGAGCAATTCGTGCACGCACAAGCTGCCCGCTCAGGCTGACATCAGTGCCCAGGCTTTGTACATGGGGTTGCGAAGTACTTACAGAGTGCTCATCATGGTCAACACTCTGTGCCAAGACAGGGCTGAACGACACTGGCGACAGAGCCCCTGGCTTCTTCCTCACAGCCCGGATCTGCAGCAGCGCACGGAAGGCTAGGAGAGAACAGCAGGCAGGTGATCGCACAGCCAAACAGGACCAGGCCCTGCCAGATGCTTGCCGGAGCAACTCGGCTCACTGCAGACACGCTGCCGACACGAGGGAGCTCCCCGTGTGCATGGGAAGCAGGACCACGGCACACAACAAAGCCAAACGCTATGGTCTGGCTTCTAGTTGATCGGTCTATACTGGGGAGAGATCCGCTGGCCAATAAAGTCTGGGTACGTGGAGTCCTTGCGGAGAACAGGCGCTGCCTGCCCTGGTACAGTCACGTACAGAGGTGCTTCGGGCCTGATATTGATAACACAGTTAAGAAAAACATGAGCTTGGCCTTGGGCAGTGCAAGCTATGGGATGGGGCAGGGGGGAAGGCTCATGTAAAACCACTTTGGGTTCATCCAGACCCCACAAGTCTCAGGCCCAAGGTCCAGCTGGCGCTGGAAGCATCACTCCTGCCATCGGCTGCTCACTCACTGGTCAGCACTATGGTGGTGAGAGGCTCTGCAACAACTGCAAACCCAGCCAGAGGGTTAGTGGCTGAACTCCCATCTCCAGCACAGCAATCCCTTGGTCCTCCTACCACAAGAGCTTTGATCTCCACTCCCTGCCCACAGTCCCATTTTCTATCTGCAGATCTTTAATATTGTTAGTTCCTCTGTGCCAAGGGCACATAAGAACGAGCCAGACATCTGTTCTGATGCAGCTGTAAGAACTTGCTCATACATAAGGAAAAGCCCAGGCATTTCTTCTTGTGCCCAGCTGCTTGCAAGATCAGCCTAGAGCCAGAGGACAGAGGTGCAAACCTATCCTCGCTGCCTCTGCACTCCCCAGAAGCAGATTCCCAGGAAGTCTGACATGGGGGCACTTTCCAAACAAATACAACCTACGCTGCTGCAGCGTGCAGATGAGACAATGCTTTTCCTGCGTTTTAAGTTGTGCTACTTAGTCAAAGCTGTCTGGCACTTCCTCTGATAAGATCTTGCTTTTGGTTACTGCGTTTTTGCCAAGTTTGAACTGTTTATACTTAATTTCACAGGCCAAACATCTGTCTTAGGCTCTTTTTAATTTTCCTGAGAAGTATCAATTAGAAACAATCAAATACCTCAGAGACCAAGCACAGGGTAAACCACATGATCTGTCTATCCCAGCAAAAACAGAAACATTTTCTCAAGAGACTCCTATGCCTCTGTGCTTTTGCGAAGAGACATGGAATTCAGCAAGCGCTGCCTGAGTGTCAGAATGGGTAATTAATTTTTTCAATTTTTTTGGGAGCTGAGCAATGCAGGGGTTAAGCAGATCCTCCTAACTCTCTTGGCAAAGCAAAGGACTCCAAATTGACTGTTATCTCTGCCTCCCTGGTGAAGTCAAAGTACAGTTGTCAGGGGCGGCGGGGGAGAAGCAAAGTACTTGGACAGCCCTCCAGTGGGGCTGGCTGCTGTCTCAGTCAGATACACTCAGGATAAAGTTTCTACATCCCCAAAATCCTTTGGGGATTTTCCCTCATCTTCACCAAAACACAAGAACTGCCTACATGGCACGGCTCTGAGCACCTGCACCTTCAGATCCAACCCAGGGAGAGGGCAAGTGGCCAGGGAGGCACTGGGCCATTCTCCTGTGTGCTCTCCTGCTTCCCTGTTCGAAGATAGTTATTTTAGGTGCCAGGAATCTCCAGATGCCAGTGAGAGCAGCAGCATGTTTAGTGCTGGGGTGAGGTATATAAAATACATGCTCCCTCTCACAGCCTGTACTGAATTAACAGGAGCCCAGGAGGCAGAAAGATGCCCTTGTTTCCTGGGCACATACTCACGCAGCCTGCAGATAGGGCAGTTGTTGGCCTGGTAGCGCAGGGTGTCAGCGCAGGAATTGCACAGACAGAGGTGTCTGCAGGGCAGAATGAGGGTGTCGCGGAGGTCAGACAGGCAAACCACACACTCGTTGCTGTTGTCGCTGTTCTCGTCATCTGAAGGCTGCAATGAGAGGCAAGACGTTGGGATGTGAATGGAAAAGGCCACGCCGAACTGTCAAGGGACTCTGAAGCCTGGGGGAATTTCCCACCCAAAAATCTGTGAGAGGGCTGGCATCCTCTTTCTGTAGCTCTCAGCAGGGGTTTCTTAAGGAGAGCAAGCTCCAGCCCACACAACCCTGCTATGGACACTCCTTCCTCTTGGGGCTCTGCTCTGAGCTCATTGAAGTCCAGAAACCAGAGCACTGTGCTGTGAATCCACAGCACAGCTGTCCTTCCCCAGAGCCAGGCTGTGTGCAGAGGGCAGCCCCTTTGGGGTAGAGGTCCCCTCGGATGAGGAGGACCAAGAACAAGCTTCTGCCTGCCAGCCTGATGGCTCCCAGGGTCAGCAGGGAAGTGGGGTCTTTGGCAGTCCAGCCTTTCTGCCCCATGTCTACAGAGAGAGAGCAGCCCCAAAAGGAGCTGCTTGCTGACTGTGGCAGGCAGGTCAGGCTGGACAGAAGGAGGCATTCCAGCCATGTCTAGCCCTGTTTCCATAGGTTCTCTGGACAAATGATGGAGTGAGTGGTTCTTCTGCCACAGCATCTTCACCAGTCTCCTGTGCTGGCACAAGCTTCGATGCAGCTTCAGGAGAACCAGCCTGGGATGCTCACCTGCTCACAGCTACCCTGGTAAAAAGGTCAGCGTGAACCTATTCAACATGAACGTTGATGACACTAGTCTTTCAGTCACTCAGAGACCCACAAATTGGATTACAGCCACCAAGCAAGCTGTTGCTGGGAGGAGAAACCCACTCTTCAACCACAAGAGCTCTCTTCACTGACACCTGAAAACCTCAGTCTCCCCACCGATGCCACAGAAGTTATGCCAGAGCCCACCAAACTGATGACCTGGCATGGGCCACCCTCCACCTTCGCCTGGTCCCACTTCACGAGGCCGCTTTGGTCACCAGGGCTAACACATGCCAGACCACGGGCAACCTTGGTGTAAACAGCAATATACAGCATCTGCTGCTGCCACATCCTACTACACCAGCAAAAGGCTGCAAGTCTGTCTGCCCCATCACATCCATTCCTCATCTATTTGGGGTGGAGGGGGCCAGGCTTTTTGCTTTCCCATTCACATGGTTTGCTAAGTATATTAGAAAGAACAAAAATGGCCCCAGGCCACTTGCCTGATGGGCCACAGTGTGTGAATGCTGGATCACGAGAATCATCACAAGACCCTGGAGGACCCAAACAGAAGCCTTGAAGCCTCTTAAATAGATATTGTGCAAGAAAAATCTTTGAAAAGACTTCTCCCCCCTGCCTCTTCAGGTGCTACCTGTTGGCCCAGGCAGATAGAGATCACAGGATGCTTTGGGCAGGACACTGCATCGCTTGGAGAGGAAATCCTGCTTGTCTTGCTCTGTGGCTACTCCTCTGTTTGCAAGTCACACACTACAAACACCAGAGCGGTCTGATCCTGAGAGATCCAGCACTTGGTACACTCTGCAGCCCAGGTGGCAGCAAAGGGCAGCTCTACATAAGGCTAAGCGAGCATAAAGCAGTCGCATCATCTGCATGGGGCTGTGCAGCAAGCCGGGATTCAGCAGAAGCTCACGCTCCAAGATGTTTCTGGTTATAGCATTTGCATATACATCCCTTAGTGATGCTTGCTCTCTCTTGCTGGGGAATGCAGGCTGCTCTCTGGACACTGGCAAGCCCTTGACTGCAGAGAGGCAGTGACACTGGCCCATAGCTGTCGCTACAAGCCCTAAAAATCGGCGCTCTGAAACACTCATGAAACACTGATGCCCTTCTGTCCCAGCAATCCCAGCCCCAGGGAACATTTGTCTCAAGAGTCTCACACTGTCTAAAATTATCTCAGCACACCTCCACTGACTGTTTGGGCCTTACAACAGTGAGGATCTGACACCCCTGGGCTTCTTCAGTGCCTGCAGGAATGACACAGACTCGACAGTCATTCTGGGAAGCACCTCCACGTTTCCGGGCCAAGCCCCATAGTTATGCTCAAAAGCGGAAGATGCGGGCTGGAGACTGACAGCTCAGGGAGCAGCTTTCTGAGCACCTTTACCTTGGTCTCTTGGTTGTTTTTGTTCTCGATGCCGTAGATCTCCTGAAGCAGATAGCTCACCCCGGTCAACCTAGGGAAGAAGACAACAGTTGGAGTACCAGCTGCTCTGTCATTGCTGCTTCATGATCACCTCCCCTCCCTCCCTGTGTCAAAATGTCCATGTTACACCCACAGCAGCCAGCTCCCCTAGAGCCACATGAAAAAAATTAACAAAAACAAATATTGCAAAGGATAGCTGGGAGAATGAGTCTGTCCTTGCTCAGAAAGTGGTGCCCATTCCATCTGGTCTGAGCAGGAGGCCTAAATGGCTGCTTTTGTCACTATCAAAATCATCTAACAAACAAGTACTCTGCTTGTCCCAGAGATCAAGAGGGAACACGCACCCATAACCCAGGGGCAATCGGCCTTCCATAGTCCTTTCCTTCTGTGAAGCACTGCTTAACTTTAACCAAGATGAACTTCCACCCTTCTTTGTAACCTCAGGAGAGGTTCTGTGCCAACAGCTCGTTACTGGCACATCATCAATGGTTGCACATCACTTCCCTGCTCATCACCTGGGAGCATAAGGTCGAGCTACTGAAGACAACCATGTCCCTTAGCATGAGAAGCACTCAAGGGACAACATTACTGCAGTGTCATTTATTACCACCTCCAGGCCCTTGGTGGCATCTCTAAATTGGGGTGTGTGGTGGCAGAAAGTGCTCTAGGCACACTGGAAGTTGCTCAGAGCCCCAAACCTGGGACATACTCCTTGGAGCCATGCCTTTATGCTAACACTGGCAGCTGCCTGCAAATTCCCCCAAGCAGCTGAACTAAAGCAGTGAGGCAAGAAAGGCTGACGGTTCAAGGCCCAGTGGGGCAAGCCCCCTCTGCACTGCGAGGTGTTGTCCCCTCTTCCCTAGCTTAGTCAGCAAGTACAGCATGAGACTCTTACAGCTGAGAGGAGCAGTCTCCACAGGGATACACAGAGCTACCGGTCACCCCCCTCTGCTTCCCAGAGGAGCTTCCCCAGAGCTGGGCATGTTCCTCCACACAAAACCCCGCAACAGGTAAAATGGTGAAGGGGCTGCGAGGTATCAAATTGACACATCTCGCAAACAGGGAAGGAAATGCTTTCCTGCGATCTCCAGTAACTGTCTAGTTGACACCATGCAGCAAAGCCAAGCCACGAGGAACCCTGTGCTTCAACAACTCCTCAATCCCAGGGCTTTTGGCACTTCCACGTGTAATTAGCCTCTCTCCTCTCCTTTTGTCAAGCCAGGTGCTCAGAAGAGCAATGGCTTTGCCATGGCATTTCTGTGCTGCAGAAGACGTCACACGCTAAGATGAGGGCAAGAGCTAGTTATATCCAGCCTGTTTGCCGGTTTAGAAACGCTCTGAGCTGGGATGCAGCAGCTTTAGCAAACTAATTCCAGAGCCGCCCTGTTTAACCCAGCGTGCAGCTTACAGACAATCTGTTCTAGGCCTGCATTTCAAGGCAGTGAGGTCAGCTGCTGGACTGCTGCGCAAAATCCTCTGCAGTGGCTCACAGCTCACCCAGGAAGTTTGGGAACAATTATGTGGGAG
Organism: Phaethon aethereus; assembly: GCF_964289735.1. Lineage (NCBI taxonomy): Eukaryota > Metazoa > Chordata > Aves > Phaethontiformes > Phaethontidae > Phaethon > Phaethon aethereus. The sequence continues at coordinate 16,554,154 of NC_138591.1, forward strand.
ACGTCCTTTCGTAACTCGACATTTCAAAGACAATCTTGTTATAGCATCCTGACTCCTCAGAGGATCGTGATGAGCATCAGTGAGTGCAGAAGTGGTCAGCTCAAAGCAAGGAAGAGGTCAGGAAGGAAGAGACCAAAGCCTCTGCAGGAGTCTGTGTTCTTTTTAACTGCTTGGCTCTAAAAATCATGAGAAGCTCACATCCCAGTAGGAAAAGGGTGAGCAGTGCAACATGGCCCCTACTAGAAAGATCTCTAGGTTTTAAAAGAGTAGGGATAAATAAGGAGTAGGTGACTGTACACAATGCGGCCCTTCACCTTCACGCTTCTCCAACCCATCCCGCACCACGTCATCCTTCCCAAGGCTTCTGTTGCTATATCCAGCCTCAGCTGATGCACACAGGAACCACCAGCCAACTCCAGATCACGTTTTTCTGCTGGTCCATCAACTCCATGTTGAATTTCTTTAAACAGGTTGGTACGTACAATACAGGTTGGTACAAACATACATACATACTTGATCTCAGCTGAGAGAGCAAAGCAGTTAAGCTCATTAGCTGCTGCTTCCTGCTCTCAAAAAGCTTTAGAGATCGATGCACACAAAAGGTACCTGGGAATCCTGGCACTGGCAAGGAGGGGAAGGCAAAAGAAAAGCAGTGATGGGGAAGAATGTACAATATTATACAGATGGTTTACTTCAGACATGTACTCTATACCTCTGCTAAGCTCTAATGGGCGCAGATGCTACCTCAGTTTCAGTGGTACTGTGTGTTCTTCTGGCAAGAGCTTCCTTCTATTTTAAAAGCCATGGGAGAGAACATACATTACATCTTACAAACTGCCAATAAAAAAAAAAAAAAGTACCCACAACCAAACACTGAGTGGGAAGGTTACACGCTCTGCCAGTAAAGATAGACAAGCACACACTGTTTCACTGCAGGAGTCAGCTAACCATACTGTGGCAGGGTGGGAACATCCCTAGAGAGCACTTCCAGCAAGACAGCCCTCCATTTAGGGAGTCCGGAGTGCTAAATGGAGAATGGTACACACACTGTGTTAGTGTGCACGGTAACCCAACACCGACTCAGAGTGCTCACAACCATGTAAGCGTTGCTTTTAAAAAAAAAGAAAAAATTTTAAGAATTCCCCCAAATAACCCACAAGCAAGATAAATGAGCAGCTTTTCATCAGCTCACAAATGCTCTTCTCTGATCAGAAGAATATGTGAGAAAGAGACACCGCTGGCATCACACTGTTCTGTTCCCTCAGCGCTCAGGCAGCCTCTTCCAGCACAGCTCACAAGCTCTCCCTTCAGAGGCATGGCTCTTCCGGATGTTCCCACTAGAAACCTGCCTTCGCACACACGACAGACGCCTTTCCGGAACAGTCTCTCTCTGTCTCTATTAAAAATACTTGTTGGACCCAGAACCGTCAACTAGCCAGGAGATCATGCTGCAACACAGCCAAGTTAAGCACCAAGGAAGGGAGGGGAGCATGGGTCAGTCTGGGACACACAGGGCTCAGAACAGACGTCAGGCTGAAGCGGCAAGTAACTCACCACTAACACTGGGATAAAGGTCTGGCTGCGAGGGCTAATGTTGCTGCCACTGGGCACGAGCGAGTCTGAAGGATGGGCTGTGAGTGTCTGCACAGCACTGGTCAGGCAGAGAGTGAACTACCAAACCCAGTTTTGACATATGATTACTGGTACTGTTTAGTGGCTCTTTTCTGACCTGGGGACTGGAAGGAACATCTAAGAGCAAAAAGTGTCTAATCAAGGCATCTAATGACCTTCTTGATAGTAAAAGGCTTTTTAATTCAGATCAGAAAACCCTGGCCATCAATCATAAGTGGATGAAGCCAAACATGTTTAAAGCAGAAACACAGCACACATCTAAAGGTGAAAGGATGGACCACCAAAATCTCATCTCTTTCTCCAAGACATTTCAAGCTGATCCTTGCAGCAGGATTATTTACCAGATTTCCTTTCAGAAGCTGAAATTCTTGGCAATCTTAGCAGTTTGCAGTTGCTTATATATTTCTCTCTATGCAAGACTCGGTGCAATTTCAATCTTGATGAGGCGCTAAACAGCTTCTGTGCATCATGGCACTGGGATGGGCTAAAAAAGGGCTACAGATCCCTGATGTTTCCCTGTTTGCCAGTCTCCCTTTTTCCCTTCCCCTCATAACATGTGCAGTCTGGTATATAAACAACAGCTTCAAAGGAAGACCATGTCTGTGACTGCTCAAGTACCGAGATACTCGTAGGGGACAGGCAAGATGAGCCAGAAGGTCTCAGTCCCTGGGACTGCTCTGAAGATACCTTGGGCACAACAAGGAAGTTTTGTGTAGGGAGAAGACATGCATAAGATCCCCTAATATCTTAACACACACACACACACGTGGAAAGCTAGCGGTTTTCAGCCTCCAGGTAGGACACGGGGAACCTGCAAAGAAATCCTTCCACACCACAAGACACAGAACCTAAGGAAATCAGCCAGTGTCAATGAACAGATATGCTTCACACTACTTAACGCATACAGCATTTAAGCTCACTAATGCAAACCTAATTTACTTCCACCTATACAGACATGGAAGCATCAGTACTGTGCTTGGCCAGTTTTGTATTCAAGCACCAAACACCAGGAAAGCAGGAACATATAGGGAAGACTGAATCTATAGACAGTACCTGCCTCGCAGAGGAGCACAGAGAGACCTGCACCATGGCTCTGCCAGTCCCACACTGCCGTATTTGTTCCCGCAACATACATCTGGCTGTGCAACAACCAACCCAACGTTAAGGGCTGCCAGCAGCACACTGCCTTTGCTTGTGATATCTGAGCTAACGAGGTGAGATCTCAGGCTCTCACTGAACTAACCCTGAAGTTTCCCACTGGGTACAGTCAGACACCCGTGGGACAGCAGCAAATGTCTTTAATCAAGCAGTAGACAGGAAACAAGTACTTACGATCTGCTTCTGTTTTAACGGCTTCACGGAAAAACTGCCATCAACGTGCTAGCAGGAAAAAAAGGAAATGCATTAAATAGCTGTAGTATACAAATTAAAACAGACTCATGATCAGAGTTGGTGTCTGTGAGCTAAGGGGAGGGTGGCATATGTGTAACAGAGACAGTCTGAATCACAATCATTCCTAGCAGAGTTAGTGGAACAGGGTATCGGAGTGCTCCTTGCCTGCTCCAGTGCAGAGCTAGTTGAACCTGGCTCAAGTTAAACCTGGCTGAACTGGGTCAGAGCATACAGAAAAATCCATTGGCACGCTGGATGCTTTCAGGCTGCAAGTAGTCCAACTGGGTGCAAACACTTCTTCAGCAAGTCCAGCAAGGTTTGGCAGGGGATATTTGTTACTTCCCGAAATAACATCCAGTTACAGAGCCACTCTTGAGGCCAGAGCCCCAAGAGAGCAGGGGGCTGGCATGAGGCTGAGAACAAGGTTTGTCCACTGGATGGAGTCATAAACAAGCCGCACGTGCCCCACATTGCCAGCTCTGAAGCTGCAGTGACCACCTCAAGCCCTTCATTTGCTCAGTGGCAGCAGGCACAGCTAGAACAATTCTGTATACACCTGGTGTCAGAACTAGTGACAGGAAGAGCATGCTATTTCTGTTTTCTCCATCATCCGCAAGGGCCAACTAAGCTGAAAGAAACCACTCTTCTGCTACAGTCTAGAGAGCAGGAAAGGAGACTTAGGGGGAAACTCCAGCAGGCCCTGCTGCTGTGAACAGTTCCAGACATGCATCTGTTTGCTGAAGGAGTTTCAGAAGGAAGGGATGACAGCATTGCACCAAAAGACAACACAGTCCTGTTTTCCAGGCAAACACAAAGTGCCAAGTTTCTGCCTTTGGAAGAGCTGCAAAGCCCGACTACACATAGCATCATGGTTACTATTCCAATCTTAAAGATACATATAAATAGCAAGTTACCAAGGCCTGCTGGTCTGTCTGTCCTCTGAGTATACTCTGGTGATCATCATCAGCGCTTATTAGCAAGGACCCTCTCTGGATTTATGGACCTACACTTCAAAAGCTGCAATTATTCTAAGGATGGGGAATATATTTTAATCAAACAGGGAGGAGAAAGAACTCAACAAGCACTTTGCCCTGTGACTTTTTATTAAAAGAAATATTTTGATCTTGTTTTAAGCATTCAGTGGAAGATGAGAAGTAAGAATTGGCGCCACCAGACAGCATCTCCCTCTCACAGCACACACAGACTAGAAAAAGAAAGGAAGCACTTTCAATTCTTGAGCTGAGACCTGGACACGGGATATAATCCAACATTGATGGAATGGCCTGACCAGCTTTAGTTGGTCCCCAGTTTTGCTGCACACCTCGCTCAGCGCCCTGAACCGTACGGAGGCTTTTGCCATCACCTTTGTGCATCTAGAGTGCTCAAAGGTTCTGCACAGTAAGTAGAATTTACCTGTAATCCTTGGAATCCTGCTTCCAACGCTGCAGCAATTCAAGCCAGGGAGAAACTTCCAGAGCTCACTTCTGCCCTCATGCTAATACACTCCCAATATGTGTGTATTTTCCTACTTTCCGTAAGATGCTATTACCAAATGCTGTCCACGGGATGCTAGAATGGGAAGCTGGGACAAATCCAGGTCCAAGCAAGAGCTCTACTCCCTGGCCACAGGGATACGTGGAAACCAGCGACTAGACACACTCCTTTGTAAGTAAAAATCATACATCATCAGATCCAAAGCCTAATCTGAACCTAGCTACAACCAAAAAGCAATGAAGGCAATAGCCAGGAGAACACAGGTAAGTCTTGCAGATGAGGAAGGCAAACATGCACAGAATACTTCAAAGTCAGGCTGTAACATGCAGGAAGCCGGTGGTCTCATCTATTTTTCGCTCCTCAGAAATGTCTGACAATCATTTTGCAAGGCTAGGGGATCTCCACATACAGTACTTTCCCACCAAGATGACAGATGGGCTTCAAACACTACAGCCTTCCCCAAGGAACCACTGCCCACACTGTCCTCTCCCAGACACTGCTGAACAACTGAGGGATTCCAGTGTGTTTTGTTTTTCCAGATCAGCTGGAAGAGAAAACTAGAAGAATAACATCCCTAGTCCCAGGGGTGCTGCAGCTGCCCATCTCATTTCTGACAGATCTCTAATTGCCAGGAGCAGAACTACCTTCAGAGACAGTGCTCAGCGCAGCCTTTCTAACACAGTAAAACTAATTTTCTTCACATACTAAGTCCAACAAAAAAGCAACCCAGAACACTCAGAGCACCTTCCAGCCACAGGGCTTCCCTAGGATTGACTGTGCTTCCCATGCCCTCTACTCAGCTTGTCACCATCTGCATAATCCACCTAGGAGGAACAGAATAAGACCTGGAAACTTGCTGAGGGATATGGCAGGAACAGAGCAGATTGAGACACAGAAGTCAGTCCACATGCCAGCTTGGAAGCGAGGAATTTCTAACAGCACAGCATTGATGCTGCTCCCCTCCACATGCCCAGCTCTGCTCCAGCATCTCTTGCCTCATCTTAGCATGCCACTACAAGTATCACTTGTCCAGGATATGTGTCTGCAGTATTACCACAACCAGACCCAAGATGGTGCAGTTATGGCTCTTGCAACTGTTTTCAGGGTCCAATTACCATGGGAAGATATTTTGTTATAAAGGCTTGTGCATACAGCTTGGCTTAGCCTCACCGATGTAGGCAGAGGTCAGCTACATCAAACATGCCACTGAAAAGTAGTGGAGCTCCAAGTCTTTATGCAGGATGTATCCTAATTCTTTAAAAGGGCTTGGTCCTACATGTAAACTAAGGCCAAACAATGGTGCAACAGGGTCTGGACATGGCAGATCCGGTTCTGCGAAGAGATCACAAGGCCTGGGAAAACTGCACGGTAGCAGCCATGGTCAACACCTTCCAGCCTCAAACACCACAGCCACTGAGGCACACCCTCTCCCCTCACACAGGAAACAGCAGCTGCAATTAGCTGAGTGACCAGCTCAGGTACAAATGATAATTACAGACTGCACAGGAGCTGCTGCAAGCAATTATTTGTACGACAATAGCACCCAGGAACCCCAGTCAGGGGCCAGCACTCCGCTGTGCAAAGTTAGATACAAACTAATGACCCATGGAAACCTTTACATATGCAAGGACAGGGACAAAGGAAAAAAAGAACTCATTTACCTTTTCAAATGCAGCCAGAAGAACATGGGCATGACCTGTCACCTCAACCACCACTGCAAAAAGAGAAAGAGCAGTCCTGGTTAAACTTTGAAAACAGCACAAGCATAAATACCACCCCAAGCTGAATTTTAGTCCATTCACAATTTCTAAACTGCCGTCTGTTCTATTTTCATCTCCTCTTGCAATTTAAAATTTTTCTTATCTTGTCATCAGGTTGGTTCATCTCACACCCCTGCAGAGCAAGAACAAAACCCTGCTGGGCTCTGTGGTGGGCTCTATGCAGGCATGCCTTTGTTACCTTGGGTGCTCCAAACCACCCCACTTTGTTTTCAGAGGTTGGAAAGGGAAAGTAAAACAAAGCGCTCAGTGGGATTCTGCTCTTCCCTCAAATTCCTGTTTCTAATTACCTGATTTAATCACAGAGATTAATAAATCCATCTGGTTTAACAAGAAGTGGCAGCACTTCCAGCCCTGGCACTTATCACTTTATTTCACTCTAATCCAATATGCTTATAAAACATTTATTTCTCACACCAGTTTTGGTCACTGAAACACCTCTGTCCAGTTCTCTGATTTTTTTCCCCAAAGACAAACATCACATCTCCCCTCTTCCAAACTTGAGGCTTCCCTCTTAATCCCAACAGCATTGAAAAGGGGCTGTCTGGGTTTCTATACTGCATTCATGGCTCCCTCAGCAAATACAGAATAGAGGAAGCCGAGGTACAATCCCAGTCTCTCTGGCTCAAGACTCTAAGGTTCTGTTCAGCTCCAACTGGTTGGACCCATTTGCTTCATTATGTTGACTCATCCTATGGAAATGGGAGATAGAGGTCATGGTGGAGTCACCGAGGGAAGGGAAGGCATGTAACCATCTCACCCTGCCTGGACCGACGAGTACCCGGGCCACGCTCAGCACATGCAGAAGAGCTGGCAGACACTATTATCAGCTTTGTGCCAGAAAGTTAACAGCTGAAGGAAGCATCTCCTGTGTTGTCTAAAAGGGAGGGGAGCTCAACAGCTTCCTTTGGGCGCCCAGAACAGCAGAGACAACACAAGGAACCATTCACTAGACTACAGCACAAAGATCATGTTTCGAAACAGCAGTACGTGGGAGGAGAGAGTCCACGCCTGCAGATTTGCTGGGTAACTGAGCTTGCACCCAAATTGCCATGACCAATCAGGAACATAATGGCATGCAGAAAAGAGGGCTAAAACTGGCAATTCATCTGGCTTGCTTCCCCCAGCTGCCAGCCAAGAACAAGGCTGTTCTAGCTCACTCAGTAAATGAAATTCAGGTCCCTCCCCACAGCCTGAATAGCCAGGTAAGAGATAACAGGCATCACTTCCTTTCATCTCCTCCATGGCATCCAAGCAGCATGTGTGACTGGAGCTGTGTGACCCGTTCTGTGCAGCACCTTCCCTCCCTGAAGGGTTTCTGTACCCTTCCCTGAGAGCAATCCTGCTGGCAGGAATGGGAGAGGGCTAACAGTGCAAGCTCACATTCTTCACGGCACGCAAACATCTCCTGGCAGAATTCAGTCCAAACCAACATCTCACTGACTGCTAGTTTAATTTGCCATTCAATTTTATTTAACACAAGCAGTTACAGGCCAGCTGTAATTTTCCAGGTGCTCTGAACACACAAGCCCAGCTCCTTCCAGTCCCATCAGTTAAAAAAGAACCAAAATACACAACGATTTCCTCAAATCTTGCTCAAGTGTCACATATTTTTGTGCTGATATTCTTTCCAGGAGAGGATTTAAAAGCAATTGCCTTGCCAGGTTATTAAAATAGATGACAGTACACTATTGGCTAAGACGGGGCATGGTATGTGCATAAATGTATGCTTCCCATGCTGCCTCCTGTTCCGTTTTTGGTCCTTCTAGGCATGCCCAACATTAGAAAGTACAAATTACCTTGCCAAAATCTCCATAAACAAAGGGAAGTGTTTTATATTTATGGTCAAGAAATATACATATATATCAATTTTACTAACAGTGCCTGAAACCACTAAAAATAGATGCACTTTCAAACTAATTTCCTTTATGTTGCACTATGCTTTGTTAGTCACACTTTAAATTGGTTCATCCAGTTCTATTTCATTTGGCTTGCAGGACCGTAAAATAATGCAATGATTTTCTGGGCACTTTCACATCTACAATATAAGAAACTGAGCAAGTGACTGCACTAAACAATGCAATCAACAATGGATTTTGTTTTCCTTTCTAATCATTCTTAAATTTTGTACAAACCGTTACAAAATGCAGAAGTGAAATGCTGGTGCTGCTGACCACAACAGCCCCCAATGTTAGAGAAAGTGTGACTTCCTTGTGCTCTTTTCATTGCTGACTCTCAGAATGAGTGCAAACACACAGAGCCCAAAAGCCCACACCCCCTAAGGAAAATACAGTTCAAGGCGAGTAACAATCTAAACGCTTACTGGACTTCCCTCTCCAAAATGGCAACGTGCTTTAAAAATAATCAATATTATTTCTCATCAAAGGTTATGCTCTTTTATCGTAACCATTCAGCACCCTTCAGAAAAAACAGGAGAATTTTAAACTGCTGAATGAAGCTGTATTTGGTTGAACAGTGGCCTGAGTGTTTTAAAGCCATTTCTTTTTCTCTGACCATTCCTGGGGGAAGGCCCACCCTACAGCTAGCTTTTATGAAGACAATATACCCCTCAAAGAGGAGGAAAAGACAAACTCCCTCCTTGCCCTATAAACTGCAAATGTAAAACCCAAAAAGGAAGTAATTTGCTCCAATTTGTGCCTGGCATTGGTGGTAGAGCCAGGAGCTCTCCTAAACACTATTCCAACACTAAATACCTGGCCATTTTTCCTGTAAAAAATGGACACTATTTTTAAAAGCATGTTTTTATGTAAGAACCCGTGGTTAGCTGGGCCCTTTTAATATAGGAAAGTTAGGTGAACTCCAGAAATATTTTTATTCCGGAAAGGTTCCCCAGGCCTCTAAAACAAGTAAGATGTTTCCATCGTTGCAGGAGGAGGCCTGCCCTGAAGGAGTCACATAACCTCAAAGGGAGCTAGAAGAAGACCAAGGGAGCACACCACCATGCTTACCATCCCCTTCATCCACCACCGCTCGGATGACCACAGGGAACACACCACGATCCAAGTCAAAGTTCAGCTGAGGGAAAGAAACGAGATGAGGTTAGACAATTCACACCAAGCTTGCCTGAAGACACCGCTCGAGATAGCATCAGAGGAATGAAGGCCCCTTCTGATGGGACCCCAGTCCCTGGTCTCAAAAGGACATGACAGAGCAGGAGGATTTAAAACTCAGGCACCAACTTTCGAAGTGATTCAAATGGCATAACTACAACATATATACATTGACATGGCACTTAACACCAGCCATGGCTCGCAAAGCAAAGGGTCTCCATTTGAATTTTATATGGTATTTAATTCTCACTAATTCATATATCCTAAAAGTCTCACGAGTGATTTGTAGTAGGACAAGTTTCTCAAAATAAATCTAGTGCCATAGTTTTGCTTGCATATGGTAGAATATACTGATTATAGCACAGCCGTATGTATTACACTCCCTACACCACAAAGGAAATCCTGACTGTTGTATGAAGTTCTTGAAGACATAAGGAAAAAATCTGTAAAACTTCAAGCTCACACAACACCTTAAGGAAACACCAGACTGATTTCCATTCTCTTGGCATGTTATGAAATTCAGATCCTTGACCTTCTAATTGGCAAGAGTGAAAATTTAAGAACTCACTTCAGTGCAAGGAAAACAGATTCAGTTTCTTCCTTTGCCCTGCACTTCATTAAAGCACTTCAAATGCTCCATGTCGTCTTACAAACACAAGAAAAATGCAACCTTACAAACACTGTCCTATGCCTAGAACGGAAGTGGCTCAGAGACTGGATTTCTGTTGTTTTTTTGTTAATTACTTGAGTTTTTTGGTCTCATCTGTTGCCAGGAGTGAAGAAAGTGTCATTTCATCATGGTGCTCCAGGTAGTTTTGTTTTCCAGTGAAAACTGAGACCCACTTGGAAGTGCCGCAGCACCGTTCAGATAGTGCTTCAGGGCTTCCCTCACTTTCCCACAGCCCCAACATCATTTGCAGCATCATTTTACTCCAGCCAGTCCCTCAAAAGATAAACTATCAAGATAGCCATTGACATTGGCACAAATGGCAACCCAAAACACCCAGACTGGAGGGAAGGTGACCCTCACGCTGAGCCTTAAGTTGAAAATGGTTGCTTCTCAAATGAATTGCAACCTAAATGTTCATCCTGAAATTAATTACAACTGTACACTGGGAGACGACATACCCTGGCAGCCACCAGCCAAGTGTGCCGCAGCGCATTAGCCACACGGCTGTGCCTCTGCCAAGAGCTGCAGGCACATGCTTCAGACTTGCAACGGCGCATCAGCCTTCCACAGGAGGTGCAGGGGGAAGAGGGAATTGCAAGTCTGCTGCTCTTCTCTTCATAGCTGCATGCTGCTTGTGCAGGTTGCATGCCTTTGGGGCCACTCAGCTTCTGCAGCGCTTTCTCGAAGCAACTCGTAGCTGTGTAACAAAGATTTGCACACACCCCCACTCCGTTCAAATGTGCATGCCTGATTCCAAACAGAAAGCCTGTGCTGGAAGACCTTATGATTTGATCTAGCTCGTCTTCAAACCTGAGGGAGATTGATTTTCATCCTCTGTATGATGGTTTTACATTTCATTCCTCCTTTAAACTACCAGAATCTATTCTCTTTCCAAAACAGCAGAGTAACAGAATGAACACAAAAAATCTCATTTAACCTCTCAATATTTGTTATAGAAGAGACTTATTGAGCCATTATTTTCCGGCTTGCATTTTTGAACCATTATGGCATGCCACAGAGGGAAAATTCATCGAGGACAATTGATTAAAACTGCTGAAAGAAGCTTATGGTTTTGCTTTGCTTCCTGCTCTGATTTATTACTGTACGACAACAGTTACTGTTTGTCCATTTGAAGGGAAAGTCACATCACAGAATTGTGGTTGCTTTATGATATAAACTTTTGCGTTCTCAAACAAAAGGCCTCTTTAAGGGTCTGTTTCACATTCATTTTTAGGGACCTGAAAACAACTGTCTCAACACAAGCCATGCACTATAACTTGCAAGCAAACCAGTATATTACGAAGACAAAGTAAACTTTTATAAAGCTTTCCACATAACAACCCAACATAACATTCCCTTCTGTTGGCCAGCCAAGAACTACATCATATGCAAGTATTACACTGAGCAAAAATATGTAGTAAATCTGGGGGTTTTGGACAACGCCAATAACAAAGCTGGAAAGCAATCTGAAGCATGCAATTGTACACAGCTGAGTGATAACACCCTGCCAGCTGTCTCGGATAAAAGTGCTGTATTTCAGTGGCCAGTTAAGAAGATTTAGCCATATGCATTTTACTGGACTTGAGAGGACAAAGACTGATATGTACACAGAGCTGAAATGGGAGAAAAAACCCTTCTGAATCACAGTGCTTGTTCCACATTTTCTCCACAGCCAGAGCGCCCAGTAACACCAATGAAAAAAGAGGAGACAGAAGATGCAGCAGAGTCAAAGGGAGCTAGAAGCTTACTTTTCCGCAGCATCTCTCCCTTTAAGCTGTCAAAGGGACAGGACTTTAGTACTCGAGTTAAAACCTTACTGGCAGGAACAAAAGTGAAAATTAAGCTTCTCAATTCTTTAAGAAGAAAGGGATCTGAGCTCCTACTTTCCAGCTCTCTCAGATGACAGAAGGGATTGAAAAGCAGCTCTTCCAGGCTTTTGTAGGCTGAACTTGTGAAATCATATACTGGCAGAGAAGCCAAGACATCAGGAGACCAGACTCTGCAGGCTCTTTGGTAACCGCCATGGCATTTGTAAAGGCACGGGACTGATTGTAGTTATAACTGTAACTTCCAGACAATAGCTATTCAATCTTTTCAAAATACATGAAAGATTATTTTCCTTTTTTTTTTCTTTTTTTCCTTTTTTTTTTTTTTTTTAATTTTTTTAAAATAGGCAGAGTTATCTACCAGGGTTCACATATTATAGAGGCTTGGGTCAGGAAATTAACACTGTATCAGTGTTGACCTGGAAAAGGGGTTCATAGGAACAAATATATTAGCAGTGGCTACAGACCAACTCCTCTGCATCAGAAATCTCTTAACGGCAATTCTGCACAGAGCAGGGGAAAGACCAAGGCCCCTCTCCCCTGCGTCACGTGCAAGGGAAGCTCTTGGGCCAAAGCTCAGAGGCTCAAGAAGCAGAGAGTTACTGCCTGGGTTGGAATTTTGCAACAATACCAAAATTAATAGGACTCCACAGATCTTGTTATGTAGTAAAAGCCACAGATCTTAATTAAAACCAAGTCCTTGTCTGCTTGCAGTTATGGGTTAAAATAAAAGGAGGAAGGCATTCCCTTATTCAGCATTAATGCACCAGTGTGAAGCTGCCCCAGAAGGGAGAGTATCCCCCCACACCACCATACTGCTACAGTTAGTAATGCAGGATGTGGCCCTTAAACAGATCTGAACTTTTCTAGAGCAGTGGTCTCCAAACTATTTTGACTATTCATCCCATCAGTAAAAAATTTTGAGCATGTACTCCCAATATATGTACATTTATTATTTATAAGATATATACATGGACTACTGAAGTCCTTCCCGCACCCCAATGAATTGTCTTGCATGCACCCCACTTTGGAGACCGCTGTTGTAGAGGACAAGCCAAAAAAACCAAAAACCAAAGAACCACTGAAAGAGAGAGATCAAAAGATAGACATTTGTTCCCACAAGTTCTGTCGTTGGCAGGGAGAGGAAGGCTGAGGAGTGGTGAGTTCCTCCAGAAAGAGCTCCTGTGCCAGTCTCTGCAGTCTCCCTCCTACACCAGATCAGCGATACCGAAAGTCGGTAGACCTGTGCTCAGGGATGTGCCTTGGAGGACTTCTGGGAATCAAAAGTGGAAAGGTACTAGTCCTAGTTTTATTGCGATTGCTGCTGTTAGCAGAAGGCAGGATGTTGGGTGGGTTAGTTGGGTAATCTCTCATTGTCCTGTAGATCAGGCATTAGTTATACTTGAAAAGAGTAGTAGTGTTGAGGCGGTTGCTTGTACTAGGAAGTATTTGATTGCAGCTTCTACGGCTCGGGGGTGGTGGGATTTTGAGATGAGGGGGATGATGGCTAGGGTGTTGATTTCTAGTCCAGTTCAAGCTAGGATTCAGTGGTTACTCGAGATTGTGATTGTTGTTCCTAGGAGGAGGCTTAGAGCGAGGATTAGCTTTGCGTGGGGGTTCATTAGTAGGGGAAGGGATTGAACCATCATTTTCGGGGTATGGGCCCGATAGCTTTGTTAGCTGACTCTACTAGGAAATAATATAGGGGAAGTATGGGGAGTTTTGATCTCCCTTGTGCAGGTTCGACTCCTGCTTTTCTAAGGTTTGTTTGTTAAGAAATGAGAGTTTGTTAGGAAATGAGAGGGCTAGTGTACCTCTATGTTCACTTTATCATAGTGACCCTTTAGCATTCAGGCACATTTCCTTGCATAAGGAGGGAGGCCTGCGTAGCAGATTGGTATGCTGGTGTGTCAGAGGCAAAGGGCTAGGGTTAGTGGTAGGAAGTAGAAAGTCGCTTCTTTGGGTTTCTTCCCTGTTTGCCTGATCTACCTGCCAAGTTCCCATACGGTGTTCATACCTGCTCCTCCCAGGGCCCCATTCGTCTCATACCCACAAAACGTGCCATGGCAGCTGGCAGAGGGTGTTTTCCAGCCATAACTTCATGTCACTAAATGGAGTCCAGTGCTTCTGGGACAACAGGGTTGTGGAAAGAAGGGGACACTGAGAAGAGACTTACCTCATCATCTTTCCAGTCTGAGAAATCAATCTTGAAGGAAGGCAGGGAGAATTGCTGGCTTACCCCTCTCTTGTAATGAACCGTCTCCGACTGCAGAGAGGGATTCTTTGTGCTGTATCTGAAGAAAGGGGGGAAAAAGAAAACTTGCTGTAACAAATGATTGCTTTCTGCTAGGCTCTCATTCATTCACGCCTGTTCGCCTTTCAGGAATCACAAGTGGCAGCTCTAAGAGGCAGAGCTGGCAGGGGCTGGCAGCCATTCAGTGGGGATACAAAAAGGGAAGGGAAAGGTCAAAGCAAGAAGGTGAGCACAGGGAAGGGAAAGCAGCGCAGACAGGCAAGGTCTGATCGGATCCATACTGACCTGTCTGGAAACACTGGGTGTCAGAGGAGTACAGTGGGGTGCGGCAGCCTGGCAAAGGCTAGCTCACTAAATCCAGGGCCTAGGCAACGCTGGCTTTCAGCCCAGCACACAATCTTATTTTCTGCAGGAAACCCAGGGAGAACAAGCAATGATCTAACAGTGGCAACACACAACCCAACATGGCGCTGAAAGTTTGCCGGTGCCTCAGTGGTACAGCTCTGCAGTGAGAAATGCTGCTTGGCTTGTCATCATCCTGGTAAGCAAGAGCCATTCCAATTCACTCCTCTATTCCTCATGTGCTTCCCTGGAGGTGCTGCAGGGCTACCAACACCAGCAGAGAGACACCAACCAGTCCTCCACGCCAGACACCTAGAGAAGAGTCACAATCCTTCCACTATCTGAAACACCAGCACTGCCAGGCTGGGATGAACATCTCTGGAATGAGACCAGACAGCCTGGGACAGGCTCCAGGGACAGGTGTCACATGAGCACCAGAAACTCTAGGCTGAGTTTTTCCTTCATTCAACTTGAGGTATCACACAGGATCCCTGACAAACAGGTCCTCAGATTTTGCTGCTCCCATTTCTCAAAGAATAACAAGGGCAGTGCTACTGCCAGCCCTGTGAAGGAGACACCACCAGAGGAGATTGAGGCATTTGATATGGCCGATTCAGTACAGAGTCCTGTCAAGCAAAACAGTTAACAGTGTGCACACAGAGGCAAAGAAAAGAGAATCCTTGCTTGACGAACAGGATTCTATACTTTTGAGGACATTCAGCTGTTCTGAAACACAGACACAGCTTACAAATCACCAGGTAAGTAAGCAAAGGTTGGAAAGCTCCAAGTTCCTTTGGCCTAACCACATTTTGTGGAGAAGTGCAGCACACCAGAAGGGGATGGCAACACCAAGCTTTTCTACATCCAAGGTAATGCCTTCTGGTTTCTGTAAGCAAGGAGCAAGAGGGCTGGGCAGCTCTCTTCAGAGGTGGTGAAACAAAAACCATGGGAAAAGCCCAAGGTGCAGAGTCAACCAAGAACTGCAGAACTGGGCATCACACCAGAGATGTGAAGATTGGGCCGGAGGATGGCAGAGGCAATTAGAGAGGACCTTAAACCTCAGCTTTAACCGGCGCTGTGGAAACTTTACACTCAAGAGCTATAGCTCTGGTAGCTACCTGCTGCCAGAGTGCAAGAGCCCACAGAGACAGTGGGCTGCCCTCCAGGGTTCAGGCCAGCCAGCACAATAACACAGAACCTTCAAGCACGATGACTAGGATGCATTTTGCAGCTGAAGGTATAAGAACCTGGATACCAGAGGATGATGAGTATTTATTAATTCCCCTCAAACCCAAGAAGGACAAACCAGGCTCCCAACTGGCATGAACTGCTGCCTTACACTGGAAAACTAGTGTAGTTCCTACACCCTCTGCAGATCCAGAAGGCTTATCAAGTGTCACAAGATCCATGTTAAATTCTGGAAGGCTATGCCAAAGGCGAGGTTCACCACATGCACTCCGCTCTTCCTGCCAAGGCAGGGGCATTATGTTATTTATGACAATACCTTACCCTCAAAGACCATTCTGTACTGTGCTGAAACTGTGCTGCTTTACTAGAAGGTCTAACTCCACCCTTTGCATTTAAAGCATGGTGTAGGAGAGATCAGAATGACAGGTCTTTTATGCGTGAATTACAGAGCGAGCAATCGAGTGAAGTTTTATTTACTGAGTTGTCAAGCACAATGAATAGAGCAAGCCTGTATCTAGCCCCTTTGTGGTGCTCCCAAAGCTTCCCAGCTCTGCAGAGAGGCACAATTCTCCCTCTGCAGCTGGGGAAGCAGGGGATGGAAGAGGGACTTATCTAAGGTGACAGCAAGTCAGGAACCTACTGGAAAACAAAGTGCAGAGGAGAGAGCGGAGGTCAGAGGCTGCCTGGATGACATGCACCACAGCAGCACTGGGAAAGGGGTGTAAACATGCTGACGATGAGTGCCAGGAAGGCCAGAGGACCTGCACTTACAGCACCAGAAGCCTAAACCAGTCTACAACAGGAAAACAAGTAACACTGTTCCAAGGAAGATAGGGTAGAATACTCGCATAGACTTGCTCCTCTCACTGAGCTTGAGAAAAGAAATAAACCAGGTACATAGATTTTCTGCGCTGAAGAGTATGACATAAATACCAAGGAGGCTTCCCCAAGTGAACCAAGTGAGCTTTATGCCTTAGGCTGTGTGACTGCCTAACCCCCATTGCCAAAACGCGTCAGACTTGGATCTGAACGCTCAGACAATGCTGGAGACCTCGTCAGCAACCAGTGCCGAGGCTGCCGAGCACCAGCGGGCCAACAGCCTGGTGAATTCCCTGGAAGTGCTGGTGCCCCCGGATTGTCACAGAGATCAATCATCTTTCTACGGCGATGCACAGGATCCGCCGCACAAGTACACACTCCTCATGCTGCACGGGAGGACAAATTGGCAAGCTGTTACAAAGCAAGTGTCCTGCGTATTAGTGTCTAAGTGGTCTCTACCCATCCGCAGCCCTTTTGTTTGGCATCTGCTGTATTCATAAGTCTTCTATTCCCTGCCATACTGCTGTGGGCTTACAGCAAACAGTAGTGGAGAAGCTCTGTAGAACTGTGGAGATGTGTTACAGAAAAAGAGAGCATGTATTAGGAATAAAGGATAGCAGAGAAGCAACATGCTGCCTCGCCCTGCATAAAGGCTGAAATCTGACTGTTTGGGCTGCTATTTCCAAACCTTCGCCACGCCAGGTCTCCATCCAGATGGGAGGTCTAACAAAACCACCTTGTGGCACTGGCAGCTCAGGACAATGGAGAAGTGGGGTCTGTCCTATTAGGTCAGGACCAAACAGATGTCCTCGGTCACATTTTTTAAACCTGTCTGTTTGCTCGGGTACCCCTGACAGTATAAGAATCACCAGCAACGCGAGATAGCAAACTGCTGACTACAGCAGCAGCCCTCAGCACTGTCCTCAGGATTCATGCCGCCCATCTCCTCCCGTTAGGTCTCTGACACACCTTTACTCCCAACAAAGTGAAGCTTACATTCCGCACTGACTCCTTCCTCCTCCAGGTCAAACCCTTCCATGCCCCAAAACCAGCTGTGTACTGGAGAACCGGCAGATGAAAAGCCCTGTGACTACACCACAGCGATTTTTGAGAGAACAGGAAACAAACTAAAATGATTCCCCAGTCTCACTCCTCCACCATCAGCTGAGAAGTACTTGCTACCTGCATGGAGTGACTCAGCCTGTGGCTCACACAGGCTTCTCCCCGTACGCAGTCCAGACTTACTGCCAGGCACCTGTAGACCTCACGTAGCTCCCAAGTCACCAGTGGCCTGCTGGTGTTGGGGAACCTCTGGCTATGCAGAGTTAAACTTCTGTTGCTACATGCTCACTGGAGATGCAACACAAACGCGTGGGGGTGTTTTCCCGCCTTGCTCATCCCTGATCAGCACCTGGGGAAGTTCTCAGCAGGGCGCCAGTCCCCACTCATGCAGACTTCATCACTGCTGTGCTCCTCGCGCTCAGCTCCGCCTGGCACTGGGGCTGCCTCAGACAGTCAAAAGAGGGTTCCTGTTACCACAAGCACGCTGAGACCCCTGACTGAGAAGCGCCAAGCGAGGATCCTAGCCAGCTTGCCTCAGAATTACGGAGCACTGTCCAGACCCCAGTCCTCAGAGAAAAGCAGGATGCACGTAGCAATGCTGCCCCAAGGTACCATTTTTGACTAGTAACGGCTGAGAGACGGTCTGTGCTTTGAAGAGTCTGTGGACAAAATAAGAGTCCTCTTTCTTTAGTAACAGCTACGCACATTGCGTGGCAATTTGCAGTGAACCAAGGAGACGGCAGAGTTACTGAAGGCAGAGTTACATGAGGGCTTTAGAGGGTACTCAGGAAGCAATTCTTCCAATGCTGTGGCTGCAACTGCCTGGCTGGCTCCATGCCCTCTTACAGGTGATGAGGAGGGAGCCAGTCATGCTCAGCTGGTGTTCAAAGGGGCCAGGAGTTGATGTGGAGCAAGCACGCTGGCCCCCTTCTCTCTCCCACCTGCACACTCCCCTTTCATTTTGGGCCAGGATCTCACAGGTCAGCTTTCAGGGAGGAGGGAACTTGAAAACTCAAAGTCATTTTTATTGATAAAAGAAACACTACCAAAATATAAGAAGGGCCTAGCCCTGGGTCTCAGTCAGAGTTAGGCAAGATCCAGCCCAGAGAGGCTCCCACACAGAGTTTGGAGGTTAACCGGGTGCTAAGTTGGTGCACTACAGTCCCCACCAGTCTTCTCCTCCCTTCCTGCTTCCTGCCAGGGCTGAGTTTCCACTCCAGGCCAGGAGGAAAACACCTTACCGCACAGCTGAAACCCTACTGCCCACTCCAGCATCTGCAGAGGTCTGCCTTCAGCTGCTGAACTTACTGGTGAGAGCACCACGCTCACAACTCCAACCAGGCTTCAAAGCTGGCGCCTTACGCAACAGCTACACGGAGAGGCACAAAGGCCAGAACTCTTATTAAAGACAGAGGGTTTGTCTCCTCGGTGAAATCTATAGAATTTAGCTCTCCAGCCTGTGAACTTTGCACATTACAGAGTTCCCTTGGGGACTGGTGCCTGCCTGGATCAAAGCAAGCATCGGCTCTAAAGGCCTGCGCCTAGCAAAAACAGCACTCGCCTCTGATTTCTTCACACAGAAGAAATCCCTCTGCACAAAGAATTCATATTAATCACCACAGTCCACAGCCAAAAGCAGCAAGAGCACCTTTCAAAGGCCCTGAATAGACAGAGGCTATTAAATAACTACAGGAATATCTGAGTGCCTCTGTCTCTCCTGTGCAAGCTTTAGTGAAAACAGCCATGTGCTGAGCTACCCGTTTCAGTTGGATTTCATTTTGTGAACCAACTATTCAAACTTCCACACGCAGACAGAATGTATAATCATTGCAGTGCCACGTCCACCATCAGCTTAAAAGACTGTGGTGGGATGTTTGCGATGAGTGTAGCAGGCATTGCAAAACAAACAAGGAAATGAGATTTTAAAAAAAAATTAAAAAATAAAAACCCAGTACGCCCATTTGTGCATCAGCAACACAAACAGCACAGCCCTGAAAAAGGGCAAGGACTGCAGAGCTAGACTGACCTATTTTCATTGTGTTTTCTCTTTATAATGAGAAAACAGAGCTTGGCAACATTACTAGGATACGGAAGAGAACCGTTTCTGTCCAAAGAGGAAGATCTTTTTTATACAAATGGGCTGCAAAACTCAAACCTCTCATAGCATATTTATCATCAGCTCCTGATCTGCCTGGATTGCTCATGTCTTTAGAGCTGGGTGTTTCAAGTGCTTCCAGCTACAGTGCTGGTTTGACTTCTTCCCCTGAGGAAACAACCACTGCTGTCATGTTTTAACTACACAATCCTTCCTGCTAGTCAGTAGGATACCTACAGCTGGAAAAGTCCCGGGGGTGCTCCCAGGAACAGGCTAACAGTGTGCAAATCAAGGTTTTTGCCAGAAAATGAAACGATGCATTCGTAGAGTACACACAAAAAGAGTATGAACATCTCTGCAACCTCCTCCAAAAGACATACCTGTCTCCTCAACCAAAGACATCTAAGGGTATGAACACATGAACCAGTTACTGCAGGAGAAGGCAGGCTATGAACTGGGTGTCCTTCAACTGTTCTCTAGGAGCTGCTGAGACGTACTGCCAGCCCTGCAATGGAAATGCAATGCAGAGTACCCTCTCATTTATCTGGGGGGAAATTACATGCTTATGGGCAATCACTAGCTAGTAGTCAACGTACAGCTTGCACACCCCCATGTTTGTGCCTCCTATATGCTAAGGCAGAGATTCTCAGGCCATTTAGACAGGGCCCATCCTGGTCACCCTTTGCCTTTCGGCTGAGATGACCGAACCCCTTCTTGCTGCACGTGCCTATTGCCTCTGCTGCAGGCACGGAGCTGCCTCCCTGGATGGCTAGTCTTAAAACCCAGTTAGCATTACGGGTTCTGACAGCAAATTTCTCTTTGTTTGTAAGACATTTTGAAGCTGACAAGTGACACTGAGCAATACAAGGCTTGTCCTCATGGGTGAGCAGTCAAGCTATTATGATGGTTCCCCAACTAGGGTATTCCCTGTTTTCTACCCAGCTGCTGGGAAACTGAAGCCAGAGGAAAGGACAAACTGAGAAATACCACTCTCTCCAAGCCAGCCAGATCACAGACCAACTCCCCAGAAGCACATCCACCACTAACCAAAGAGGAGAGCAGATCCTCAGGGAAGATGCTGTGCTAAAGCTCGCTGGGGGAACTGCCACAGGAAACAGGAGCACAGCAGAACAGTTTGCTGATTTCCAAAACCAAAGAAAATGGACACAACCAGAAAAATAAATAAAACTGAGGATATCAGGGGTCTTGAGCTGTTCAGAGGCAGGTCACCGCTAATTCCATGCCATTAAAGAGACTCTGGACATGGGCAGATCTGGTCTCTGTTACCCTTGGGGTAATGCTGGTCCTCTGAGAACTAATGTGTTTTACTCTAAGGAGTGTCTAGGCTCACCACAAAGTAACCGAGCAAAAGATATTCAGAAGGTGAGAGCAGCAGTCCCCTCTAAATTTAAACTAAATTCCCATTTCATCCAAGAGGCTCCTACAGATATCTGCACTAGCACCAGAAGATGCTGGGTACCTTCCTCTGGGCATGGGGCTGCAGAGGTGAAGACACCTCTACAATCACCAACAGCCACACGTTCGCCTTCTCCAGACTTTACTGGTCAACTGCGGTCCCACAGTGGTGACTATACACCTCCCCATGAAACTCAGCATTCAACAGTTCAGGACAAGAAGCAGGCAGGAGTTGGGAGCTACGTGTTCCCAAGATCTTGTCTGGGAAATGGTATAGCTGAGCATATCTCCCAGCACGATTACCTGGGAAAGTCTGCTGAATGCTCCTTTGAGACAGGTTAGGACAGGCAGCACATACTGATAAAGCCACCAGCTTTTAAACAGAGCCCAAACAACTCCAGGAGGAAGCTTCCTGGCTTGCAGTGAGAAAGGCTTCCCTTTGGTCATGGAGACCAGCTAATCCTGAAGGCAGGCCCATGCCACACAGAGCATTGCAGCTCTCCGATGAGCAGAGGTTCCACAACGAGCAATGCCTCTGCTCAGGGAGCACCACCTTCCCTCCCCTCCCGTCCCCTCCCTCCTCTCACCCCAAATTGTATGAACATAAGAACATTCCTAGCAGGAGTTTCACATGAGCAGGAGCACTGATACTATCAGGATCAGCGGCTGTTTCAGCAGAGAAGCAAGAATAACTTGTTTAGCGCTTCTAAGGAGCCATGCTGCAGGCTGGGGACTAGGAGAAAATTTCTGCTTTTGACAAGGGTCCAGAAAGTTTCTCCCATTTTAGGATTCAGCATCAATTTAGGAGAGTGGAAAAAAAAAAAAAAAGTGTTTTGTTTTAAAAAGCATCTTCTTCCCAACCAAGTGCTGGACACAGCAATAGAAAAAGTTTTGAATTTATACACAGTGCAACTTTTGCACATGCTTGTTCCTTGAATGTAGCTGTTAGCACCAAAAGAAGTTGAGAAAAAGGAAAAACTACCAGCCCAGGCAGGGGGAAGCTGCATTCCTATTAGTGCACTAAAAATGCACTCGCTCCACTTAGAGCCCTAAGAATGCAGCCCAGATATTTTTTTTCCACTAGAATTTGAAAAGAATAAATCAAAGTAATTATAGCACTGCCCTTTCAGAATTGCTTTGCAAAGCTGAAATCAGAGCTTCAAAAGGTTTTTACTAGCAGACAGCAAATCCAGAGAAGCAGAGATGCCTACTTTGGGCAGCTGCACTAGCCCAAAGACGTGCTTCATGAGCCACTTCCACATGGAAAAATAGCCTGGGTTGAATTAAAGCAGCTCATAAAGTCTATATTTGTATCTCACTTCCCCCAGCCTTTATTACCTATACATCTGCATGAAATCAGGATCATGCCTTCCAAAAGGTTCCCTGGCTTCTGTGCAGCCCCCACACCCCACACATATAACATTAATTGTCTAAGAGCTCCAGAGCAGAGACAGACAGTTCATTGCTCCTATACTACGGAGAAATTAAAGTATGATTTATTAAATAAAAGGCCAGCAGTGGAACCAAGAGCTGAATCTGAGTGCTTTGACTTTTGATGTAAAGGTTTAGTGCACTGGGGACTGCTGCCACCCTAGCAGGGCAGCACAGTATCATCTGCTACATTTCGTTAGCGAGGTAATGACTGCTGACTACTGATCCTGG
Organism: Phaethon aethereus; assembly: GCF_964289735.1. NCBI lineage: Eukaryota > Metazoa > Chordata > Aves > Phaethontiformes > Phaethontidae > Phaethon > Phaethon aethereus. The sequence goes on from NC_138591.1 coordinate 16,576,855, forward strand.
TTTCGTGCAGAGGCAGGTAGAGTTCATGAACAAAGGCTTCTCCTCCACCATCTAAACAGAGATCCGTCTCTCAGTGAACCATGGACAGGGTGGATTAAAAAATTCATATTTAAAAAAAAAAATTTCTTTGAAGTTGGCAGTTGTGTTAACTTTCAGAAACTCTACCTACGAATTGTTCAAATTAAATTTAAAAAGCAATTAGGTAGCTCATGTTTGCTGCATAAGCTTTAAAGAACAGACAACAGCACTGGTGACAGTCACTGGCTTAGTGCATGGCACTAAATTTCAGTAAAATATGTTCTTAAGTGAACCACAAACTGTGTTTTCCTCCTCCAGTCAACTGACAGAGTTCTGAGAGGAGAGCTACTAGTTACAGAAGACTGAAAATACACTCTGTCCAGAAACAAGTTAGTCATATTTGGTAACTATAATACTTCCATTAAGCAATTATTATTCAAGGCACAACTTGACAAGACAGTCTCTTAAGAGTCCAACATAGAGCAGTTTAACCAACAAGAATGCTACACTGCTGGTCTCAGGTGATTCAGTTGCGCTTCCATCCCAATACAGCTTGGTTCAAAGACACCGGTTTAAAAAAGAACCCAACTTTTCTTTTTAGAATAACTTTCTTTTTTGCCATTTTGACATAACAAGTTGTAAAACTAGGAGTCTGAAAAAATACATTTTAAACTATATGCATATTCTTTACAGACTTAAGCTCTTTGTAAAATGTAGCACAAAGTTTGATATGAAGCTTACACCGAGTTGTAAATGAAGATGTTTCATTGTTACTGACCAGTGACAAGCAAATTCTCCTTCAAGGTAAACCAACAAGTGAATATGCCAAACAAGATTAAAATCAAGATTTGAAAGAAGATTTGCTGATTTAAGCCATGGCTGAAGTCTGGCAATGCAAATACATCCACCCTGGCCATAGAGGCCTTCAGTTCTCCCCATTAGCCCATAGACGGTTTCCTTCTTAGGTCAAAAAACAAGGAACACTGCAGGGCAGCACAAGGGACACTGGCCACCTCTCCACATTGTACCTGTATTAGGAAAAGAGGACTTCAATCTCCAAGGCTGCCATTCCAACACCTTCACTAGCACTAAATTCACAGGAAGCCTAAGGACCTAAGAGACAGAACATGGAAACTTCATCAGGATTTCTAAGGCATCCTGCTGCATTCAGGTCTGCTCAGAAAAACTGGATCTAAATAGAAGGTGTTTTCAGAGTTTGTCAAGAGATATTTTTCAAGCAGTTAAAAGGAGCTAATTTAATATCTCTCCAAAATGAAGGCAGCCGTAGGCTTCAACAGAAGAAGAGAAGGGGCCTAAATAAAAATTCTGGATTGGGATATCCTCCAGTTTGGAGGAATGCACATCTGGATGGGAGCATTGAGCTTGTCTCATTTCTAAAAATAAACTATTCATTGATCATTAGTGGGATGTTTTTACTTTGCATAAAACACATAAGCCCGTTTGTGGTTTGTCATACACATTTCTCCCTGCTGAAACCTCTGCAGATCCCTTCAATAAAATGTAAGTTCACCCCCAAATCCAGAGCACCACTGCAGAAGCCGTCAGCACTACGTGCACAGGGCCATTGATCAGCCAAAAGCCTCTACTAGAGGAAGCCAAGAGCTTCTGCAGCCTGAATCTTCCTTACCCATAGAACAAAAAGAATTCTTTGTCCCATGGCCATCGGAAGCCTGCCATAACACACCAGCAGCTCACGTGTACTCATTGAAGGGAAGGGTGGTTTGTTTTTTTTAAATTTCATAGACCATCTTGCTGACAAAACATACAGCTGTGAGTTCCTCTCCTTTGCTGCACACAGAAGGGTTTTCCCACACCCAAAAACCAAACCAAAACAGGAACAAGAGAGGATATTGGCTATGTGGGGGAGAGAAGTGAAAGTAATATATATTCTGATAGCTTTGAATATAACAAAACAGAAAAAGAGATTTCCCTCTCCATCATCTATGGCAGTACCACCCCTGGGGGTGATTAACAAGAGATATTTGACAGGCTCATCACCCGAGAGCTCCTGTGCCTCTCCACACACCCACAAGCCCAGGACTTACACTGCCATGCCACCAACAAACTCTTCTGTAGCCTGGCAGTAGATTGTGATGGCAACACGAGCATCTGCATCAAATGTGAACTCCAGGCTGTACAGGACTTTCTGCTTCCCAGTCTCCTCAGTAGGGCTGTCAACATCATCTTTATACCTGAAAGACAATGCCGGAGGATTAGAACATATATTTATGAGATATCATCAAGATGACTCTGGAAATCAGGACAAGAGCACTCCAATCTACGTGTTCTGGGCAGTCAAGGCTCCATGGGCTTCCACCTGGGGCTTCCCAGGGGATTTCCATTCTTTCCCCTGAGGAAGGTTCTTCCAAGATTTGACTGAAGTTATTAAAGTGAATTACGTAACAATGGGCTGAGGGATCTCACCCAGCCAGTGGTGAGCACCCAGCACCTCACTGGTGTCAGGACAAAGAATGAGGCAAGCAAGTGAACTCTTGAATGTCAAACCCTTACGATAAAAAACATTCTCCTTCCTTTTACATCTTCACATTAGGTTCAGTGTTTGGGCTAAAGAAATCCTGCATGGGCCTGAGAAGTCTAAAGCCTAATTCTTTTAACTCTACAAATGAAATGATGCATGGCAGGCAAAAAACAAGGTTTCTGTAACAAAGAACTCCTGAAGCTCAACAAAAGCTACCTCCAGTATCACAAAGAACTTCAGAAACTTCATAGGAACTTCAAATACCTTTAAATGTACAAATCATAAACTAAACCTTTAATGCTGCTAATGACTGAAGCTTGCATACATTCATTGTATGAACAAAAATTAACACATTCAACTGCAGAACAGACCAATACAAAAATGAGTATAGAAGTTATTTCAATTAACATAAAGGCGAGTCATGACTTGGCTATGGGCAAGTGTACAGCTGGATCCCACTGTGTGATCAGCACTGCCCAGTACTACTCCCTTTCCCTACTGCTGGAAAAGGTGGGTAAGAAATCCGGTGAAGAAAGCGGTATGAAGCAAGCTCCAGGGCAGCAAGCTATGGCCACGGACAAGTAGTGAGTTATGGTGTGCCAGGAGTGGCCAGGGAGACCAGCAGATCCTGGAACAAGCAGCCAACACAACAGACCTTGAGAAGATCTCCCCTGCCCTGAAGTGAAAAAGTGACAGACAGAATATATGCGATTCACTGGCAGGGCAGAAGCAGATTCTCACACATAAATTCAAATCCCTCTGTAATCCTACAACTGTAGGTACCACCGTGTAGGAATGGTGACTGCAGCAGGTTGCCTTTGAGAGGTGTACAATGCTACTTGATTCGCCACCCAGCTCCAACCTCACTTGTCAATCAGTATTACCTTAATTGCCACAATGCCTGGTCAAAGCCAAGCAGCTAAACTATTCAGGAATAGCTTGGCACTGCGTCTGACTTCACAGTATCAGTCAGCATCTCCCTTCATTAAACAGCCTCGGTGAATATGCTGGACTGTTGAAAATATTCAGAAATGGGCTAGGCATATCTCCATAATTCAGTCTAAAAATTGTCAAGGGAATCCTTATTTACTGAGTTCACTGAGATGTAATAACTGCTGCCTAATTAAGAGGGTTCCAACATGAATTCTACTTAACACCACACTGACCAAGAATGAAATGTTCAGCTTCAGCAATTTAATACAGAAGGTGCAAAATAAAATTTAAGAGCAGTACAATCACATACCTAACACACATACTTGTACTAATGTAACTCTAGCGAATCACTACAGCATACACTTGCATTCCTGTCTGAAGGACTTGGAAAGCTCCAAAAAAGACTTTTGCCAGAGGTTCACCTGGGTCAGAACAGCAAATCAAGCTAGAATACACCCAACATACTAGTATAAAAAGACAAATCCCAAGAACTGAGAGTCTGAATATCTGCAACAGCCTGGATACAATACAGCAAGATAGTATTTTCACACACTTGCATTCAAAGAATAAAATCATGGCACTTGAAGGCTGTAAACAAGAAACAACTCTAGCCATCAGGGCAGGTTTGCCTAGAAAACACAGGGGTAGCATCGACATTTTGTGCTGGACTGACCCAAGAACCCAGATGGCAACAATCCGCTCACAAGTGTTGTGTGTCCCCAAGAAAGCAGCATCACAAGCTTCTGCAAACTACCTCTTGGTACGCTGTCCTCCATTGATCAGAGGTTGGCAGCAAAGGATCCAGGCTGAGATACACTTGCCACTTCTTCTGGAAGAAATACGTTGGGGGAGAACCAGCACCCTTGCCAGGCAAGCATCAGTGAAGACTACTTCATAGACCTATACTCACTGCGTATATAGGTAGGTATTAAAATAGAGGTGCCTGGCACATGCATGAGTTGCAGATTGACAACACAGATCTAGATACCTCTAACAGCCCCAAGTAACAAGGTGGGAGATCTGGGGATGGGGGCAGATCACACAAAAGCAACATGTCATTAGCAAAACCATTGCCTGTTTTGTCTTCTCAGTGAAGTCATGAAAAACACATGGGTTCCCAGATCATCCTCCTGCTCCCAACTTCACCTCTGCACCTCCCTGCCAGCACTCAGAATATGCTTCCATCCTTTCAAGAAGTTTAAACCTAGACTAGAATAGAGCTGTTGCCCTGGGAAACCACTGAGGAGCCACTACCAACTGCAGGGCCTGGAGAGAAGGTTTCTGGAGTATGCATCTGCTGGGAAGCAGGAGAATCAGAGCCCTATCTGCCTGGAACAGCATCACTCGAGCAGGGGGCAAGGTATACGTGCCTAAATGGTGACAGTGACAGCAAGGCTGTGTATGCATCTTCCTCTTGCGATATGCCTGGTGCTGGAGGTTAAGAAAATTGTCTGCCACATAGCAAGGAGTTCAGGTGAGGAAGTATGCACTACTTTGGTGCATACTTTGAGAAGCAGAGACATCTCCTGTTCCAACTTAAGGTACAGAAATGGTGGGATGTAACTTCAGGGGAGTAACAAGACAGTCTCACACATTTTGCATTCCTTCTTTCTTTGCAACAGACATGGCAGACAAGGAAGTGGCTCAGGAGTGGTTCAGGTGGGCCAAGAGCTCTTCTGTCTCCACCTGCACTTGAATTTACAGTGCACATTTAGTCAAGCCCTACAGACAGTGTTGATGTGAGGTGGCCACAGATGCATGCACAAATTTAGAAACCAGTGACTTTGCTAGGTGTGCCTTTCGGTCATGCACACAAGTTAATCACACAGCCTTCACAATCACGTGTATAGAGCAGAAGAGACTGACCACCTTTGAGAACAAATGGCTGATCCAACGTTATGATGAAAAAGGCAAAGCAGGAAGACCAAGGGAACTGAGGCCACCTGGTCTGACATCACTTCTGGATAAAACAATGGAAATACTGGAACTTTTTGTTTGTCTGTTAAAGAATTAAAAGATAAAGGATATAATTAACAGCAGCCATGACAATTTTCTAGAAATAGGTCCAGTCAAACCCAATTTCATCCTTTGAGGAGGTTAAAAAGTTTGACCAACTTAGAATTGCTTGACTTAGCATTGTGAGATATGCATTACAACAGTGTTAGAGCAGGCATTAAATGAAGTAAGAACTAGCTGACATCTCTATCAGCATTGACTTTCACGAGGGGACATCATCATCAAATGGAGGCTTTCCTGTTTGGGGGTTCTGCAGAGATCTGTACACAGTTTAACGCTATCCAGAGCTGCAGAGCAGGCAGTCTCAGCACCCTCACCACCACCTCCACTGCGGGATGAACACCTCCAAGCGCCGCTGTGCTGGAGAGGGAAAAGAAGGGATTTCCCTTCTCTCTCTCACGACGACTCACTGGTCTCTCCTCAGTCCCTATCATCTACCTCCCCCTCAGGCCCTTATCCAAAGTGCTCGGTGGTCTCACTACTCTCCATGATAACTGCTGCCGCTTCAGACACATTCCCAAACCACTACAGTTGCTGATTCCTTCAGAAGTTTTGTTCCATGATGCTATCCAAAGCCCAAAGCCCACACTGAAGCAAAGATGATGTCTCAGGATGCAACTGAAACACATTGCCTCATGACTTGATCTTCCTCCTGCAACTGGAAGTGCTTTCAAGGCAAGAGTAAACAGCCAGTACCAGCCCACTGCAGCTCTGAAATAAAGCTTCCAATCCAGGGCCAAAAGAGAGATACAAGACAGACATGAGGCAGTCTTTTTCTGTTAGTGGTTAACAGCAAAACTCATGCTACCCTCCTCTGAGGTTCAGAGTCTCATCCTGCTAGAAATCAAGCACTCACACGAGGTGTGAAAGACTCAGAACTTCAACATCAATACCTACAGGTTTATTGCTTCTCTCCAAAGCGGCTGTAAACATTCAGGATTTGGCAAAGCTCAGAATTTTGTCTAGTCAGAGCCCAGCAGGAAGTCCAGAGTGGACATTTCCTCATATTCCTCCATAAAGTCCTACACTCCAAATTATGGATCAATTCACCTTCTTCACAGGTGAAAAAATGAATTTTCAACTAAACACAAAGGAAAACAAAAAGCATTTGAGGGCTTTACCATCAGAACCTACTTTACACCTAGACACTCAGCTCAGTATCAGTTTATTTGGTGGAGGACATGGTAAATTAAATGTAACTAGTTCTGGAAAGAACGTGCAAGCCTCAATCACTGGCTGAGAATAAGCCAAACTGGAGAGTGCACAAAGCATCTTTATGTGTACAGAAAGAGAAAGGAAAAGCCTCTAGTCCAGAATGGCAGAAAAGCTTGAGATAGAACGTGCCCTTGGGGAGTGGCAATTAAAATCTCATTTTGGGTCTACATCAGTACAAAATTAAATAACGTTGCCAGTGTTGTTGTCAGGACTAAGACAGCAGCAGCAGCACAAGAGCCTGTGGGAGCTCATGAGGCAGAGAAAGAACCGATAGTACCAGGAATTAGACGGATGCAAACCGTGCATGGACACTACATTTCAAATAGTCCAGAGCTGCCACTCTGGTTGTGGGGACAAGACGTGCAACCACAGAAAGCAGAATGACAGAACTGTACATACTAAACCCCACTAACGCCTCCATTCACAGCAAAGCCTCTCCCAGTGAAAAAGCCACTTCCCATCTGGCTTCCGAGAGACGTTACACTGTTTACGCAGATGCCTGCGAGGAGAACAAAATACCCTTTCCACAGCAAGTGTGGGAGGAAAGCATGACTTTTTCCTAGAGAAGTACTTCACCCTTTAGCTGAAAAAAACAGTCAGCATTCAGAGCAGTTTACCAATGGTTACTTTTTCAGAAGTTCTTCCCTCTTTTCCTGTTCAGTCAGCTTTGAAACCACAGGTATTGCTCACTTCAAAAAACAAAACAAAAAACCCCAACCTTCAGCTTTCACATAAAAACAAACTGAGGGTTTATGTGTGGTTATGACTCAAATTACTCACGTTACGCCATACTCTCAGAACCACCTTGGCCGCGAGTTGAAGCTGGCCCCCTGCCAGTACTCCAGCCTGCGCCCAAAACGCAGAATTCAGAGCGACTCAAGGATCTTCGAGAAATGCTCTGCCTGGACATCTGCCCAGTTGCTCAGACCAAAACAAAGCACTGTACGCTGGGCCCCTGTTTGAAAGACGGCGGCCGCAGGTCAAAGTGTTAGCCATCGTGTTTCATCCAACTGGCGCCCTTTTACACCTCGGTGCAGAGCAGTGAAAGGTTACGGATCTCCATGATTTTCCAGACCTCCTTCCCCTATGCATGGGACACAAGCCCAAACGAATGCATAACACTAGGACCAAACTTTATCTTGGCAGCAGGAGAAACCTGAGGAAGTTTCACTCCAGAGCAATCAGTCTTCCTGGCCAGTGACTTGCACCGGAATCAGCTACTTTCTGGCTTCTCCTTGCACAAGAATGCAGAAAGGAATCTGTCTGTAGGGTTTATTGACCTGACTAATATCTTCCATTCATGCTAATGATTCCATGGTTTTGTTTACCACTCTAGCCTGTCCTGTAGAGACAGATACATTGGTGGTCCTCTTTGGAAACACAGATCGCTCAAGCCTAGGGATAAGGAGCACATAAACCACCTGAAAGCTCCGATCACAAGGAAACACAGAAACCTCTGGCCATATCTAGCAACAAGGATCTGGAATTCAGCTATTTCTCAAAAACCTTACCAAATACACTTTGGCTCTGGATGACAGATTGCAGGGTTGAATAAAATGAAAGGGTCAGGCAATAACAGTACCTCACAAGTCGGAGAGAGTCTTTGCGGATGTTCACCAAACTTCTCAGTGTCTTCACTGGCTCATGCGGAGCTGGAGTTACATAGGGAAACTGGAACAAAAAGGCAAATAATTCTCCTATTATTATACTATAAAAGGTAGCAGCATGGTACTTGACATACAATTTACCTAAACCAAGAAACATCTGCCTTTAAGGGTACTCAGTACAACAGCCACAAGGAACAGTAATAGAGAATTCTATTGACAGGTAAATCAAGCTTGTTTCAGGGTGAAAATCCTGCTCTGGCCCAGCAATAGCTCATATTGGGAGTACGCATTTTAAGAAAGGGCACTTTCACAAGCTCTTTTGCTGCACTCTGAATTCTCAGTCTGGAAAGCCTTGCTCTCACAAGCTTTTATTTCCACTAAAGAAACCACCTCCAGCTCAAGCAGAAGAAATGCAGCTCTTTCATGTGTGTTACAACATGCAAACAGTGACTTGACTGCTAATCAGCGTGCTGAAGCCCTGATTACTAAGGGAAACTTTTTATTCTGAAACAATGGGACAAATGTTCTGGAAAAGAAGAGACAGGGATAGGGGGCCTCATTCTATTCTACAGTCAAGAGACCTTCTCTCACAGATTGTCCTTTAAATAAAGGATGACAATACTTCAGGCTGTAATTCTCCTTACTGGTCACAGAATCTCCAGTAAGAAATGCAAACAAAACCGCTCACTGTGGCAACAGCAACCTGTACAGCTGCAAACCTGCCTGCAGGATCTCCCATCTGCTTGGCAAAGTCTGAAGTTGAAAATTCCACTCACACAACTGCCAAGCTCGATAGGTGCTTGGACTGGCGACACAGCCATGTTCCAACTCAGAGCAACAGCAGGACACAGAGGTCCAGAGCTATGGGACAGGCTTTCAGCCAGATGGTTACTCTGAACGTATCCAGCAACAGTGAACCAGATGCAGCCTCATCAGAGTTGGAGTCTTTCAAACACACACCTACTAGGTGCCCTGCAGTGGTGTAGACAGGCTGACTGACATGGAGCAGAAGTACCAGGCATCACCAATATACATGTTTCCTTAGAAGCGAGGAGTCCGCTAAACAGGCACCCAAATGCTGCTGCAACTGAACTTCAGGGCAGCTCCGGGACACAGCCCTTCAGTGTTGTTCCCTCGTGCCACAGAAATGCATTGATGGGGCAACAGCCAGAGCCTGAAGGAAAATGTGCTGTTTCCTGACCAACACAAAAACACCACAGAAGATCCATGAATTCACGGGACAGCAGCAACTACTTGCCTTGCACCCCGACTGCTCGGTACGGTGGTTGGTAGCACTGCTCGAGACAGAGCAGTCAAGACCTCAGTCACCTCAAAGCAAGAATTTGGCCCATGTCCAGAAAGCAGTTTTGCTGCTCTGTGTTCAAGTGTTTTTTTCCTTGAAGACTAATCAGAGCTGCCAAAGGGCATTAACTTTACATAGGCAAACTATATACCATGACAGCCTCCCTCTCAAACTTATCTGGCAAACGTCCCACTGTGTTAATAACATTCTCACCCACTCCACTCTGAAGACATGATGAAATTCAGTGCCAGGATGTGTGCAAGGAAACCCAGGCTGAGACATGCAGGCAATTTAACTCTGCAAGATTAGTCCCTACAGCCATAGGCACATGGGATATTTAGCTAACAGCTGCATCTTCTGCTTTTGTTGCTGCGCTGTGCAGCTGCTAGTCACAGAGCAAACGAGAAGCAGTCAGCTTTTAAGCACTGCCCTGCATGGGCCCCGTATGCAGGCATGGCACAGAGTACGTGGTGAGCATCCCCGTGCCAGCGTAGCACTGTTATATCCAGAACAATTTCCAGATAAAGTCCCTCCTTCCCAATTCTGTTGCCCATCTGCACTTTCTGCTTGAACAAGGGCTTCCTGGATTCTCCCTTGTCCTACCCTGCAGAGTCCTGTTAACTAACTGTGGTGCTGAGGAGACCAATGGCACAGCCCAAGGACAACTCAGAAAGCAGAACATGCTTGTGACCAGTCCAATTCAAATGTCAGGTCATCTTGCCTCAGTTTTCTCCTTCTGTAAAACAGGAGTAATACTGAACTGCCTCCGAGCACTACAAGCACGATTTAACTAATAGTCACAACTTTTCTGAAGACAGAACCACAGAATCACTAAGGTTGGAAAGGACCTTCAAATCATCAAGTCCAAGACAAGAACCATGACATCAGTTTTTCATTTTCATGTTTTGAAGCTGCAGAAACAATTAGGAAAATAGCTGGCAAAGCAAGCAGCTCTTTTCCCTTTCCTCTCCAGCACTCGGAAAACATCTCCAAATGGCTCCTACTCTGTTACCTTTTGGTTCTTTTTAAGCAGTTCTGAGATACAAGAGAAATCCAAAACATAACACTTGCATAAAATTCCTATCTGTCCCTTACAACAGTGCTATTCTCTGTCCACAACAAAAGAACAAGCCAATCACTTGAGCAGGTAGCTTTTCAGTGTTTCAGAAGACACCTGTGAGCCGAGAAATACCTCCATGTTCCAACTGGGAAAACTAAAGGAGAGACTTCCTGAGCAGCCCACCTAGGTTACAAAGCAAACAAACAAACAAAAAAAAAAATCACCAAATACCAAAATCTGTCTTAACGCTGCCCTACGCCCAGTCAGGCCACTCATTTACGCAGAAAACAGCATGCGTTGAACACTGGCTGGAATCCATCCAACGTGCCCAGGAGCCCTGTAAAGTTCAGGCTCTGAGAGCGGATCTGCTTCCCAGCCTTCTTCTTTCTGCATCATGTTTTACACTCGCTCAGGCAGGCAATCAGAATTAGTCACAAAATCTGTGTTCTTGAGTCCCTGACCTTCTTCCCCCACTACTTCTGCCTTCTGCCCTAAGTGAAAATAAGCCTAGAAGGTAAATACTGCTTCTTAGAAAAGCTCTGCTTGCATCTGAACAGCTATGGCAGCTGGCAAGCTGGGGCATGGGGTGGGGAAACGCTCTTGCACCTCCCACTGGAATAACACTCGCCAAGTAGCAAGGGTCTTTTAGGTCTGTGCTATCCTCCTCTACAAGCCCTACACAAGATTTTTCCAAAACAGGCAGTAGACAAACGGGTAAAATAGACAGCATATATGAACTTGCCTGAACAGGTCTATTCCCGAGGAAGTTTAGATCCATGTTCTCTCCAAAAAGGTAGCCCTCAGGGTGAGGGGTGTCAAACTTCTCGCCTCCCATAAAGAAGTGACTTGCAAAGTAGTTTCCTAGAAAAAAACAAAACACAAGGGAATTAAAAAAAACAAAACCAAAAACCTCTAAATGAGCTGGTCTGTGCAGTTTTTAATTCACAAGTACAAAAGAGCACAAGACATAGAAAATACTTGCTAGTTCACTCCTTCCCTGTACCACTGATGGCCACGGTACCAACGCATGGGGGGAACCAACTAGAATAAAGCGTTACAGTAGGGATAATTCCACTTTAACTTGTTTTCCAGAGAAGGGACATGAAGCCGTAACAGTTGGCTCTTTCCAGTATTTCTCAATTTTGATGAATTCTTCCTCTGGAGGAAGAGAAGGAGGAGATCTTCGTGGTGTGAAGTCCAGTCCCACAAACACCATCAACCTGCTCAGAAAAGGATGAGGCTTCCTCCCACTGCAAAGCCCTGCACAGCCAGAGGGGCTCCTGTTGGGCAAAGTCTGCCTTCCCTCCCCTCTATCATTCCCATATCCCAGGGTGAGAACCACACAAAACCTCTACTGTGAGTGCTAGAGACTATATGCCTTGATGCTGAATTTAATAAATAACATTGACAGCTCTAAATGCAGAAACATGGATGTCTGGAAGAGATAAACCCTGGGACTGACTAAACTGAACTTCATCTCTGAATGTTTCACCACAGATCTGTTTAATTCATCTTTAAGGTGATACACCACAGGGCAAATTTCAGGAGACGAAGCATGTGCAAGGTCACTGGGATTCTGGAGCACTGGATTAACTGCAAAGTCAACTGAATCGATTCAGATGTATGAGAGCACCACAAACGTAGCTTCCTCCTAGAAAGACTTCAGGAAAACACCCTCAACTATGAACTTCACGCAGTTACAATTTCAGAGAAATAAGTATCAGGAGAGAACTAAAGTAAAAGGCTCCACCCAAGCCATTTCCCTTGAAGTTTCAGAGTGGGGGGGTTTTGATGCGTGTGATGAAAGGACTGGGCCAAATGTACATTCACTTCCCTAGGTGCAATGCATAGAGAGCATAAAATTTGTTTTAAAACGAGTTATTACAGAAGCAGCAACTAATCAACTGAATGGTTATGGAGGAATTATGGCAGGATTTGCAATCCCTCTAGCTAAGAGCAAGCATGATTTACTCTGAAATGGAAGAGCTTTCATGAATGGCTCTGTTTTTTCCATTAAGGTTTTTTTCCTTTATGCTTCAAGAAAGGCTCTTCTTACTCTGCACAGATGGTAGTGCTTTAATGACGATTGTAGCGCTCAGCTATTGCTGAGCTCAGCTTACAAGCATCCAGATGTGTATATTATAGAAACACGTCCTTCTTTCCAGATACAACAATCGGCTTCAGCACAGGTCCAGAATCTACCTACAATCTGTCCTACAGAATCAGCCTAACAAAACGTAGGTGTTCCAAACAACAAGTAACCTTGTCCTACCCCTCCCAGAAGCAACAAATGAAAATGCTAATCTGCATATAATCTCCAAGCATAGCTAGCTTGACACAGCCTCTCCACCTGAGATACACTGTGGTGGTTTACGCTTATATTAACGTTCAGAAAAGCATGATGAACACTGGGGTTTAAGAATAGATTTCACATTTTTTGTGGGTCAAGTAGCATTGACTTTTGGAGCATTTTATCTGTGAAGATAGCACTTGTGCAGGACATCGCAGTACCGCAGCAGCTGATTACCTGGGATCAGAGTCAGACAGCTCCCTCGCATCCCGTGAACAAGACATCCTGGGGCTTGACTCACCTCCATAAACCTGTATTCCACAAATTCAGAGCAGAGCTTTTTCGGGCAAGAAGTTCTGCATCCCACGCGCAGAGGATGCAGAGGTCCCACAGGCAAGGACTGCTTGCCACTCCTGAAACCCCACGCCTGCAGGGAGCCAGCTGTCTAGGGGAGCATCGCCAGAGAGTCTCTCCAGCACCTTGGGATGAAAAGGTCTCTCTCGTGCATCTCTCTGTCATTCCAGTCGTACAACTAGCATGCTGAAGGCACCAGCCACACTGTCTTTGCTCCACTAAGAACTATTTCTGGGATCTCTAACAAATTGTTAGGATTTCTCACAAATACACGCTACCCCCCACAACACAGCAGCACCTAACTGAAAACCACAGCTTCAATTCCACATTCAGACTGAAGGCTCCCTTTATCTTCCTGCTAAGTGACCTCCTGCAACGTGAAGGGTTTTTTTTTTTCCCCAGAGGTGCCTCCTTCACGAGCAAACAAGAAACATAGGCAGTGCCAATCACAAAGAGCAAGAGGAAAATCACTTTAGGGAGCTCAGAGACACTGGCGAGCAGAACACCCCAGGGCTCTGCCAGTGCTGCTACAGATACAAAAGCCATCACGTACACAAGGTCTCAACAGCAAAACTAACAAACAAGGATGGCAGCAAACTGTCTTCACAAATTTATAACACAGTTTTTAGCAGCTAAAAAAAGATATTCTATTGCAAGCTTTCAGAAACCAGTTGCTGCAACACCACATTAAGTTCAGAGCTCTGAAGGTAAGACCAAAGTTACACATTATTCCTCTGAACTACTGTCACAAGCAACTTGGAGTTTGCCCAAGTTGGAGACAAAACACTTTAGGAAAGCGCTTCTGTAAATATCACATCAAGGACTAAAAGGACAAAGAAACTTCAGGAAGGAAAAAATGAGGTATGCTCTTTTCCAATCACCATGATGTCTGCACAACTAGCACAAGACTGATAGGATTTTTAGTGTCTCTAGAGCTCTTGCATATATTTTCTATGCATAAAAACCCTGCTGCAGCTCTAGGTTCTATTTCCAACTCTGTTACAAAGACAGCTTTAAGATTTTAGCCAGACTACCATGCCTCTTGAACCCTCTTCCCACATGTCCCCCCCAGCCTATAAAACAACCTTGACCTACCTTACGCAGGTGTTGCAAGGCCAGCTTTACACAAAGCTCTGTAGCTATGGACACAAAGGGGATGCTAAGCACCACACTCTTTGGCAGGAAAAAAAGAAAAGCAAAAAATCTTTGGATTAACCCTCCACAGAACTGCTACAAAGATAAATCCTCCAGGAAAACTGAGCAACACGCTTACAAGGAAAGAAATACAAATAACTAAGGAGGGGATATGAGAAAAATGCCAGAGCAAAGAAAAACTGCAGCTTTGACTTTACTTCCCCAGAGTAAATCAGCACAAAACATAGGAGACCATTAGGTAGAAGAGAACACGAGCGGGTGACACTGCTAAAGTAGGTGAAGTACAAGCAGTGGTTGTAAGAGAAATTGTTGTGGTGGAAAACTTTACAGTGGCTGGAAAAACACCACTGGGACACCCAGAATGGCCAAGTCTGACTCATTAGTTTGTCCCAGGCAAAACCAAACTGGAAACCAAGGCTTCTCCACGGCATCAAATGACACCAAACTACTTAACATTTACTGCAGTACGGTGGTGGGGTTTTACTATCATAAATGCATCAGCATTAAGCACCAGACTGCTCCAGTTGTAATTACTTCTCCCTAACCCAGCGTCCTAATCCCATGACCATGCAAACTCAACACACAGATGCGATGCATAAGTGAGACGCTGGCAGGGGACACAACACCCTCCAACAGCCGGGAGCACAGTCGACAGCACAATTGTAGCCCCATCAAAACAAGGGCTGTATCGTACAATGTTCATTAACAGAAAGCAATTAGATGACCATTTAGGCTTCTCACCATTATTAGAATTAAGAGTGAAGTGATAGAAATTGAATCCGTTTTAATTATTCAGCCAGACACTCACCAGCACAGCATGCCGAGGGATGGACTGACAGCACAGCCCTAGACACAGCCTGAGCCTGAACGAGCACTGCGGCTGGATGAGGCCATCCTGCCTTCCTCATTGTCCGTTCCTGTTGGGCCACCAAAAGCAATCACATAGCAAACGGGAACATGGCTCTGAGCTGGGTTAAAAATAATTCAGCAACAAACAAGTAGCAAAAGCAACTGCTTTTGACCCATGTCTGGTGCTCCTGAGTAGCTGGGAAGGCAGGAAGGGAATGCTCCAGCCAATGGCAGGTAGTGGTGGCTGTCACCAGCAGGGCTGGGCTGAAATCCCTACAAAACTACAGCAGGAGTAACGGATACAACCGCTCTGCTGTGCTTTGCGAAGACGGTGAGGAACGAAAGCTAGGTGTGAAATACAGGAACATATTTCTGTCTTGACACGGTCACAGTACACGTGGCTCATGAGCCGAGAACAAGGTGACTGACTGGATATAACTCTGGGTACCCTTCTCCTATTTAAAATTGCTCTTTCTTTGATTAAAGCATCATTCCCAAACAACAAAGCAGTTCATCCTTTTTCCTCCCAAAAACGTCCATGGAATTCTCTTTCAAGAGCCTACTCCAGAGGAGAAAAGCCATCTCAAGGGCACATGCTCCCTGCCCTGCTCCACACTGCAGATGAGCTCACTGGAACAAGAGATGAGCTGACGAAGGAGCTGCAGAGAACACTGGTGCATTGCTCACTGGTTGCTAAAGCAATAGGGGCATCATGAGACTGCGTGCAAGAACACGGATCGTTTTACTGCTTCAAGCACAGATGCACAGCGAAGATCTTGACTGTTCCTTGCAATTACCCATTTTTAGCCCGTTTCATGAGGGCGCCAATTCTTCTGTACAAACTGAGCCCTTCTCCAATCCCTTTCCAACTGGTCAGGCATCTGCAATGCCAGCACAGTCTCCATAAAGCAAGCAAGGAAGGTTAAAAGGTACCAGTGAAGAGGGATTAGAGAAGGGAATCGGGTGTCATCTTACTGCATTTCAGTGGCCTCAGCACCCCAGATGCAGGAGGGGAAATGCAGAAGATCCACACTCAGAGCCTTGGAGGAATAAGCAGGGCATTTTCAGAGGATTTTTAACTACAAAACTGCATACCAGTTGCAACAAAGCTGTTAGATGATCTGTGGATGCCTCATTAGGGACTCTGGCTCGCAGGGACCAAGGTGGATTCCACAACAACATGCTCAATCCTCCACAGAGCACGTGACTGACCCAGCAATAACCACATCAAAAGTCAATAAACGAGAACTGAATATTCACCACTGCATTTGCAACCAGCTGTGACTCAACAAGGTGCTGGCACTTGGTACGACTTGGTAAAGTAACCATGTTCCTTTCCACAGGCAGGCTGACATACTGCTTAAATTACAGTCAGAATACCTGTATTTTGCATTTATTTCCTCACACAACACGCCCTTCTTGTCAGGTGGTGTATTTGCTCCAGAACGCCAACCCGCATCCTTCAAACAGACGCTGACCATGGACAGCAAGTGACCAGAGCCGCAGCAGCTTGCCCAGACACTCACAGTAAGTCAAGATCTGCTTAAACCAGTGACTTGGAGGGAAAGAACACAAAAGGTGATGGACAGCCCTCGGTGCCGCGTGAGACTCCAGCAGATGGGTAGCCTCAGGTAACACTCTCTCACCACACCTTCCAGCCTTTCAGGGGTAACCTCTGAGGAGCCAGGAAACTGCCTGTGTGTCAGGCTAACACCCCAGTGCATACATTCAAACATCGAACACAGCCGATGGAAAACTGGCTTCTTCCAGTCAGGCAGACAGTAGCAGTACAGGGCTCACAGCAACAGTGTCAAGTTAGAAATAATTAGCAACCATTTACCCTGAGAACTTTTTGTACTACTTCCAGCTTGCTTCCTAAAATCAAATAAAACCATAGACACTTCCAGTCATCTTCACTGCCAGGTTTTGTACCAGTCATAGCCAATCTTTCCAGACCCAAGACAAACACGCTTTATTGTAGGATCAATATCAGAATCAAGGGACAGTATCCTTCTGAACACGCTCCACCTGAAGGAGGGAGAGGGGGTTGCCATCCTAACAGCCCTTACTGCTCTGGTGTTTTGTAACCTTCCTTGAATCTCCAGCTTAGAAGTGTTCACAACCTCTTCTTCTGCCTAGAATGATCTAGAGCTTGAACAACTCTTCTCCCTTCCCAAAGTCAAGAGGATCCTTGTTAGATAAACCTGAAGAAGGCACAGAGAAAGGTCTAGCCCAAAGCCAGTATGCTTTCAGAAACAGCACAAGCAAGTGCAGCAGAAAATTAATTAACAAGCATCTAATGGTATCCAAAGCCCTTAAAGGCAATACCAATATTTTTCTTTAACCAGCTGCTTGAAAGCATTAGCTGTTCAGTTTTACAAGAGAGGTGCCTCTCGTAGAATGCTCTTTGGCAGCATCTAGGTCAACAGACCCCTTCCATGGTGCATGTGAGCATACAAACCCAACTTCAGGTGTGTGATGGGGTTACCTTGGCAAGCACATTGGCTAAAACCCAACACACCGTTAAATTCTAGCCTGGGTAATTACAACACTACAGAAACAACCAGATGATGATTTGAAAGAAGCAGTTTAATGTTATTGCATATAGTTGTTATAATTAATCCATCCCATATCTAAAATCCTGTCAACAGAAATCAGGTGCAACCTCGAGGCTGTAAGAAAATTTCCAGAGGGGCCAATGGTACAGCTTAGCAGGCAGCTCGCAGCCACCCAGTCTCCCACACTGGGAAAGCCCCCCAGCCACCCAAGGGACACGCAGAGTCCTGCTATGTTCCTAGCAGTGACATCTGCCTTTCCTAACAGCCCAAGAAACTAGTTCCACCCCCCTAAAAAAGCAGGTTAGATTTTTTTAAGAGTGCCAACACAGCTGAAGAATTTTTCTGTGAAGGTTTTCCCCTTCCACCTCTTGCACACCACCATTCTTGCTGAAGGCCAACCTGCAACAAGACAAGGTGTAATGACGGCAGGACTCTATTTGAGACAATCTTGTACCCCCTCCAAACAAACTGGGGGGACCTAGCTCCCTCCATCATACAGCTCTGAGGATGTCACAGGCAGCAAGTCATCGGACGCATGCAGAACTCAAGTCTCTGGACAAAAAGGCTATGCTACACTTGTACACAACAGCGAGGGAACCCAAACTGCTGCTCTGCAAATTCTTTAGCTTGCCTGGAAAAGCCCTAGCAGAACAGAAACTTAGAAAAATCTGTAAGTGAATGGATACTGTAGGAGAAAAGAGCACCTGAATTTCCCTGATGACTTGTTTTGTGAGAAGAATAAATAAAACTCTTTAAACAAGTTAAACCAGGCCAATCTCAAAAGCCAGTCTAAGGGAAGGTGAGTCACGGGCTCATCCCAACTTCACAAAGCGGCACTGCTGACAACTCTCTAAGTTTTAAGAACATCTCCCTTTGGAAAACAAATACCCATGTAGGCCATGCCAGTCCAGTATCTCCTAGGTGAGAACCACTGCCATTTTAAGGAGTTAAAGGTTGTCATGTGGGAGTTTTTCCATCCTATATTCCACCAGATGCGATTTTCCTTCTGTGTCCCCACTGAACTCCGCTGTCGCTTCCTCTTTACCAGCAGGAGATGCCTCACTTGCCGCAGACCGATGACTTGCTGCAGTCACATTTCCAGAGTGGAGAAGCAAAGCTTTGCTCACCTACCATGACCCACCAGGACCAGAGGGACGCAACTGGGCCGGGTGGCCACGGCCACTGACACAGGGATGGACCAGTGGCTTCAGCGTTTGATTCAGGGCACACAGCCATCCTGCACTTCAGCCAAACAGGGCACCGAGACAGCCTTATACCACAGGTTTAGCCTGAGAAAATACATCCATCGGTTCTCTCCACCAGAGAGGCCCCGAAGCCGGGCGGGCAGGGCCACGAGTAGAGCCAGAGCCGGCCCCGGGCCCGCTCGGTGACGAGCACTCCCGCAACCCCTTCCCCTGGAGACCCCGTGGCCCGGCCGCCCCGGGACGGCCCCCCGCTACGCCTGTCGCCCTCGGGGCGGCCTGAGGGGCACCGGGCCCAGCGAAGGCCCGTCCCCCTCCCCCGTCCCCGGCGCTGAGGGGAGCAGCCCCGCGGCCCTCACCGGACTTGGGCGGGTAGCGGTAGGCCGAGTTGGCCTGGATGTCGATGTCCTCCACGCCCGCAATGCGCCGGCTGAGCAGGGAGCCCATGGCGGCCGCGGGCAAGGCGGGCGGACCGGGGGACGCAGAGCAACGCGGCGGTGGCGGCGAGCGGCCCGCACCCACGGCGGCGGCGGCGGCGGCGGCGGCGGCGGCCCGGGGCACGCCGGGAGAGCGAGTCCGCCCGCCCCGCGACTACAACTCCCATCAGGCACCGCGGCGGCGCCTACCAACTGCGGCGCGGCGGGGGGCGGAGGCGCGCGCCCCACGGCCTCCCCCGAAGCGTGGCGTGCGCTGTGCCGGCAGAGGGCGCTGTCAGGCGGGGCCCGCGCCCGAGCTGCGGCACCGGGCGGCGGGCGGGGGCTGCGGCCTGCACGGGGACGTGCACCGAGAGTAGCCGGGGATCCACCCCGGAGGGGGCAGCCCTTAGGCAGCTTGCACAGGGATGCAGAGGGAGGATGCCCAGGGAGACAGCCGGCACAGGGATGCACCTTGCAAAAGGTGGAAAGCAGGGAGAAGGAATTGCGCTGAGGGTGCCCGGCCGGGGCAGCTGAGCCCCAGCAGGCTGTTTGGCTCAGCCCAGGGAGCGATTAACCTGCTGGTAGTTGTTTTGCAGAAGAGCTTCGTGCGGCAGTGCCACAATCATCCCCACCAGCCTCCTTTCCCGCTGGCTGGCGGCGAGCAGGATGTGACGCCGGCGCTGCACCCACCCCAGGCACGGCTGGTCTGGGTGGGCCAGCCGGGGTAGCCGTGCACCTCCCGGGAAGTTTGGCATGGGGATTCGTTATCTGTGCCAGTTCCCAGCGGTGAGACCTGCTCCTGGCTGAGGCTCGCTGCCAGCCGGAGAGGAAGACGATAGGCCTCCCCAGCTGCAGGACTGTGTGACGCTCGGATGGGGAAACCTCTCCTGGGTTCCTCCTCTCGCAGATTATCCATGCAGGAAAGAGAACGGAAGTGTCTGAAGTTTGGACATGAGAGCGGGGATCGACTGAAGGCTGTCTCGCATGGATGATGCAACAGCCAGGAGGATGGCGTGGAGGAAGAGGCACAAAAGAGCTCCCACCCACATCCCAATACTGAGCCCTGTCCCCTCTGGCACCGAGGTCTTGCAAAGGTGCAGGGAAAAGCTGCCCAGAACCAGCTTTTAAAGGAGGCACCTTCCTGCACACATGCTGCAGAGAGGCCCAGGCTGCAAAGGAGCTGGAGACCCAAATTCCCAGCGATAGAATTAGGGATTCCCAGGAGACACGAAGGAGCCAAGGTGGCTCCATGCAAAATCTCTTAAATTGGCCTTGGGAGCAGGGGACCGGCAGGGGAAGAGGGCTGGGGCACAGGGAGACAGGACACTGCAGAGACCCGAGCCTGCCAGCACAGGAGGATTTTGTGATAGTTAGTGAGCGAGCAGTGGGTGGAATCTGCTGGCCATAAACACAAACTAAAACACGCCTAGCAGGAATAAGCAAAAAACCCGAGGGAAAACGTGCTTCCAGCTAGTCATTACCCTTGCAGTTGTTGTGGTCACCCCGAGCACAGCCGCTCTGCGCCGGTGGGGCCATACAACGCATGGGCTGCGGGGGGAACGGGTGCTGCGCATGAGGACAGAGCACGACTAGACCTTGCTCTGCTGTGTCCCGTGGTGCTGGGGAGGACAGAGAAAAGCCAGGGAGCTTGCAATGGCCACATCCTGCCGGCAAATCACAAGAGTCGCGTACCCTGCTCCTGGCACAGAGGAGACTCTGCCGGGCAGTGCCTTGGCAATAAGCGTGCCTGGGCACTGCCCGCTGTGACCACCCGGAGCGACAGTGCCTCTTGCTCAACCAGCCTCTCCAAGCAAGAGTTTCTCATGACAGAAATTGCACGGAGAGTGAGGAATCAAGTCTGCTGACCAGCAAAGCATTACCTGGGCCATATGCGCTGCCCCAGTGCGTGTCCCGGCTGCTCCCTGCCTGCACAGGTAGCTCGGAGGTGCTCCTCAGTGCTGGGAACAAGCACCTGGGCAGTGCCCTGGCAGCAGCAGGCTGATGCCAACAGGTCGGTGCCACCAGTGGTCCTGAACAGAGCAGGGTGAGCCTGTAACCCCCTGTGGCCGCACCCTGCACGCCAGCAGACAGTTTGGGGCTCGGCACAGGAGCAGACCCAGCACCGCAAGGCTCAGCAGCTCTGTCTCCCCGTGCCATGCTGGGAACCGGTGGGAACGGGTGCCATGCTGGGAACGGGCGAAGCGGAGCCGTGTTTGCACTGCACGGCAGGATGAAGAGGAGAATTTGCTCAGGGACAGAAGACGAGAGTCCCTCTCCTGTCCCTCCTGCGTCCTGAGTGCCTAGAGCATCCTGCCCTTCCCCAGCCCAAGGAAGCATCCAGAGGCAACTGCCCCAAAACTGTCCCCTGAGCTTTTTTGGGGACAGAACCAGCCACCTTCCTTCTGCAGCTGCCAGTGCTGTTCACTGGGAGCCCGGTGCCGTATGGGTTAAATGGGGAAGCCAAGAGGAGAGCCAGCATCCCATCAAGCAGCGGGGCCCTGGCACTGTTGAGCACCGGGGCGGGAGGCTTTTGTTCGTGCAAAACCTCCACCAGCGGGAAGGTCCCTCCCGGGCCGCACAGCTCTCTGGAGCTCGGAGGAAGCGGCCGGGCCCCCAGGAGGGTTATTGTCATCTGGGAGGGCAGGGGCCTTTGCTGGAGAATATCTCCCCCAGGGCCCTGCTCGGTGAGACATATGTGACGGACAACGACAATAGCAGCGGCGTGCCAGGGACAGGCTCAGCCCTTCCGCTCCAAACCCCAGGGCCCAGAGCAAGCAGAGCTGAAGGGCAGCACCTCCAGTGGACGGCGGCTCCTTTACCCCCGCCTGGCCCAGGGGACATGGGCGCTGGCACACACAAAGGCAGGATATTGCACCACTTACCTCCTCGTCCCTTGCAGGAGCCACTGCCAGCAGCACGTGGGAAGAGGGGGCGACTTGGGGACAGAGCTGCTGCCAGCAGCAGGGCAGGGAGCTGGGGCTGCCCTGTCAGCCCACACATGGGGACCAGGCAGCACCACAGCCACGTCCCGTGGGCTAGAGGAGCAGCAGCCCCCCAGCCTGCGGCACTGTGGTGGCTGCAAGAAGCGGCGATAGCCCCACAAACACCAGTGGTGCCACCAGGCGTGGGGTTTGCATCATCACCCTTTGCCTCTGGGCTCCTGAGCCTGTACTCCTCCCCAGTGTGGTACTGCCAGCCCTGGGCCCTGCACCATGCTAAGGATGGAAAGGGAGGAAGGCCAAGAAGGCAGGAGTCCCTCCCTCACATCCCCCAAAGGGAAGAAAACACTCCCACAAGGTACAGGGAAGCCTGAAAACCCAGGTGCCATCATTGTGCGGCGTGAACGCAGCCAAGCTGCGGAGAACCAGGGTGGAAATGGGCCAAGGCTCCTGCTCACAGGACCCTGCAGAGTCCCAGGGGTGGTGAGGAGGCCTCAGCTCCTGTGCTGCCTTCCAGCTCAGCTGTCCTTCCTGCTGGGCAAAATCCATCCAGGAAAAGGTAAGCCTGGTGCCATTCTACAGCACAACCTGGAGGAGAGCAGCAGGGTAGAGGAGTGATCCTTTGGCTGAGAGCCTACCTCCGCTGCCGGCTCTCAGGGCTCCCTACTGCTCATTTGCACGCTCACCATCACCACAAGTCCCAGACCCAGCTGGCATCCACTACACCACCCCTTCCTGCAAAATGCGGATGAAAAAAAAAAAAAAAAAGAGTTCTGAAGCTGGACACGTTTCACACACGTTTCTCCAGCTACCGCAACCTGCCCTTCAGGAGTCTCCTTGGACATCTCTGCCAGGAAGGCAGCTACGAGCACGCCCGTGTAAATAAGGAAGTATGTTTGACTGCAAACCTTCCACTCACCGGGGTAGCTCATCCAAAGTCCAGCTGCTCAGGGGTTTATTACCCAGTGAAGCAAGTTGCTTTGTCTCAGTTGTCCCCTCCCTGGTGCTGTCACTTGCTTGCTTTGTCGGGTACTTGTAAAACAACAAGGTTCAGGAGCCCTGGAGGCTACAGGCAGAGTTATTCCTCACCAGAAGGAGTGTCGAGCCCGTGAACTTTGCCTCCCTAAACACTGCTCTGCTCCAAAGGGCTTGCAACCCTCCCTGAAAGCCCTGCTGAGCCAGGGCCAACCCTTCATCCTTCAAAAATCAGACTGCAAGTTTCTAAAAATGTCTGGTTCTCTCCGATTAAAATAATCCTTCAGGAGATTTGTTTTCTCAGCTATATTTACACCTCGCTGGCTACAGATCTGCTCTTGCTGCTTTCCTGTCGGGGTTGTCTTGACTTTATAAAAAAGACCAGTCACCCCTTGACGTGTCCTGCAGCTACCACCATACAGCTGTGCCCTCACTCCGATTTGGGCAGTGACATATGCACGAGGAGGAAGGATCCCCTTGGCCCCAGCATCCTCCAAGGCCTGGAGTATTGTGCATGGTTACTAAAAGAGACATGGAAGACGGTTACCAGGCAGTCAGCTTTGAACAATACTGGGGCAATTTGTGTCTGAGCAGCACAGGTTGCAAACCCCTCAGGTCGAATGCGTGACCTGCCCGAGCTTCAGCCATTAATCCTCAAGGCTCAGAAATACCTGCAGCCATACGTGAAACACCGGCCAGGGTCAAAGGTGTTAGCGAACGAACTGCTTGCGCTGAGGCTAAGCCCCAACCCAAATTGCCGGAAAGAGCCCAGAATCACTCAGAAAAGGTAGAGGAGGCCGGGGGCCTTTGCAAGGCCTGTGGAGCCAGCAGTTCCCTTCGTCTTGCCCAGCTTTTCCCTTGCTTTATTACCCCACGGCCACTCAACCGCGTGTCCATGCCTGCTTATCGTTTCCTGGCACCTAGCAACACCATTGTGTGGCCCCCGGGCGCTGCGGCGTGGCCCGGCAGCGCCTGCCTGCCTGGCTGCTCGCTTTCATCTGCTATGGCAATGCCCCGCTCTCAAAGGATCCTTTCATGCCGCCGGGAGCCCCCCGGCACCTTCCAGAACCTTCCTCCGCTGCCGGCTCTCCTTTTACGCCTTGGCAGGCATGTCAGTGGGGCGCAGGGATGTGCTCCGGCCCGGGGAGTGACGGGAGCAGGCCTGCGGGGGGGCTGGGCATCCCCCCACACCCCATCTTTTATCAGCGCTGCCAGGGAGCACCGGGCCAGGCCCGGGGCCAAGGGGCCGCCGCCCCAACCCCTCACCTCAGGCCCCGGGGCTGTGAGGCGGCGGCACTGGCCTGTGGCAGCTGCGAGCAAAGGGGCCCCCGCAGGCCGGTGCGGGGGACACACACACCCCGCAGGGCCTGCAGGGGACCCCCCGGCCTCCGCCCGGTTAAACATTACCCGCGGGCCGGGCAACACCGCCCGCCGGGGCCAAAGGGCAGCGGCGCCCCCGCCGCGGCCATTACCCGCCGCCCGCCCCCGCCGCGCGCGCCGCCGCCGCTCCCCGCACGTCAACAGGAAACCGCACGCGGCCGACTGTAAACACCACCCGCGCCCCCCCGGCTCGCCCCCGTGACCCGCCCCGCCACAGCCCCGGCCCTCCCCCGCCGCCCTCTGATTGGGAGCAGCGGCGTTGTTGACCATATACGGTCAGGTACTACTAAGCCACGGGCAGCAGTTGGCCAGCCTGGCGCGTCACTCAAGGCGCACCGGCGCCCGGCGGCCTCTCCGCAAACAAAGCGGGGCCTGCCGGGAGTTATAGTCCGGGTGGAGTTAGGGCGGCCCGGCGGCGGAGCGGACGGGAACTACATCTCCCAGCGGCGCCCCGCGCCCCGCCCCTCCCCGCCCCGCCCCTGGCGGCCGTCGGCGGGGCTCGCCGGGCGCCGTGAGTCAGTGCCCAGTAAACATTGGCGTGAGCCGCGCCGGCTCCGCCATGGTGGCGGCGCCGTGAGGGCGGGGGGCGGCGCGGCGGGCTGGGCGCGGCGGCGGCGGCGGGAGGCCGGGGCCATGGACGAGCTCAAGCACCAGGTGATGATCAACCAGTTCGTGCTGGCGGCCGGCTGCGCCGCCGACCAGGCCAAGCAGCTGCTGCAGGCGGCCCACTGGCAGTTCGAGGTGAGGCCGCCGCCCCGGTACCGGCCCCCGCCACCGCCGAAGCGCTCGGGGCGGGTCCCCGCGTGGAGGGGCAGCCGGGTGGGTTTGGGCAGCGCGGTGAGCGTGGGGCGCGCCTGGCCTGGCCCGGCCCTGCGGGGCATGCCGCTGCTTCCCCCCACCACCCTCTGCGTGGCGGCCGGCGCGTGGCGTGGGCCGCGCTCTGCCCCTGCCGTGGGCGTGGGGCGCGCGCGCTGCGGGGCAGGGCCCTGGTGTACTCGCGTGGGGCGTGCTGCCTACCCACCCCGAGCGCTGAGCTAGCGTGGGCCCCACGCGGGATGCGGGGAAATGGGGAGCCCCGCTGCGCGGGTGGGTGCAGAGCAAGGGCCCGCCGGGGCCCCACTTAGGACCACGGATGAGCCGGGGGCGCCGAGCCCTCCTCCCGCCCCTCCGGGCAGGGCCCCACCCGAACCCTCCCGCGTGGCCGTGGGCTGGAAAACCCCAGTCTTCCCTGCGTCCCTGCCTCGGAGAGTTTTGAGTCCTCGGGCAGCCGTGGGAGAGGAGACTTTGTAGGTCAAAGCTTTTCTGGCTCCAGACGCCTTTTCCTCTTGCTCACAGGATATACTCCGTGACATCGGCAAGGGTTAACGTCATGCGTGGGGCTGGGTTTGCGGGTGGGGAGCCTCCCTCCCCCCCCCCCCCCGGCAGCAGCTTTTCTGGGTGCTCTGCTCCTCCAGAGATCCCCGCAGCTAAAAGCGCAGGGAGCAAAGTGGGGGGAGTGCGGCAACTGTAGCAAGCAAAGCTCTTTCTAAATAGGATTTTTAGGGTTGGGTGGTTTGGTTTTTTTTTTCTTTTCCTTCTGCAGCCCCAGCAGCTCCCTGCTCTGGAGCTGATGGATTTGACGCTAATGGCACCTTTGTAATTGAAGTGTCTGTTTTGTGATGCAGGAGGAGGTCTGAGTCAGTCTGGAGAGCAGGAGGTTCCGTTTGTATTCAGCCCTGTGGCTAGGGGTTCAGCACGCGGCGCAGCCCGGGCGGCTGCGAGCCCCGCTGGCAGCCCTCCTGGACGTTATCTGGGGCTCGTTCGGTAACGTGACGGCTGGTGGAGGGATGGGGCATGGAGGCGGTTCATCACCGTGCAGCCACAGCATTTCCAGATGCTAAATCAGAGGCCAAGAGGCATTCAAAGCCAAGGCGCGCGTGGCCAGCGAGCAAGTGGGTGTGTGGGGATGAGTGGAAAGCCGAGGCGGTGTTCCCCTCCGCTGCGGCCGTTTAATACCGCGGTCTGCGTACGGGAGCACCGTTGGCAGTGGATGTGTTGTATGTGTAACGTGCTCCGGGTTTTGTTTACTAATACAGTTTGACAGTGGCCCTCTGGGACGGGCAGGATCCGCTTCCACCGCGTCCGCGCGTGTCGCAAAAGAGCTGGGAAAGGATGACAAAAGCTTAACTTGTAATTTCAAAAGGCTTTTTGCAGAACTTTGCCACCGTTTGGTGAGTTGCACAAGTACAAACAGCCGTCTCCTGCCGGCTTGGCACTCACATGACTCAGAGGAAGCTCAGCTGTAAACAAACGCGCTGCGATGAGCAGTTACCATGTTCCCACTCACTTTTGGTGCAACGGTCAGATAATTCCCTTTGCAAAATGGCTGCTGGGCATGCCTTCTGCAGGGAGCCGTGCTGGGGAGGTGTCGTCTCCCATCTCCAGCATGCTCTCACCTCTTGCCTGTGATGTTCTGAGGCTTTTGTTATTCTAGTGCAGTATCCATTTGCTGGCTGGCCCACATCTGCAGCGAGTATAAATGGTGGAGTTCAGGCATGTTACGCTGCCTTCACTCGTAGTCTCCTCCGATTCTAAGTGCTGCTCCAGGGCACGGCGTGAGTCAGAGCAGCCCTCTTGCACCCTGAGGACGTTGCTGCTGCCTCCAAGACCACTGTGGGGAGAGGTGTTCCGCACAGTGGAGCCGAGGCCAGCTAGACGGCCTGGAGACAAGACAGCAGGAGCTGGGTTCCCCCAGGTCTGTGCCTCTGTCCTGGCCCCTGGCACTCCTGGCATCTGTCTGCCTGGCCCAGGACCTTTTCTATGTGGGCATGTGCCCGCTTGCTGCTTGCGACAGCCAGACAGGGAGAAGGAGCGTAGGGTGTTGGGTCGCTGGCAAGAAGGGAGAGGGAGGCTGCTATGAAGCATGGACAGCTTTGGGCTGGGGGGATGCTGATGTTTTGGGACCATTTTCCTGGGCTGGGGCTGCTCTGGGGCCGTTGTGGCTGGTAGGGGAGGATGCTGTGGGGGCTGCAGAGAGGGTTTGCTGTGTGCTGTGTCCTGGCAGACCTGGAGTTTGTCCGGGGGGGGGAAGGAACGTGATCCAAGACAGCAAGCCGGGTGGGAGGTCAGGAAACCACTGGGTATACAGCTGCCTTCAATGTGGCATGACCTGATTGGAGCCTGTACCGTACTCAGGGTCTTGATGGGGGGGCTGTTTATTTTGCATCCCCTCCACCTCCGGCGAGCGGGGCAGCTCGTGGGTAGCGTGTGGGTCACCTCTCTCACTCGCCATGACTACTCCTGTTTCGTCGGGGCCCGGGGCAGGCTTTCTTGCGGCACGCCCGGCGTAGCTTGCAGCTCTCGCAGCGCGGTGAGCTCTGCTGTGCTTCCAGGGACAGCTGCGGTGGGTGCCAGCAGGGGTGGCCATGCCAGCCCAGCCCTCCAGCAGCTGGAGCAGTGCCATGGCTGATGGGAGGGGGAGGTTTACAGGCTTATGAAGTCAATTTGGAGTGGCTCTGGGTGAAGGCTGGCACTCTGCCTCTGGGGCCACAGGTGCTGGCACTTTGGGAGAGGCCAGGGAGGGCAGCAGGTACCTGCACCACGGCTGGAACCCAGCGGGCTACCAGGGAGACGTTTCAGAGTTTGCAGAGTCTCCTGTTGGGCTGAGTGGTGGGTCAGGTAGAAGAGTATTATTTGACTTTGTTATGTTCTGATTGCCCCAGGAGCTGCTTGTGAAGGATAAAAAGACACCAGCTTTAAAAAAACCCACCCATTCCTTCCTTTTTCCTGGTGCTAAGTGTCGTGGCTCTATTCGGTGTAGTGAGGTTATGTGTGGGGAACAAGACGAGGACCAGGTGTCTGGCCCAGCCCGCTGTGTCCGTGGTTGGATTTACACTTCCTCTTCTGATTTATGTATGTTTTATCGAGCCCCTTTCCCTTTCCTTGTGTCTCAAGGGCAGGGTGCCCCAAAGGGCTGCTCTAGCACCGTGGGCTCTCTGCTGCTGGATCCCCTGTGCTGGCAGCAGCTGCAGCTCACACGTGTGGCTGGAAGCACGTGCAGGTGCAGCTTGGGCAGCGATAGGCAGGGGATCAAACAGCACCCGGGGTCCCATCTGAGCGGCTGCAGTGACCCGCTCCTGCAGGCTGAGTTTGTTCTGCTCAGAACCCAGGTCTCCTTGCATTCACCTTCCCACCCGGCCCCTGCAGCCGTCTTCCCTTTGCCTCCATCACCACGAGTGCTTCTTGGCACCCTGGTAGGATCTGCCTCCTGCGAAGCTCCCGTTTTTGCACCCTGGGAGGGATGTGGTGGCCTGGCAGTGGTGGGTGCGGGGCTGCCCTGCTCCCACTTGCACACAGCGTGACACGGGCGATGGGGCTTTTGGTGCAGGGTCAGGGCTGAGCTGCGGCTTGGGCTCCTTCTCAAGCAGAGGAGCCTTAATTGGCTTTGCTGTTGTACCAGTTGCCCCCAGCACTTGTGACGTTGGCGGCATCAGCAGCTTTGGTTACATGCGTGTCCCTGGCACCCTGTGCCACCGAGGACATGGGCGCGTGGGCCTCTTGCCCGCCTGGGTTGGGGCTGCTGCAGGTCCTTGGGAGGTGGCAGCCATTCCCCGCAGCTGGAGGGACACAAGCAGCGGGCATTGTGGGCAGAGGGCTTGCTTCTGGGAAATGGGCAGATGGAGGGGAGGAGACGTAGTGTTTTAGACAGGGGGGCCTGCGACGATGGAGTGCTTCCTCCACCCAGGTCACGGCTCTTATCCCAGCGCCAGCAGGGATCGATGGGCAGTTCAGGAGGACAGCAGGGCCCTTCTCTGCCCCGTCTGCTGATGGCACAGTCCCAGATATGAGGCCTCTTGGTGAACAAGAGCACAGAGCGGATTTAATCTGCTTATGGTATCTGGCTGTGCCCACACCTCTGTGCTTCCCGTTCACTGTTTTCCCCCCTTCCTTATCGCGATCCTTTCTGCCTGTGGGTGTTGACATCGGACCTCACCCAGGACGAAGGGTAAAGCAGTGATGGGGGTGTTGCTGCCGCAGAAGCGTCCATGTCTTCGTCGGCCATTTCCTTGATTCATAGAGGTGTGCCGTCCTGTTCAGAGCTGGTCTCTGGAGCCACAGCCCCTATTCCTGCTTTATGGCCATCACTGAAATCCAGCAGGTCCTGCCTGCGGGTGCTGAGGGCTCTCAGGTTGCATCCTGGCTGGGTGCAGGGTTTGGGTACTGTGTTACTAAATGCAGAGAGAGAACTGCAGCTATCGCGGGGAAGAGCCTCACCAGCCCGGCTATTGCATGCTCTCCGCCGAGGTCCAGGAGCTGCCAGACTCTACAGCAGCAATTGCTTTCCCCACCCAGGTCTGGATTATTGTTTGCAGATACCGCTCCTGGCTGCCACCTGGTCTTGCCGATACTTTACCCCCCTTTAGCCAGGAAACCATAAACACCACTGCCAGCAGCTGGCACTTGCTCTCCAGCTCCCCAGCAGTGTGAGTGCAGCCCCTTCACCTTTCCAGGGCCTGCCAGCCTGGGTATTTTGGGGCAGAATAGTATTCCATCAGACCAGTAAGCTGAGCTGACTTGTTCATCCCATCCCTGGGTGTGACACAGGAGTGCGTGGCTGTGGGCAACGATGAGGAGTATGTGTGGTGGTAGGACTGCGGCTGCTGCAGTCACGCAGGGTTTGGTACAACCTGCCTCTGCTTTTTCCAGGTTTTTCTGCCTTTTTTTTTTTTTTTTTTTTTAGCAGCTTGGGTAACCCCAGTCACTGGCTGGCAGGAAGGGAACAAAGTCTTGGGTGGTGTTGGCAGTGCCCAGCTGCAGCCCCGTGCCTCGCACCTCGGCTTGTAGACCTGCGGGCCAGGCTGCACCCGGGGAGGGGATTGAATGGGGGTTGATGGGGGCTTTCCCACCAACCAGAACTGAATCCAAACCAATTCCCTAACATCTCTCTCCAGTCTGATCTGCAACTGAGTCAAAACACTGTTTTCTAGCCCTCAGTTAAAGCCTGGCACAGAGCAGGAGTCGGCTTCACCTTCACCGGTCCTTCATCAACCCTGGGCTGGGTGTCTGCCCTCCTGGCCAGCCTGCGCCCCCGGCATTCCTCCCTGCAACCCCACCTTGTCCTCTCGCATGCCTTTGGCACGTGACATATTTACCAGATTATTGCTGGTCTGAACTGGAAGCTAACCAAAATTATGTCAGTCATAGCCGTACCCTGCCTGCAACAGAATCGGAAAAGCTCTGGTATTTGGGGTGGGCTACCTGTTGCAGCCCCAGCCCTGGTGATCTCCTGGCGTGAATATGGTGACTGTGATCTCGTCCAGTTAAGGACACGCATCTAACTGGTTCCTGTTGGGCTTCCCCTGCTGGGTTTGAATTTGGTTTCCCTCCTCTCCCTGCACGCAGCGGTTGTGGAGCATCGCTGTGAGTTGTGAAATGCCTGCTGGGGTCCGCTCCAGCAGTGGCCGCTTCTCAGCAACAAGCGCAGCGATCCCAGATACGTGCGCTCCCTTCCTGCCTCTGTGCAAGCAGATGGCAGGCGTGGGCCCCTGCTTGGGGACGTGGCAGCAGCTGTGCACAGCATCTTCCCATGCGGGCAAGGGGGCTGCGGGCATGGTCCAGCCCCCCGGGGCCTGTTTTGGTTCATATTTGGGGTCTTGCAAAGGCCTGACATTGTGTGCAGGGATGAGGTGGGTGTCCAGTTTGTGTGCTGGTGGTAACATCATCTGCCTTTTTTCTTTTTTTTTTTTCTTTTTTTTGCAGACTGCTCTCAGTGCTTTTTTCCAAGAAACAAACATCCCCTACAGCCACCACCATCAGATGGTAAGTGCTTCCCCACCTCACCAGTGCTCACTTGGGGCACAGCACCAGCTGGCGGGCGCTTTGGGCTGTTGCTGGTGCTCAGCTCACTGCTTTACAGCTCCAGGAGTGCAGGCAGGGAGGTCTGGCCAGGTGCTGCCAGAGCTGCCTGCCAAGGAAGGTTTTCCTGGAGCGCAGCTGGGGATGGCATAGCCTGTCCTGTGCCGTGGGACAGTGGGTCTGGGAGTGCCCTCGGAGCCCTGCAAAGGGGTTGGGGCTGTTACTCAGAGAGGGGTGGTCTGACAAAGGGTGCTTTGGGCATGGCAAATGATCCAGACCAGCCCCAACATGGCAGAGAGAACCTGGAGGGGACCTGGAGCACTGGACCATTGTAGGCTGTGTAAACAAACACAGAGATACGTGCACGTTGCCCAGCCACACATGTGAGTCCTTCTGTATGTGCTGGAGCGACTGAGCGTGCAAACCTCTGCCCTACTGGAGCGTGCCTCTGGTTCAGCGTGCTCATCTGGATGTGTGTAAACATGCAAGGGCATGCACGTGCGTGGGTGCTGCCTGCCTCTGCTCTCTCCCAGCTGTCCCCAGACTTGGTCTCTTTAACTCTTGTGCCCCAGCAGCCCATAATCTGCCTGGGCAGATGTGTTTTAGGGATTTGCTGGCTGCCGTGGCCTCATTTGACTCTCCGGGACAATCGGGGATTTGGAGCATGCAGTAAGTGTGCAGAGCAAGTGCCTGGCAGGGCCTGAGCGCACCCAGCCTCCTATGGGATGAGAGCTGAGCCTCGCACCCACTGAGCCAGAAAGCTGCAGGCCCAGGGTGGCACCAGCGGGTCGTGGAGTAGAGGGTGTCCCTGACTTGGCCAGGCACAGGAGTGGGTGCAGTGGGGCCCCGTCTGGGCACTCTGACGGCACCTCTCACCACAGCATTAGTCTTCAGAGCCTTAAATAGCTGCTGCTTGTGGGCAGCATCGTCAGCACAGAGAATGGGTCTGGGAGCTCCACGTGCTGCAGCGGTGGGGGCAGAGGGGTCTTGTGCTGGGCCCTGGTGGGGGGCAGAAGCTGGAGACCCCCTCACACACCTGACCCTGTGTCTCCTTCCCACAGATGTGCACTCCCGCCAACACGCCAGCCACGCCACCCAACTTCCCCGATGCCCTCACCATGTTCTCCCGCCTCAAGGCCTCCGAGAGCTTCAACAGCAGCAGCCCTGTGGCCTCCATGGCAACTTCCCCGCCGCCCCCGGCCCCACCGCTGCCCCAGCATGGGGCCTTCAACCCCGCCTGGCCCGCGGCTTCGCCCCCCGGCCAGCAGCAGAACATGTGGACTCCAGCCCCGCCGGCACAGCCCACAGGCTGGCCAGCCGCCGTCTCCCAGCAGGCCACGGCAGAACAGAAGGCCAACGTGACCATGGAGGCAGAGAGATGAGGCTGCAGCGGAGAGCAAACGTGGCGGGGACCCCTGCGTATAAATATATTTTTTTTTTTTTCCCCCCCCTCCCCAAAGAGGAGAGGAACTCTGCTGCCAGGGCATCTGGCAGCCACTGAGACACACGAGCAAATAGCTGCCTTGCATGGGTTTGGTTTGAAGTAGTTTTTACTTGTTCTGGAGCTGAACAGAGCTCCCCAGAGACAGCAGGAGGCTGCGTGGGACGCAGGAGTGGTGCTGGCCTCTGCCTGGGACCCCGCCGCTGCCGGGCTCTCGGGAAGGGAGCACCCCCTCCTCTCTTGGGACACCGAAGTTTGCATGCGAGTGACATTTACGGAGGAGGTCCCTTCTCCACGGTCCCCTGGGCCACCCCACCAGGCAGAGTGGATTGTGCCTGAGTGTTTCCCCCCCTCCCTCAGCCCCACTCAGCCAGATGGGGGGCAGACGCCCCCCCGCAGTTTGTTTTTTGTAAGGGGGGGGGAAGAGAGCAAGGACTGTTCCTGCTCAGCCACAGCCTCCATCGGGCACGTGCCGTGCTTGCTGGTGAGCAGGGCTGGGGGCCGTCGGCTCCCGGGGAGGCCCCTGGCCCCTCACCCAGCCCCAGTGATGGGGAGCAGGGGGTGACCCAGGGGGTGGCCCGGCTGGGCCAAGCACACCCTCCCCTTACCTTCCTGGGATGGGGTTTGCCCCGGGGCTATTTGCATGACACAGTGTAACCCTAGAGACTGGGATTGTTTTTAACCCCTCTGTTCTTTTCTCCCGGCGGCTGGAAGTCTCTCTGGATGCGCCGCAGCCGCTTGCAATACACGCTCTTCTGCTTTGAAACCAGTGTCTTTGCTTCGTTTGCAGCAGCAGTGGGACGTGGGGAAGGCTGGCCTGGGCCCGAGGTGCTGCAGGATCCTCTCTCTGAGTGGCTCTGAGCATGTCGTGCCTCCCAGCTGTTGCTGGCTGCCTCTTCGCTGTGTGTGTGCTGCTCCAAACACCTCATCCCAGGCGTGCGGTGACTACCAGCTGCCTTTGGCCAGGTGCATGCCGGGGCTCAGCCTCAGCAGAAGCCGGCTCGGCTCTGCCTGCTGCCCCACCGCATCGGCTGTGGGTGTGAGACCCCACCAGGGGCAGGCTGATGGCAGGGCTGCAGGGAGCCCAAGGGCTCCCTGGGTGACACCCACAGGCCCAGGGTATCTTGCTGTGACCTGGTGCCTGTCCCTTCTTTGCTGGATGGCAGGGGCCAGGTCCCTTGGAGGTTGCCATCCCTGCTGACCCATCTCCCCGTGAGGTTGTGCCCCTGCATCCCTGTGCTCACCAGTCAGTAACTCATTTCAATCTCTTGTGTTGCTAAAATAAACATTGTAGGAGCGATGGTTTTGCCCATGCTTCCTCTTCTGCAGCCTGGGCAGAGGCTGGGAGTGAGGACAAGCTGGTGCTGGCCCTTGTGAGCTTCCCTGCGCAGAGTTGTGCCAGAGCTGCGTGGCTCAGTCCTGCCCCACTGAGGTGGACTGGGCTGAGCTGGTGGCATCTGCAGCAAGATGGGGCCATGGGCCTCGTGTCCTGACTGTGATGGCCTGAGCACGTGGAGGCCAATGTGGAGTCCTGCTGGGAGTGGGGATGGTCTGCAAGGCAGGGGCTGCCTGGTGTGGAGCCCACCCAGGGGAGACACAAAGAAGGGATCTGGCCCATGCAACAGGTGAAGACGTGTGGAGACCTGGTGGTGGGGTGGGGAGCTGGCCTGTGACTGTCCCAGGGCCACCAGGAGCCATGGGACTGGAAAGCCGGGGCCACACCACAGACCTGAAAGGCTGGTGAGAGAGCGCTCACAGGGACATGGCACAGCCCAGAAATGTCAGGTTCTGGTTGCTGAGTTCCCCAGGGATGTGCCTCTGCAAGCCCACAGACCACGGAGGGGAAGCAACAGAGGAGGGAGCATCTTTATGGCCTGCGGTGTTACCCCACTGCAAATGAGCGGCTGCCGGGGCAGCATGGCCCCCTGCCCCACTGGTTCCCTGAGGCCAGGCAGCACAGCCCTGCTGTGCCTGCCCCCTCCCCGGACCCCCATGCCATTTCACAGCCCCCTGGCCAGCTCAGATGTCTGCTGTCCTGCTGCCACCCGAGGCAGCCTGCCACCGGCCCACCGAGGAGCCTGTCTTCGTCCGTGTGGTGGCACCTGCAATGCAGAGGGACAGACAGCCTTGCATGGGGCACAATGTCCCTGGGAGTGCTCAGCAGCAGGCTGAGCCTGCATGGTGGGGCTGCTGGCTCGGGTGGACGCCTGGGATAAGGACTCACATGAGTATGGGGACACGTAGTGGCTGCCATACTTGGGAGCGCGGCGCATCTCTGCAGTGTGCCGGGAGCGGGGTTGGGGGGTCTTCGTTGCTTGGGGATGGGCAGGATGTGCCGGTTCAGGTGGCTGCGCAGCCCGGCCGGAGCTAATGCAGTGCCCTGGGGCTGCTCCCCTACCTGGGCAGTCCTTGGCCATGGTGAGGGTCCTGTTGGCAGCCAGCGTGCTCAGCCTGCCCTTGTAGACAACCCCATTGATGCCCAAAATATCCACTTGTCTCTAGAGGGAAGAACAGCCAGTGCCATCGGAGGTGCCCTGAGGCTGTGCCCGTACTGTGGCACTCACCATCCCAGCCTGGGTGGGCTCGGCGGGTTTCCAGAGCACAGGGACACACAGGGATGGGGGCTCACATTGTTGCAGGCAGGTTGTCCGCAGGGACAGATGGTGATGAGGGAACTGGAGGTGGACAGTGGCCTGGCAGGACTCGCGCAGATCTCCTGGCTGGCCCTGCCGCTCCCTTCGCTCTCCCTGAGCAGAGAGCACCAATGTTACCCTTCCCGCCTGGGGAGAGGGACCCCAAAGGGATAGAGAGGGATGGGGTGGCACCTGGCAAGCCTCACCTCCCCGGCAGCTGCTGTGCCAGGCAGTTGGAGCTGGCTGGCTGGGGCCGGAGGAGCTGGCTGGCCTTTCGGATGGTCACCAGGTGCCTGTGGATGAGGATGTGAAGGCAAAGTCGGGCGACAGTCTCTAGTGGAAATGCAGCATGGGGCTCTGTCCTGGGGGGCTGTAAGCTACTCACGGTGCCGGGGCTACGGCCAGGGGTCTGTCGCAGGAGATGCACTTCACTGGATCAAAGAGCTGCCTGCAGCACAGAGGGGGCTGCTCAGCACCCCGCCAGCACCCCAAGGACTGCATGAGGTCCCACAGGTGGCCGGCACCCCATGGGCAGGGTGAGACGAACAGTCTGGATGGGACGGACAGGGCAGGATGGGGCAGCATGGGAGGGGACGGGACAGTACGGGAGAGGACAGAAGGGGACAAGGTGGGATAGGATGGGAAGGGAGCCAGCAGCCCCCACCTCTTGAAGCCGGCGGCACGGTTGGCACCGCAGCAGTGTCCTTGGCAGAGGCACCGCTGGGTGAGCCTCCACATCTGCTCCAGCTGTGCCTGCAGGGGAGCCAGTGCTGCACAGTCCAGCTGCAGGGAGAGCAGGGGTCTTGTTAGGACACCAACCCATTTCAAGGGATGCTGTTACCCCTGAGGGAAATTGGGGACACCTTGGGACACATGGCCAGCCATGGCACAAGCACCATCATCTCTCAGCGTTGGCAGATTCAGGGCTCACCCTCACCACGTGGGGATGTGCTTCCTGGCTTGCTGCATCCCTCCATCCCCACCACCCTCCCGGGGTGACACCGCTACCTTGGAGCCCATCTCACTGAGGAGCTTCTCCAGGGCTTTCTGCCTGTCCTGGTCCAGCAGGGCCATCCTCTGCAGCAGTTCCTGCATCATCTCGCTCAGCTGGACCATGGCATGTTGCAGCTCCTCCTGGCTTGCTTTGGTCTCCAGCACAGCCTTGTCTGCTTTCTGAGGGGGCATGGTGTCAGCCATTCTCCGCGGACCCCCAGCCCTCCCACCATCCCTGCATGCCTTTGCTTGCTCATAACACCCAAGCCCTGCTCCAACAGCACCTTGCTCACGGCGGGGTGCTCCGCCATCCCGCGCAGGCTCCACACCTGCCATGTAGCCCCAGCCACCCGCCCTCCTCTATGCCTCCCTCCGAGCGGCTCACTGTTGTTCGGCCCCAGGTCTGCCAGCATGGCATGGCCACAAAATCCTGGCACTCTAAGCCGCTTCAGAGCGGGGATGCGCCAAGTCTGGGCAAGCCTTTACCCAGCCTGATTCAGATGCCAACCATGGCACAAGTGGCTCTCACGCTGAGCCTGGGGCTGTGCTCACCTGGGTGTCCTTGGTGTCACCCCACAGCCGCTCAGCAGCTTCCTGCAGCCTCGTGCACTGCTCCTGCAGCTGCCCCACCTGTCCCAGCACCTCTCTGCCGAAATCCAGCCCCTGGGGAGGACAAATGTGGCCCTGGGTGAGAAACAGCATGGCTGCAGGACCCAGGCGAAGCAGGGAGGTATGCTTACGGGTGGCCCCAGTGGGCGGCTAGTGAGGACATCCCGAGAGATGCCCCAGTGTATCCCTGGCAAGCGGGGTGCGGGGCTACAGCCCCCAGACCCTTGGGCAGCCCCCCCCAAGACCTGTGCAGCTGTGCATTTTCTCTCCTCAGTCTTGCAGGTGCCTCACCTCGGCTGGCACCTTCTCCAGTTGGGCAGCTGTATCCTCCAAGGTCCATGAGTCAGCTGAAAACAGACACCAAAGCTTTGCTCCGGGCAGTGCCAGCTCCTGCAGCCCCAAGCACAGCGACATTCCAAACCCAGGTGGCTTTATGGCTGCGGAGAGCCCCCAGCCCTGCTGCCAGTCCCTGGGCATGGCCAACACCAGGGCACCCAGGGGTGCCACAGAGAGCAGTGATCACATGCCCGCCAGCCATGCCAGTGTGGCTGGGAGCGAGGCAGAGGGACGAGGGGGCTGCAGTGGCTTGGGGATCCGGAGGGATGGCTGAGTGTGGCCACACCATCCACCGGTCCTGGCAAAGGTCCGGTGGTGGCCTGGTATGGTGGGGAAGTCGGTGCTCACCATGCTGCTGGAGCCGGCTCTCATGGCAGCTGACATGCGTGCCCACGGCTTTGTGCTGCTCCAGCAGCCATCTCAGCCTGCATGGAGCCTCGTGGGCTGGCTCCTGCGAGGGCTCAGGGACGAGCTCCTGGCTGCAGAGCTTCTGAAATGAAACAGCCCCCAAGGTTTTGAGGAGAGAGAAGACCCCCATGCCATCCTGGAGCTGAGGGGCATTGCCAGCCCCCAGCAAGGGAGCCTGGTGCCCGGGAGCCTGCACACACCTCACCAGCGGGCGCCCCACAGAGAGAGCTCCAACACAGCGCGACAGCGTGCCAGGGGATGGAGCTCAGCTCCCGATGCACCTCTGCCTGCAATTGGGGGAGAAATCAGCCCTTCTGCCCTGGAGCAGAGAGCCTGGGCAGCCCCTGGGATTGGGAGGGCAATGCCAAACCTTGCCACCACCCCCAGCGCTGTCCCCAACCTTTCAGGTCCCTGGGGCCTCAAAATCCCGAGGGTATAATCCACCCCTGTGTCTGTGCTGCCATGTTGCAGGGTGATGATGCTCTTCTGGCATTGCAGGAGGGACAAGACCTGCGGAGGTGACTGGTGGAAGCCACCAGGAGACCTGGGTGCCCAGGGATGGATGTCCCTGCTCTGGTAGCTGGGAAGGTGACATGGACCCTGCCAGAAGAGCCTTGTGGGGCCAGATGCTCTCCCAGGCAGGTCACTGCGGCCAGGGCAGATTTTGGGAGGCCTGAATGCATTTTCCATAAGGATTTGCCAAAGCCTGACCTGGACCTGACCCTGAACAGCTTGGGGACATTCCCAGGTGCTGAGTGCCTCTGTGCACGGTGCTGCCGACGTTTGCTCCCAGCCTTTCTGCCAGGGGCCCCCTCACTCACCATTTGGTCCAGGATGCTCTGCAGGAGGTGGCCATGCTCGTCCTGCCGCATCGACCGCTCTCGCAGCTCCTCCAGACCAGCCTGTTAAACAGAGGCATCAGGGCGTTCGGCATTTGCAGGGCTTGGGAGTGGTGGGGATGAGCATCAGCAGGGACAGGCAGGGATTGGCAGCTACCAGCCAGGGTTGGGCTCTGTGGCTGCGGGCAGTGTCCACCCAAAAATCCCTGGGCTCCAGGGCAAATCCCACGTCTCTCAGCTTAGCCTTGGGGTGGGAAGGAGCCTGAGCTTGGGACCTCATCCCTGTCACCCTGTGCCACCTGGCCATCCACGCAGGTCCCTGGGGAGCCTGACTGGCTCTGCCGAGAGCAGCCGGCACAGCTTCATACACACACCTTCTGGAAATTGTCCTTCAGGAGCTGCACCTCCTCCTGGAAGCCCTCCACAGTGGTTTTCAGGGAGCCGATGGTGGTGAGCATCTCCTGCAGCATGTCCGTGACCTGAGGAACACTGATTTGGTCAGTGATGCTGAGTCCCCATGGACTCTGGGGGATGTCAGGAGAAGGGAGGCTAAGCAGTGTGCAGTGAAGACCTGGGTTTGGGGGTGTCTCTGGGACCCAGTGGAGCTGCCACAGCACTGGCCGCACCTGGCTGGCCTATGGCCATTGCCCACAGAGCTCCTCCAAACTGGAAGATGCTCAAAGGGGACAAGCATCCCAGCTCCAGCTTCCTTGCCCCGGCAAAGTGCTGCTGCCATTTCCCTTTGCTGTGTGGATGTGCTCAAAGCCAAGGTCACGACATGTGAGATGGGACCAGCTCAGGGCTGCCAGGTCTTACAAAGGATGAAGAAGTGTTGAGTTTGCTGTGGAGAGGACAACCGGGCACAAGGCCACCACAACTCATCCTTGCTCTGCAATGTGTGGCTTGAGCGAGGAAGACAGCTCTGATGTTACGTGTTGCGTTTCCCACTCAGAGTCTAAACTTGAACAGCCAAATAACTTGTGCTGTGGCAATGTCTGTCACAGGATCCTGCCTTGGTGTGGGGACAGCCTGCCTGTGAGGCAGTACTGCTGTCACCCACAGCTCAGCCCCTCACTGTGCTGCAGGGAGGGGAGGAGAAGAGGAGCCTGGCGAGGATGCTGCTGTCCCTGCCAGGGGAGTGGGAGCTGTGTGCTCCAGCCCCAGGCACAGCTGGGAGACCCTTGGTTTAGACCCAGCAGACCTAAACCTCAGAGCAAGTATTGATGGAGCCTCAAGGGCAGTTGAGAAATGACCGAACCCACCTATGGCTGGTGGCTGTGTTAAATACTGCTCTTTAATTAGTCCCAAGTGGAGCTGGGGCCACCAGAGCCAGAAAGGTGCCTTTGTGCTCTGCTGGGCTCCCTGGTCCCATGGCAGCAGATGTCATGGCAAGGACAAGACATGACGGCCATGTCACTGTGTAGGGCAGGACACTACATAGGGCTGGACACTGTGCGCAGCAGGATGCCATGTTGGGTGGGACACTGCATAGGGTACAATACAAGACGGGGCAGGTCACTGCATGGGGCAGGACACTGTGTGGGGCAGGATGCCACTCAGAGCAGTACATCATGTAGGGCAGCATGTGGCATAAGCCAGGACACTGTGTAGGGCAGGGTGCTTGTGTAGGACAGGACACTGTGTCGAGCAGGACACTCTGTGAGGCAGGATGCTACTCGGGGCAGGATGCCACACTGAGCAAGACACTGTGTAGGGCAGCACATGGCATAGGGCAGGACCCTCTGTGTAGGGCAGCATGTGGCACACCAGCAGCCCAGCAGCAGTGATGCAGCAGCAGGACTGGTGCCCTGCCGAGGACCGTCACCATCCAGAGATGGTGGATGATTCTCACCTTCGTCATCCCCTCCTCAGTCACCTCCATCCTCTTCTTCAGCTGCGCCATTTCCAACGCCTCGGCGGGCGGCTTGACCCGGGCCGGCAGCTCTGGGGTGCCTGGGGGCTCGCTGGGTTGGCCTGGCTGCCCCTCTGCCCTCCCCAGCCACGGCTGCCTCTGCTGATGGAGGGAGCAGGGCTTCCCCCCGGCCACAGGCTCCAGGAGACACCTCTCGTCCTCCCCGGCCTGCGCCGCAGCCTGCTGCGGGTCGAGGTGCTCCAGGAGGCCGCGCAGGAGGACGCGGAGGGCTCCCACCTGGGGGCTGCCGCCGTCGGCCGTGCCGAAGGCTATGTCCGCCAGCTCCACCAGCGTGACGGCGACGCTCATGTTGCCTTCGGCCCCCCCGAGGGGCGGCCGGGGACGCTGGCGGGGGGGCCCGGGGCTGAGGTCACAGGGGACGTTACCCGGAGATGGCCGCGGGGTTCCGCCCCTTGCCCGGGGGGAGCAGGCCCTGGGCCCAGCCTGGTGCGGCCTGGCGGGGGGAAGCAGGCCGCGGTCCGGCGAGGGGTGCGGGTGCAGGCTCCGGCCCCGGCCTGGAGCAGCCCGGCGGGGCGAGCAGGCCCCGGCCCCCGGCTGGGAGAGCGCGTCCCAAGCCCGCCCCGCCGCAGCACCGCCCGCCGCCCGGCCCCGCCTCTCCCCGCCCCGGAGCCGGCAGGTGCCGGAGCCGCCGCCGGGAACCGACCGCCGGTAGGTGCCTTACCGTGAGGCCGAGGCGGGGGGGGGGGTCAGGCGCAGGGCCCGGCTGGGCTCCGGGGAGCGGTGGGGCCGGGCGAGGGAGGTCGGCAGCAGGGAGGGAAGGGAAGGAAAAGGAAAGGAAAGGAAGGGAGGCCAGGCCAGGCCCGGCCCGGCCCGGCGGGGCCGGTGCCTCCCCGGCCCCGGGCAGGCTGCGGCAGCCTCCTGGCAGCGGGGCCGGCTGGAGGCCTGGGACCGGTGAGCACGGCGAGGGGGGGAAGCGCAGAAATCCTGCACCATCCGCCGCTGATACGAGGGAGGAGAACAAATCCCCCGTTAACTCTTTGAGGGAGGACATCGCTTCTCCAGGCGATGGGAGGGTCTCTCTGCTCTCTCCCTTTGCTGCAGAGCCACGCGTCCTGGGGAGAAGAGGTATGGAGAGATGGTAATATGGACTGGGGAGAGGGGCAGGCAGCCCTGGTCTCGGACTGGTGTTTAATGCAGTCTGCAGCGGCCACAGAGTGCCGCAGGGTGCTACTGAAACCTTACAAAGCTTCAGCTTTGTACCCTGAGTAATGCAGGGAAGGGTTGGGATGGGAGGATCGGGATGGGCTGGAGCAGCGGGTATCGGATGAAATTTAATCGGGTGGGAAGCGAGGTCGTGTACTTGGGGAAAGACTTTCCACTGTAAGGCGAGCGCTCCAGCCCGACCGAGGTTGTGCCAGCTTGCGGAGAGGACGACTGGGAGCTGCCAGCGGGGCACAGCTGTGAGAAGAGCAAATATGATCTCTTCCCCAGACAGATTCCCGGGAGAGGAGGGAGCCAGGCCTAGGTACAAGTGCGTGTGTTTCCAGTCATCCCTGCTCAGGAGAGATGAGCTTGGGCTGGAACTGCCTGTTCAGTCATCAGGAATGATGATCCCATTTTAGAGGAGCCCAAAAGAAGCTCAGGTGTCTTGACGAGCAGGAAGAGAAATTATGATGATGGGGATGATACTGTCCATCAGCACGCTGGCAGCGTGAACCCTGTGAAACAAGGAGAGCTCATTCAGCTAATGGGCAGTGCAGCACAACAAATACCAATGAATAAATGTTAGTGGGAGGCTGGGAGGTCTTTAACCATTAGAGTGGTGAGATCTTGGT
The DNA here is from genome assembly GCF_964289735.1 of Phaethon aethereus. Lineage (NCBI taxonomy): Eukaryota > Metazoa > Chordata > Aves > Phaethontiformes > Phaethontidae > Phaethon > Phaethon aethereus. The sequence goes on from NC_138591.1 coordinate 16,619,426, forward strand.
TCTGCCTCCCAGGGTGACTGGAGAGGCAAAAGGGCAGGAGCTGTTCAGGCAGCGTTCAGTTGCTTTATGAAAAGCACAGGGGGTTGTGATTGCTGCTAAACGGAGGAACGGGGCTTGGGACCCTGGGAAGAGCTCCAGGGCCGTGCAGGGGAGTGGGAACAGGCAGGCTGGGATGGATGCCGCCATGCCGACGTCCTCTGGATCGTCTGCAGGAGTCACGCTCAAGGTTACACTTCTCCAAGTTGCTGCAAGCGTAGGTGTGTGCCCCTTTGGCCCAAGGCATCACTGGAAAAGTTGTTCAGAGATGGTCTCCTTGCACCAGTGAGAGCTAGTGAGGGGACTGGCGGTTGTCAAAGTTCCAGGCTGAGCCCAAAATATCAGGTGGTAGACTAGGTCAGGCACAATGATTTTAAGTAGAAATGTTTTAAATTATAATTATGGTGGGTTTGGGCTGTATGTAAAACTTGCTGAGAAACACTTTGTGAATATGCAAGACACCCTGCTGTTTGTTCCCTTTCCACCAGTGTTCTTGAAATGGGGCTTTCATTTCAGCAGAGGCCCTTCTGCTTTCCAGAGTGTGTGACTGGAGTAGGCAGTAGAGGAAACTAGAGTGAGTATTACGTAGCGTAATGTATAACCATAGTATGTCATTCATTCATTTTTAGGAACTAAACAAACTCATGTCAGTGTGGAAAGCGCAGGCTGAAAACTTCCCTTTCCCAAAGGCTTCTCTGTCTAAATGTTGTAGCGATGTCCATGCACCCCAGGAAATCCCCAGAAGCGTTTAGCGATGTGCCTGCTCTGTTCTCCTTAGGCGTTATGCGAGGAAGAAATTCCTCTTTGGCGGGAGGGAGGCAATGACTTTAGGAACTGGTATGAGGCTGTCTAGTGGTGTGGCTTGAGCACAGATGGGGGACTGAGGCTGTAACAAGGGCAGAGTGATGGAGCAACATCCCCAAACGTCCCCTGAGTGATGCCAAGTGGAGCAAACATGCTCGGTCCTCCCCAGCTGCTGTTGTACGGGTGGTGGGGCTGCGGTGGCTGTGTCTGCTCAGGGCTGCACTCGGGGAGATGCTGGGAGAGGGGGTGTGCATATACATACGCTGAGTACCAAAAGAGAGGTACGAGGTACTTGCTACTGGTGTGACTGGGACAGTTAACAGAGAAGGAGCTTCTCTTTCAGAACCTGAGCCCTTCCTAGGAAGATGGAAGACTCTGCTGAGTTTCTTACTGTGTTCCCTCAACAGGTCCTGCACCTGGAATTCAGTTCGAAAATCAGTTCCTTGTGTTCCTGTTCTGACCAGAGCTCTGTCTCAGCTGCTGTTACGGAAGGAGGGAGGGTGTCTCAGTCACTGCCTTGTTTTGGTTTATGAGCATGCTTTTGAAGCTTCACTTCCTAATCAGCCATGCTTTCTGTGCATGGGAAATCACGCAGTGATGCAAAGCGTGGCGACTGCTTTCCTTCTGGATGAAGCACAACTGGCAGATGCACTCTGGGAGCGCAGCTAATGCACTCCTGTGGCTGAAGGGCATTCAGCCAGGGACCAGACTAGAGCCTGTCCACCACACCCACGCTGTATGTGTTTTGGGTCCTTGGCACAGTGTTGTCATCTGCAGAAGAGTTCCTGTTGCCAGTGTTACTCACTAACATAGCGAGAGAAGGGATGAAAGTAACTTCATTATGTAAAATATTATCTTTTTTTCCCCTTCAGATGTGAATTTAGCAGAAAAATACTTGTATTTAAAGGATGTGGTTGATGCAGAGATCTTCCAATATGAGGATGAGTGGTCTTGGGAGGAGATACACAGACTTCTAGTATCTGCTCTGATCCACGACCAGTTTTTTGCTTGTGGGTAAAGAGAAGCGTGAAATTAGGTGTTCTACGTCTGTTTGTGGCACCATTGTAAAGCCCTACATTTGATTTCTTATAATTGCTTTAATCAGGAGAGAATATCCTAGATTGAAAGAAGCTAAACTTTTAAAACTCTTTTTTAATAGCGCTTTTTGTAGGGTCTGCAACGGGGCTGTGCATCACTTTTGCTGGTATAACCACAGGTCTCTACATGTGCTGAATGTGCTGTCAGTACCGTGATAGTTTTTCTGTGTGCAGGCTCACGGTTACTCAGCTTTGCACTGAGCCAAGGGAAAGATTGATGGCTGCCAGGTGAGACAAGGAGGAAATAGTATTTGCATAATATGGAGATTGAAATAGTAACGAAGGCGGCAGGACTGAATATACCTTCGAGCTTCTAGACAGGTATGCCAACTTCTTGCGAAACTGCGATGGGAAGGTGTTCTCCCAGACTGATCCGTGCAAAGCTGCTGAAAACGGGGAGGACAGGAGAGTTGGAAAAACAACAAATAGATGCTGATGTGCCTCATGGCTCTCAGCAGCAGTCAGGGATGTTCTAAAAGGAAAGATTTTAATTGTACAGTACTCTTCCCTTCTCCCTGCTACCATAAAAGTGATGGTTTGTAGTGGGAACTTCAGTTGTTCTGCAAATAGTTGGAGGTTTTTGGTTGGTTTTGCTTCCAGGACCTGATTTTGCAACTGTTGTGCAGGCAAAGTACTCTAGCCTGAAACCAATTGACTCTCCTGAAGATTTCAGAGCACAATGCACCTGAGCACACAAGTTTGCAAACACAGGTGTGTACATACCTTTTTTTGCCTTCAAAAAACACATGATGAGCAACTTCTGCCTTGGTTGTGATACCCACCTTGCTATTTTCCTGTTGTTCCTGATCGGCACTCGGTATCCATCTTGCAACTGGAGAGAAGTGGTGCGATTTTTGTAAGCAGTGTCAGATCTTTGCATGCTCTGCAAAGGATGTATCTCCTTCTCTGATCAAAGGGAGCACTATTAGAACAAATGCTGTAGGAAACAGTATAAAGTCTCTGAGCAGTGCAGTTTTTACTTCTGGCATGAAACACTCTTGGCTCCTGTTACAGTTTTGCTTTGGGATCATACATTCAGAGCTGCCTCATGTCTGCAATCTGAAATTTGCTGTGTATTTTTGGTGGTGAAAAAGGGCTGTTTGAGAGCCCAGAGAGTACAGCAAGCCTGTGCTGGTCATAGATCTGGGTGGAGGTAGGAAGGAAGCGGCTTCATGCCGCACATCTCCTGTGTGAATCCCCACTTTAGTGCAGCTGTCTCTAATCTGAACTCTCTTAGCAGGCCTGGATTTAGAGTAAGAAAATACAAGAAATAACCCCCAAAGATGGCAATGGAATTAGCGTCTTAGGAATTGTAAAGAACAGCTGCCGGCTGGCTGTGTGTGCTTGACTTTCTACCTCTTAGCGTGATGAAACCTGTGATGATCAGAGAATGAAGAAGTGAGCTGGGGCTTTCCATGCAGATTAAGTAATATATTTCTCTATTACCTACTGTGATTAGTAAGGTAACTCTGCATTAGTAACAGTTATGTTTCCTTTACCTCCTTTATACTTAAGAAAATGGAATAATACCCAGTTCTCTTATAGATTAAGAGAATTTAAGATAAAGCATTTGTGCTGAGAAGGTGGTTCCTCTGCCCTGAACCAGTATGTTCTTTATTGTGTATGTCCCCAAACTTTCTTTGATACCCAGTCTCTGCGTTTAGAAAGAAAAATCTTCCCTACCTTGCCCTAACAGGCTGGCTAAGAGTTTTTAAGAGTTTTGGAAGATGTGTTTTCCGAAGGAGTGTTCTAGCTTTAAGTTTACACAGTTTCCTCTTGCATTCCATCTTACAATCATAAATTCCATCCATCACATCTTACCATGGTATGTGCGCATCCCATGCTGTAGCCACATTTCATCTCCATGTACTCGTTGTGTTGTGTGGTCGCGGATGAAAGGAGTTTTACTTAAAATTTGAACCACGAGAGCCTATTTGCTTTGGGACCCTTTCCTTGAGCTGTTGTTCTGGGAGTTAGCATCAAGGCTGGGTCTACGCTTCCCTCCTCGCTCCACATCTCAGGCAGTTTTGGTTTTGTGAGCCAAAATGGTATCTACTGCATGTATCTTTACAAAGGAAGCCCTGACTTGCGTCATTTGACAGTTGGATCTTTTACCGAGACAAGACGTGGTGGCCGAGGTGCGGTTACACCAGTACACGTTATCTGCCAGAGTCTGGGGCCGGCAGGCACAGTCAGCCTGCTCCCTGCAGGGGTGGACTCTGAGGGTCTTCCCACCTCTTACCTTTGCATCTTTAATCTGACAGAACCTCACAGTGCAAGATAAAATGAATTGGAGGGGTTTTTTTTCCCAGACATGTTTTGAAGGACGGGTAATTGACTGAAAAGATACAGCTTCCTCCCTAGTTTGTGAGGGGTAGCGAGTGTTCAATGCAAAAATTGTATTTTTAATACAATTGTATTAAAAAAAATTGTATTAAAAATGGTATTAATTAAAAAATAATTGTATTAAAAATAAGCCCTCATTGCTTAGAAATCCCTTGTGCTTCCTCCCAGACCCCCACAGCTGGAGAGCAGGTATAATCTTTTAGATTATGGGTGAGTGAATAAGATTGCTGGGGAGAATTATTGTAAAATTGATTTCATTTAGGTCACGGAACAAAGATTGTCCTGTGGGAAGACTTGAGCAAAACTTAACGGTAGCCTGGCCTTCCTGGGGGCTGGACGGGCAGCGCTGAGGCTGGCTGCGAGATGGGAGGACTTGTCTTCTGCTTGTCCGTTTGCAGAGTCGTAGGAAACCCGTCAAGTCACACTTCACCTCGTGCCCTTCGAGTGTGGGTAAGGGAAACAGCTCCTCACCCTCTGCTAATGGACTGCTCTCTCCTTTCTGGAAAGCATTTGTCCAGCCCGTAAGACTTTGTGATACCGGGATGCGAATGCTCTAGAGGAGCAAAGAAAGGCAAAGATCAGGGCATAAACGGGGAGCAGTTTGTGTCCTGGCAGCCGTGCATGGCCGAGCCAGCGTTACATCGAGAGGCTGGTGCCGGGAAGCACCACCAACTTCGCCTGATGCAAGCAGAGCTAAATTTGCCTCCCAGGAGCAGAGGAAGGGTCGACTGCTTTTTATGGCAGTACCATGTGTTTGCAGAGCTTTTAAAAATAAAGATTGGCTAATGTGTTCTGGATTGACTTGTTCATATCTCCAAGATCCAGAACAGCTGCTGTCCATGTTTTCTCTCCTTCCCTTTTGGGTTACTTTGCTGTGTTGGTTTTTTGGTTTTGTTTGGTTTTTTTTTTTTTTCAAATGGCCATGACTCAGCCCTTCCCTGCTGCTCTCTGAGTTTCCTGATTTCTGAATAGGCTATTCTTGGGACAGCCGTTCCTGACAGATAGGAACAAGGGGAATGTTGTGTTGTTTTGTTCCCCCCGCCCCTTCTCTGGCCTGTCTTAATGCTCTGCTTCCCTCTGATTTTTTCCTTGTTCCCAAATTACTGAATCGTCCTAAATTGTTAGATGCCATCTGGGGTGTGTTCTTGCCCTTGTACCAAAGGAGCCCTCTCAGGCATGGTCCAGGCTGTGATCCTTGCACAGCACCAGCTTTTCTTTTGCAGCAGGATGACAGTGACACTCCTAAGAGCGTGGAGGGTTATCCTGGTACAGCTGCATCTACTGTAACGCTTTAAAAACGCTTTTTTTAGCCCCTCTAATTCCAAGGGACAGTGCTTGGCTCTCCAGCGATCTACCTTGCAATGGGTAGATCCAGGTGAGGACCACTTTTTCGTGCCGTGTCCATATGACACGGGTGGTATGGTGGCTCTCATGGCAGAGCTAAGAGGCAGCGCGCTCTGGTTCAGATGGCTGTGTGACTTCGGATGCGTGCTGCCTCTGTGCATACTTCCACGAGTAAGGGGAAAAGATGAACTAGTATTTAAAAACAATGAAAAAAAGCTTTCTGATTGCGTCATTAGTTATTCCTGCCCCCCCCAGCCCCAGATGGCAGAGGCTGGAAATCTGAAGGATGCTCTCTCTGAGATGCTTCATGATGCAGTTACACAGCTTCTTAACACAGAGGGTTTTTGAATTTCTGCTGAAGTTTATTCCTCTCTAGTGTGGGCTGGGGAAAGCCACCTTCCAGTGACAGGTAGTACACCCTGGGCCAGGCGTGCTGACCTCTTGCTATGCAGATGGGTCATTGAAAGTGAATGTGGTGTCTAATACTAAACAATCTTTGCTGGGTTTTAGTTTTGTTAAGAGCACAGCTCTTTCTCTCAAGGCACAGTTGTATGCGAGGGGGAAGCAGCCTGAGCTATTGTATATTTTGCCTTGAAAACACAGTTGGCTTTAAAAAAAAAAAAATAGAGGCAGTCTGTGTTTTCTCAAAGTCTGTGGTTACCAAGAGAAGTTTTTCAGACGAAAGTACTAGAGGACTCAAAACACAAGGGGAGCGTTATTCTTTAGCATCCCTCCATGTTTTTGGATATGCTGTATTGTTGTTAAGCCAACCAAGATAAAAGCTTTTCTGTGTGAGGAGGCTTTGAGAACATTCGCTGCCAGATTAAATTAGCCTTTCTGAGAATAAATTAGTTGTGGTGAGGTAGGCAGCCCTGCTCACTGCAGCTGTGAGATCCACTCATGCTAGTACCCACAGCAGATGACTTAAATAATAGATGTGATATCTGTGTTTGGGGTAGTGTTGTTAACTTGACATTAGATTCCTGGCTGGTGATGAATGAAAATCAGTCCATTGAATTTTACTGATTGTTCCTCCAAAGAAGTAGCAGGCCACCCTTTTAAGAGAGGCAAAGGAACCCCTAGGGTTCAGCGCAGCATCATTTTGGGACGAAACCATGGGCTGAAGCCAATGCTGTACCTCTGCTGTGATGACTCTCCAACCTGGGATGCTTTTGTGGTCCTGGGGGGTCCCAGTCACCCAACGCGTGGCAGAAGGAGAGCGTTGGAGCCTTGCGTTGGAGGGGAGGACAAAGACTAGAACATGGAGTGGAGGAGAGCAGTCACGGTGGGATTTCCATGCAGCTGCTGATTCCTTTGGGCTTGTGTTTTTAACTGACCACTGGATAAATATGTGCTGCTAGCGTGTAGATGCTGCCCTTTTCTTAAAGGCATGTTCAGTTTGCCTTCCAATTAATTTAGTGCCTTTATTCTGCTTTATGGTATATCAGGAAGTGCTCGCAGGCGGTGCGGGTGTGTGCTGAAGGCTCAACTTGCTCTTCCTACCTGCTCTGCTGTGACCATTCAGTTCCTCCAAAATCTTAACGTAGTCTTTGAGCAAGAGTGTGACGCTGGGACTAGAGACTGTTTCCATTTCCATTCAAAAATCAGCTCTTCTCCTGGGCTTGTAGCTCTTCCACAGAGAAGTCATCTGGAGCATATTTGCACGTTGGGAAAGGAGGTTCTCTCAAAGTCCATGCCTTCAAGCTACTGGTGTCGTTATTTTAGCCACGCTCAAGGCTTTCAGGCTCCCTCTTGAGTGCCAAGGTTCGGGATGCATTAGCACGGTGGGAGCTCAGTTTTGAGCTGGCTGCTGGGCTATGCTGACGAGAGGGAAAACAGTTCCCAGCTTGCTTAGTGTTGTAGCTGTGGGAGCTGCTCTGTCTTTGTCAGGTTCAGGAGGGGATTGCAGTCCGGAGTCCTCCAGAGCAGCTGAGCTATTTACCTGCCCTGAGGGCATCTTGGTATTATGTGCTTGGATTTTTACCAGTCTCATCCCCTGCTGCGAGAGCAGTGACCCAGCCTTAGGACTGTTTGGAACCCTCTGACCAGCGATGCTTTTAATGTAACAGTAAAGCAGTGAAGTGTTGCCGTGACAGAGAGGCAGAGAAAGGGTTTAGAAAAGCTTAGAACGGGGTCTCGAGGAGGTGTGTTGCTGCGTGTTAGGGATGCTTTGAATCCAGCTGCTGTGTCTAAATTTTCAGCGAGAGGTCTTCTGCTTGCTTTATCCGTGTTCTAGAGCCGGTGCGACTCATACCCAGGTGATGTCCCATGCACGCCGAAACTAGGATGGTGCCTGGAGCTGTGGCCTGGAGAGGTATGAGGACATCATCTCTCTTCCTTCACTCTTGCCTTCAAAGGGAGTACGTGCCCGCCTGCAGGTCTTGCTGAACTTGGCTAGCTGATTTGTATCTTGGTCAACGTTCTTGTCAGATTGGCTTACGTTTAAGCGAGCCAGGCTAACCACGCGGCTTTGCCTGTCTTCGTTGCCTCCCGTGGCAGCACTGCTGTGCGTTGCCTCCGAGCAAGCAGTAGTGGCAAACTAGGCTCATGGGGAAGCAGCTTTTGGCGTGATCTGAGAGACAGATACGTAGCAGCTCGTTAGGTGGCTTTCTTCAGCAGGTAGCAAGAGAGTTTTGGGGAAGGGGTTTGGAAGGAGTCAGCAGGAACTTGGTGCTGCGAACTGAAACTAAAGTAATGAAATGCTTTGGAGTAGAAATGACTTCCCTAGCCCGGGAAGTCAGCGCAGACTAGCCAAGTGTGGCTGGAACTGGAGGGAGAAATGGGACCAGCAGGAGCTGGGGTGCATCCCAGTCTCCCTCTGAGCCACCGCGGTGCTGCTGGAGACGACCCAGCGCTGGGCACACTCAGCGGCTGTTGATTAACCCAGGGGGTTGGTTTCCCTCTCTGAGCTGGGACATTGTCGTTTGTCTTTGAGCAGCCCAGATGGCTGGGCTTGGGAGCAGGGGCGTGCAGGATACCCTCCTCCTGTCAAACTGCCATGGGAAGATGAGCTAGCAGTGCCCTGGGCCACCCCGAGGGAGGTCCTGGTCTGGAAACGGGATGGTCTGGTCATGCCGTGGGAGCAAGAAGGTGAGTGATAACATGAGCAGCCTCAGCACGGAGGAGTTCCTCCAGTGCACGTGTCTCTGGACATGCATATGGGCCCTCCTGGTTGGCAGTAGGACTCAGGAGAGATCTCAGACCCTACACACACACTCCTGCTTAAACCCAAACCGTGCTGCTTTGCAGAGGGTGAGCCATGGCCTTAAATAAAATTGAGTGACGTAGACCACTTCTCACTAGTCCTCAGGGGGGAAAAAAAAAACAAACAACCAAAGCAAGGTGACACTGTACCTCTTAAATCTAAATGTCAGCAGCTTCCCTGGTGCCAAGGTTAGGGTTTCTGTGAGGATAGAAAATGCTAATGTTGTTGGGAAACTGGAGTGGGTCCTACAGCAAGCTGGTGCTATGCCTCGGGTAAGAAAACAGCAGTACCGTGACATATATTTTGTACATCACTTGGAAGGAAAATGGATCTGGAATCACCATCGATGTATTCGAAATTATTGCATTGTGTTGCAAAATCTGCGAGGGAATTCTGAATAATAAAAAAAGCTGTGATTAATTCTGAAACTGAAATGTGGCTATATCTCCACAAAAGTGCTGATCCTCTATGGCTCTTAATTTCCTCCTCCCTTGGAGCTTACTGTGTTATTTAATGGAAGTCACACATCTAATCAGTTTGATTCAGCAACGATGTAGCTGTATTACTTGACTTTCTCTGCAAAAATTCTATAGAATGAGGGAGTAATGAAAAAATGGGGTGCATAGAGGAATAAAATATTTTTAGTATCGTTTTGAGAAGGAAATCTATAAAATCCTGAGTTGTGCTGTGAGACGGAGCGGGTGATCGCCCTGTATTCATCTTCTCTGTGCGAGAGCTGGTAGGTGCCACTGAAATGGGCCGGCAGCAGACTGCGACAGCAGGAGACGCTTTTTCGCGTAGGTAACTGAAGAGCAGAACTTGCTGCTGCTGCCCGTGGCAGAGCTCAGCGAGCTGGTGGGCTGTAAAGGAATTAGGGTGGTCCCTGGGGAAACTCCAGGCCGCCTAATCTCCAAAACCCTGAGTGCTGGGAGTGGGAAGGACTGACTGTTGTGTTATTAACATTGTTAACTAGATATCAAATGGATGATGTAATGCAGTGTTTATCCTCTCGGGGAAATTAAGTAGATGCACAGGACGCCAGGCAGCAGCTGCTGATATTGCAGGGTGCTTTCCCATGGATGTTATCGAGGGTTAGTTTGGGCTGGGTATGAACTTCAGCAAAAGTCTCACGGAAAAGCGCTCTCGTTCCCCAGAGACTGGGCTTGCAGCACCCTCCTTTTCTCATCTACGTCTCTCCAGAGCAGACTGCTAAGGTGCAGAGGAACTCAGGTCTGTCTTTAATGTTTCTTTTGAATTGCACCTTCGCATCCATGAGAACACCTGGCGTGTTGTGGTCTGTCTTTTCGCATCAGGCCAGGTCACCAGCTGGTAACGCTGGTCAGAAAGCACCTCCTGAGTGGGAGCGAGTGTGTTTTCCAGGGCCAGTAGCAGCCTGCAAGGCAGCCTGGCCGCAGCGTGCTCTGGGCTTTCTCTGTGTTCAGAAAACTGTCTTTTGGGGACTGAGTTCAGCTGCCCTGGTGGTCCAGAGTGCATGCCTGAGCCTTCCCAGTGCCCCTGAAGGTGTAAGGGCTGGGGTTCCGTTTTGAAGTGTAGGGTAATGGCCTCTCCTCGCTGGTAGCTCACGGGCTCCCTTGCAGCCCCTCTTGGCTCTTGTCGGGTGTCACTGCCGGCACGGCGAGCTCTGAAGACGCGTGATGCTTCCCGCAGCAAAGCAGGGAAAGCTTGGGAGCCCGCGGCAGAGAGCAAAGAGCTACCCCAGTTCGTTCTTTTCACGTCGCCTGGCTTTTCTTTAAATGTTCAGGTTAACCAGGTCCTGGCAATGCTGTTTCTGCAGCTCCGGTGTGGAGAGCCAACAAGCACTTGGCCAGCCCATCCGGAGGCGAATAGCACTGGAGAGAATCCCAGAGGCAGCAGCAGGTCCTGACAAGTGCTCCTCCCGCACGTAACCCTTTGTGGGTGTTGCGGGTAAACCATCCTTATCTTAAGCAGGGGGATTTTGTGTCCAGTTTTCCTGATATCCATACAAAGGAGCTGCGCGAAGCAGTAATTTGAATCTCTGGCTGAGGACAGCTAAGCCTGGGCTGCGTCGTGGAGATTATCTGATTGTGCTTGGGATTTAATACCCTGAGAAATCTTGCTTTGGACACAGCACCTGGCTTCCAGCAAGGATCCTGCTCTTAGTTGATTTGCCCGCTGAGTTACAGTGGCACACAGGAGGTCAAACGACATGTCCGAGGTCCCGAGGTAAACAACTGCAACGAATGCTGCTCCGGAGATTTGCGTCCTGTAGAGCAGAGCAGGGAGCTTCGGCTGTCTGACATAGCTGGATTGAATGGTGGATAACCTCCTCCAGCAGTCCCTCATGTTGAAGGACTGCTTCTGTCCTGCGTTGCCAGCAGAGCTCAGAGCTCTCCAGCCCAGCACCCAAGGAAGAGCCTGACCCTCCTGGAAGTAGCGGTTCTGCGCAGCTGAAATTTGGCTGCGGAAGTGCGGGCGAAATCCGCTGTTCCGCGAGCAGCCTGGCTGTTTCTGCCCGGTGGGTTTGTGCTCCCTGGCAGCGGTGCTGGAGGCGCAGGGCTTGCGCTTGGGGAAACGCAGCTGAGTCGCTCAGAAAAACAACAGACCTTCGCGTTAGTCCTTAACTTGGGTTTCCATCTGCGCCTTGCCCGAGTGCGTTGCAGGCACGCGCCCTCTTGCTGTCTTGCCCAGATGATGAGCGGAGGAGGTGCTGCTGGGGTTAACAGCGGGGTAAAAGAGGGAGTACGTGCTATCTGGTCAAGGGTTGCCAGGGCATCCCTTTTCTAAAGGAGGCTGCAGCACTGCCTGCGCTTTATTCCTTCCCTCCTGTCTCTGGGGAGACGGTGTGCGGGCTGGAGGCAGCGAATGCGCATGGGAAGAGGCAAGGCTGAGGGGGAAGTTTGGCTTGCTCACAGGGAAAACATCTCTCTCTCTTTTTTTTTTTTTTTTGGTTCTTTTTTGTTTGGGTTTTTTTTTTTTTTTTTTGTTCCACGTAAAAACCAGGCAGAAGTAACGACCGCTGCTGCTTTTTCAGCAGGGATTTTTGCTATCTTTCCCTTCAAGGTAAGAGCTGTCTGCTGTGGATTGCGCGTGGTGCTTTCAGGAGCAGTGGGAGTTGAGCCACATCCCTGCAAGCTGTGTGCGAGCGGGCACGCGCGTGGGGAGGGCAGGATCCCTGACTCGCTCTGTGGCACAGGTATAACGCAGAGAACACGCTGCAGAGCAGGTCCAGGCTGGGCTTCGGAGATGCTGCTCAGAAATGCTGTTGTGGAGGAGGACAATTACGATTGCCACAGTCAGGGTATGGCTCTGTCCACCTCTCGTCCGACCCTGCTCAGTTCAGTACCCATAAAACCCTTTTAAAGGGTAACAGGCTTTTGGTCAAATAACATTTTGCCAAAATCTGATCTGCCTTTTGTGCTCATACCTAGCATATTTGTCTGCCTTCCTAGTCTCAGTGTTTCCCCGTTTCTGGAGCAGGTAGAAGCCCAGGGCACACAGGTAGCTTTTCTGTGGCCAGGAGAGCTGGGGTAGTGTTGGCCACAACGTCGTTCCTTTTTTAAAAGGAAAGAGGTTGGCCTCAGTGAGGGAGCGCAGCTTCTTTGGAGCTCTTGCCTTTGCCTTCAAAGATGTATTTACAAAAGCCTGGAAGCTGAAATTTGTGTCTGTTTGATGTGCAACAAAGCTGGAAGTGGTCATATCCTTTTATTTATTAATTTAATTTTAGTGTGTTTTTCCTTTTCTAAATATCGGAAATTTTTTTTTTTGTGGAGGAAGAGCTCCAAAAATGCGCAGTAGCAGCTTTTGAAGTGCCAACATTGCTGAACGTGGTTGAGTATGAACAAACACTGCTTCCTGTCTCAGTGGCTGCAGCCGCCTCTCACGTAGGCAAAAGAAATCCCAATCACCATTAGGTCTCCGGTTATCAAATGCAGGAGGAGCAAGGACAACGCAGGCCGTGTTTCTGCTCGTGGGAGTGGATCTCAGCTGCGCCGGGAGGCTGACTCAGAGCTGCACCATCAGGGTTTGCATGTGAGTTAGACTTGCCAGCGATCTGGTCCGTCCTTCCCGGATTTGTCTTGCTTTTGGTGATTTCATCTGGGAGGAAGCAGCCTGAAGTGCATGCGGCTGCTGCCTGGGAAGAACGGCGTTAACAGACCGCGTCTTGGGGTCTCCAAGCAGTGCAGGAATTACCCGTGACCGTCCTCTTCGTTTACGGTGTGTTAGCACATGTTCAGCTAGGACCTGTTCTGGCAGCGCGATGTTCCCTGGTCCCGCTGCACACCACGGTACAGTTGTTTTGGACAAATGGTGCCCACCATACCTGTTTGGAGAGCAGGTCGGATGGGCCAGACCTTTCTTCTTGCCATGTTTGCATCCCAGGCTGTTTCCGCAGTGATCCCGTGTGATGTAGCAGAGGGAAATATGGCCAGTGGGGAACGCTGGACGCCAACACATCAGCTCCTCTCATCGCCGCTGTAAGCGACTGGGAGAGCTTTGTGGTCGCCAGTTTTGGATGTGTCAGTAACGGGAACCCTGGGCTTTGGAGCATCGATCCTTAACTAAAGCATGGGAGGGGAGCAGATCAGAAAGCCTTGTGTTTGCTCCGCCGGCTCTTTGGCTGTGCTCACTACTGCAGAGAAACCTCAGACAGACCTCTCGGGACTGGGAGCTACGCCCTGGTCTGGGGGGACCCAGGGACCTGCTATTCATCCTTCTCGCCCAAAAGCTGCCTGAAATGAGGCCCTGGGTTGACCAGAGAGCACAGAGCCAGCCCTAAGGGATCGAAGCTGTAGCTGGGGTGGGCCAAGCCCTTCCTGGCCTTGGGGGTGTGATGGAGTCGTGCTCTCCTGGTTATGTCTGTCACGCTGCTGTGCCCTGGCAGGGCTAACGGGAGCGGTGGGAATCTGGATCTCTTCTCTTTCGTTTCCTTTAGCAAAGCTCCAGCCTCGCCTGCGCGTAGGCTCCCATGCAGCTGTGGTTTAGTCCCTCGCGTCCGCGCTGAATCCAAGCCACCCATAAAGGCCACAAGCTCCAAGATGGTAGAGGAGGGAGGACCTCCCTGTGGGCAGGGTGGGTGAACCTCGCTGGAGCAGCGGGGCCAGCCACAGCTTGCTGCGCCGTCCATGCTGCAGCCCCGCGTGCCAGGGAGCTGTGCCAGCGCGGGTGACACTTGCCGTCTGCACGGCTTCGGGTGGCTGCAGCAACCGCTCTAGACCTTAGGGAGGTAACAGGCTTGCCCTGAAAACACGGTGCAGAAATACCCCGCCAGAGCTCGGTGTGTTCAGCCTGGCAAAACACAGCCCGACTCAGGGTATGACGGCTGTTTGGAGAAAGCAAGGAGTGAAGGAAAGCTCTTCAGGCTCAAGAACAGATGGGTGTAATCTGGCTACAAATAAACTGGAAACCGTAAGGCTGTCGGAGTAGTGGGGGCCTGGAACAGGCTTCCCATGGGAATAGCAAGAGCAGGACGGCCAACACACCGCTGGCATGTGAAGGGAAGTTTTGGGGTGTTGTGCCCTGAGAGGGAAGTAAGGAAGGGCTGATCCAGTGGCTCCCCTCTGTCCCCTGATCCTTGTTCTGCTTGGTCTGTCATGCTGCCAGCCCTCGGGGCCCTTTGCTTGGCTCCTGCGTTTAACAGGAGCAGTGTTTGTGAGGATTGAGTGGTGGGTTCATGTTCCGCAGGTAAAGTAGAGGACCCAGTAAAAGCTGTACTCTGTTCTTCCAGTTGAGAACTTACCTGCATTTTTAGCTGGAAATGGCATCTCCTCTGTCCATCCTTTTACTGGTAACCAACTCCTTTTGAGTCTTATCATCTTGCAATGAGTCCTTGCTCCCAAAGGACCTGCACTAGACATTGGTGACTCCATCAGATCTTGAACTTAAGCCCAGTAAACTTGGCTGAAATTATTTGTAAAGCTTTTATTTTTCTCCTAGGTGTTCATCTGGTCTATAAGCATGGTTATTCCAGTAAGCCCTCCTGTGGATGCAATTTCTGCCGTCTTTGGGAATGTTTCTTCCCATGTGAGAAAGGTAGTTTGGCCTCAGCCGCTTTTATGACACAGAAATGCGCTGGTGGTTCAGCTTTAATAAACCAGCATGGTTTACGTGGGACAGCTTTGTCGTGTGCTGGCAGAAGGGCTCGTCGTGCTGACATGGGTGGCTGGAGATCCTGGGCAAAGCGCAGCCTGCCGGGGCTTCCTCCCTGGGAAGGGCGCACCAGGCTCCACGTGCCGTGAAGCCTCTGCTGTGACCTGCCACCGGACTGCCAGTCTGTCCCTCTGTGGCGGTGCCGTGGGGAGGGAAAGTCATTTCCTTTTGCAAGACGGAGGGAGCGAAGTCGGTCAGCTTTGCCGAAAGCTGGCGGGTAAAACCAGAAATGGCCGGCAGCAAGAGTCCTTTTTATGTGATTCTAGGGATCGTGTTTTGATTCAAAATACTGCTGTGTTTTTCGTTAAAGGCTGCATCTTCCCAGCTCACCTGCCTGTGTGCAGATACCGTCACCCTGCTTCAGCTGCTCCCGGCGGGTGCTGCTCAGGGAAATTCGTCCCCTTTGCAGGGGTGCTGCGAGCTCGGTCCCGAGAGCAGTGCTGCCTCTCCGCTTTGCCGTACGAGGGCGAGGATCTGGGTTGCTTTGCTGTGGCCACGTTGCTTCTGAGAGGGAATACGGCAGGGTCGTCTGTGCCAGGGCGGTGAGTGATGTCCCGGGATGGCTCCCACCCAGCGCGGAGGGGAAGCCGGGTGCCCTCCAGCTCCCCCCAGAGCTCTCTGGTGGAAGTGGGCTGGGGTGGGTTTTATGCTTCTCGCATTAAAATAAAAGCACAGGAGAAACAGCTTCTAAGAGGCTTAAAAGCAACAGGATTTCTTTTCCCCCCGGGAAGGGCACACAGCCAAAGTCTTGCTCTTTACAGATCTCTCTTAATAAGCAGGATATTGCGTTGAGAGTGACTGAGCCTGCCAAGTACGAGCAGAACAGCTCTGCGGCCTCTGAAGCTTCCTTCATCCCCGTACCTGCGTGGCTCCGAGATGCACTGGCTGTTGCCCTCGTGGCTGCGTTTTCCTGCTGGTCAAGGTGTCAGGATTAATTGCTGTCTCGGTCTGGGGCTGTTGCTTCATCTGATGGGTGTTGCAGTGGGGTGGGATTGCCTCTTGGTCTCCTTGTCTCCCGAGTTTCCTCGCCAGCTGCTTTGATGACGGGGGAAGAAAAGCCGGGGAGTGTTGAAAGATGTTAAGTTACGGGAGGGCAGCATCTGAGCAGCAGTGGGAGGGGATCTGTTACCTTAGAAAAGCTGTGGGCTCAGCTGGCCCACCGGGGCAAGGAAAGCTCCCTGGCAGGTTGGTGTCCCCCGGTAAGGACTTGGGGATGCTCCGGCTGGGCTGGGAGCCCTGCAGGCATGGTCCAAGGCTCCTGGGTGCGCAGGGTGGGTTGGTTGGCTACGTTCAGAAGAGTAAGTCCTCCTTTTCTTTACATCCCCAGTGAAGCTAAAAAGAGCATGGCCCAGTTTGTAGCTTTTTAGGTCACTGAAGGAGAAGGAGGGCTCTGCAGTGCACTGCACTTCAGGTGCTTTCCTCTGCCTGGAGGCACTCGGTGCCACTGCACGGGCCAGCTCCCCTTTTCCTGGCTCTTCAGGAAGACATTGGAGGAAAAAAAAAAAAAGAAAAGCAGGAGGAAGATGACCCCCAGCCACTCTTGTATTGCACTTTGAAGCTGTGTGTCTGCAATATACCACTTCAGACCTCCAGGGAGAAATACTAGTCAGTAAATACAGACATCCTGGGGAGACCCCATGCCAGTCCAGGCTTTGCTCATCTCGGGGGGTATCGGCATGCTGCTCCGTCATCAGCAACGGGTAACGGTGCTCCTCTGCAGCCTTGTGACCTGATTAGATTTCCTGCCACCTTGCAGGAGGCCCCTCAGATGCAGGGAGCCTGAGCGAGGAAAACAGGCGTGGAATAAAGCGAAGCCAAGCAGGACGGGGAGAGGTGGCTCTTCCTTCCCCTGTTTGCTGAGGCCTTGGCTTCCCTTGGCCCAGCAGCCGCAGCTGGAGGTGGCCGTGCCCCACAGGCACCTCTCCGGGCGCACCTGCGATGCAGGCAGGGCTGGGGCAGTGCTCGCTGCCTGGCCCGCTGCCTGCGGAGGCTTGAGCCGTGCCATGCCATGGAGGTTGGCGTGCCCCAGGCGGGTTGCCCAGCAGGTGGCATTGGCACCAGGACCGGAGGGAGCCTCGCTGCCTCTCCTCCCTAAGCAGTGACTGCAGCGGGGTGCTGCCCCGCTCCAGCCCTGAGCTCTCTGGGGCTGAGCAGCCAGTTTGTGCCTCGCCAGGGCTGCCTGGCAGCCTTGCCAGCCATGCCTGGGGGGGGAGTGTGGCAGCACCGCCTAGTGCGGCCATCTCTTGGGGTCCAGAGCTGCCCTGGCTGTGCCTGTGGGATTTTTGCAGGGTGGTTGTAGCCTAGGTATGTTTTTCTTGCTCAGTTGGAAGCTGCTGGAGTGGGACCTTGCGGGACTGGCTGGGAAGCACCACCTTCGCAGCGTGCTGACTTGCCTCGAGGAGAGCAGGACACCAAGGGGAGCGGGACAAACAGGGCCACATTTGCTCCTGGCCCATCGGGGATGAAGGATGGGGGGCTTGGGTAGCTGCTCAGACCCTAAGGGGAGCTCCTAGCGCTGCTCCCTGGGCTCTGACAGCAATGTCACCGTGTCCCACGCCTGATGGCAGCCTTCCCAAGCACCAAGTGAACAGCCTCTCATTTGTATTTCCCCATTTAGTCACATCCTACCAGATATAACTGAGCCAGAGTAAACAGAGAAACCAGGTTTCTCAATGCCGTTGCACTTCCTTGGTGTTCAGAGCGTGTCGGTGGGGCTTTTCCGCGTGCCGAGGGCACGTAGGCTCCTGCCTGCCATCGAGGGGGCATGTGTGGGGAGGTTCCTGCCCAGAGCTGCTCTCCCCATGCCCGCGCCGGGGAGGGGGTTTGGTGTGGCAGCCAAGGCAGTGCTGTAGCAGTGGCTTCTCCGTCTCTGTAACTCGCTCGCTGTCTCCTTCCGCACAGATTCGGTGGGGCAAGCCAGCTTCCAACCTACACTGCTCAGAAGAATTGTATTTCTCAGCTCTGTCGAGGCCTTTGAGCTCTTTGCTGCAAGGAAGAGCACAGGTAGATTTTACCCCAGGGAAAATAATGTCTCAGCTGTTAAAGATGGTCTTACCTTAACTCACTCGATGAGAGCATTTAGAGATGCTCTCTGTGGGTTTGCATCTTCCGCCCCAGAGTCTGTGTTTCAGGCTTCAGGGGGTCCTGCCTTCCCCTCGGGGCGCAGCATCACATGTCGCTCTGCTGGGTGGAGCGGGGGGACTGTGGGCAGCGTGGGCAGCTCTTTGCCATCTTTGATCCTGTAACGCCGCAGCCAAGGCACGTGGCAGAGCAGCTTCCAGCCCGGTACTGCCCCGGCACGTGGGCCACACAGCCGAGAGCGACAGCAATGAGCTGCCGTTTGCCGCGTGTGGGCGTTTACAGGGGAAGCCCTGCGGAGCCGGCAGGAAGATGTTACCCCTGGGATTTGCTGCCTGGGTCAAAGCCTGTCCAGTTTTGGGGCCACAGCCTTGTTTCTGCCCGGAGCAGGGCTGAGGCCGGTTCAGAGGTGGTGCCACCTCCATCCCCGAGCACCGCGCAGCTCCGGGCAGGGGCCTGTGTGCAGCCAAAGGCCAGCGTCTCTTCTAAAGGCTTCTGTCCTTGCAGGGCTGCCCTGAACCATGTCCAACGACCCTCCGCCACCCTACCCGGGCGGCCCCTCGGCACCGCTGATAGAAGAGAAGCATGGCCCGCCGCCTGCGGCAGGTATTGAGGGTCCCAGGGTGTGCGGTTTCCCTAGGAGTACCCTGGCCCTGGCCTCTCCTTGCAGCTCTGCCCCTGCTCAGAGCCTGGCTCCGCTCGCTGCTGAGGGTAACGTGGGGAGAATTTGGGCTTCTCGGGGCCCAGAGGTTGGGGATCAGGGTGTGCTCCAAGCAGCCCAGCACACAAGTTGTGGTGGTGGGGGTCCACGAAGGTGCCCTGGAGAAAACTGCCTGCTGGGCACCAAGGCACGTCCCCGTGCCCAAGCCCTGTCCCTACCCTGGTCAGAGATCCCCCCACCTTCCCTGCAGGCCCCCCGCCCCATGTTGCATCCCCCTTCCCTGCTGGGGCCGGCTCCCTGCACCTCTCAGCCAAGCCGCCATCTCCCCATCGGCTCTGCCGCCTCCCGCCCTGGCTGCTGACTCTTTTTTCCTTTCAGATGGTGTCGCTCCCGTCGTCGTGGGCCAGCCCCAGGGGGTTCCCATTCCCCCTCCTGAATTTGGGCCCCCCCCATATGAGCCGCCCTCGCAGCTGGGGTTCGTGCCCCCCCACATGCCCACAGATGGCTCCGGGCCCTACGTGCCACCTGGTGAGTACTGCGAGGGGCTGCTGATGGGCGAGGACCCCCCGACGCACACGTCGCCCAGTGCCCCAGGGAGCGTGGGGGGAACAGGAGGGGGCTGGGGGCTGCTGTCAGGGCCTTGCAGGTGAGGGGCAGCCTGGAGCAGGGTGCGTTGTCACCCCCCCCGCCCGCCGTAAGGATCCGGCCTCTCCTCCTGCGTACGAAGAGGTTTCACGTGTGCGTGTTTCTCATTCCCAGCAGGTTATTACCCACCCCCGGGCCCTCACCCACCCATGGGCTACTACCCTGCCCCGGGCCACTACCCCTCACCCGGTGGCCACACGGCAACAGTCCTCGTCCCATCAGGGGCTGCCACCACAGTGACGGTGCTGCAGGGCGAGATCTTCCAGGGCGCTCCCGTGCAGACAGTGTGTCCCCACTGCCAGCAAGCCATCACCACCAAGATCACCTACGAGATTGGGCTCATGAGCTTCCTTCTTGGCTTCTTCTGCTGCTTCGTGGGGTAGGTGCTGCGAGCAGAGCCGCCAGCAGCCCCGTGGTGATGGTGGGCACTTTGCCCTGCTGGCCCCGATGCCGGCAGCCTTGCCCAAGCTGCTGGGCGTTATGGGGGCAGCAGCTGGGTCCCTGGTGTGACAGTGTCTGGAGACCTGGGCTCCTGCCAGGGGAGGGGAAGGTGCCACCGCCAAAGGCCTGTTGTAGAGCCTGGCATCGGCGCAGGAACTCTCCATCCCTGAGCCCAGAACCTGCGGCTCTGCCAAGCCACGGGCTGGTAGCAACAGGGCTGCGGGAAGGGATGGGGCACTCGTCCCTGCCCCAGTGGTGGAGGTTGGTCAGGCCTCAGCGCGTGTGTGCACCTCACCAGGCTCTCCCTTCCTGCTGAGAGGTGCGTGACCACTCGCTAACGAAGCGTTTGCCCAAGGGGCAGGGTGCTTTGTGCTGCCCTTCGCAGCAGCAGGGGGTCAGGGCTGGCTCGCAGCGTGAGTACTTGCCTCTCTTGCCCATGCCCCAGGGCAAACCCCGAGTGTGCCGGAGCTCACAGCACTCTGCCTCTTCCTGTGCTCCAGGTGTGATCTCTGCTGCTGCCTGATCCCCTGCCTGTTTGATGACTTCAAGGATGTGACACACACGTGTCCCAACTGCAAGGCCTATATCTACACGTACAAGCGCATGTGCTAACAGCACCCCGGGAGCCTGAGCCGCTGGAATGACACCGGCCCCTCTCCTGCTGCCGTCCTAGTCTACGCGTGTGCAACACTCCTTCGCTTACCCCTCCAGCGGTGTGTGTGTATGTATCCCCGGCTCCCTCCCGCCCAGAGCTGCGACCACCTTCCCCCAGCTCCGGTCCTCGCTGTGAACGGTTGGATTGGCGACGCTGGCGCAGGTGCACGGGGAGGTGGGTCCAGGCCCTGGATGCTGCGTATGGGGCTGCCCTGCAGCATGCCAGGAGTGCGGGGCAGCCCTCTTGCACCCTTTTATGCTCCAGGATGGTAGCAAGTCCCCTCTTGCCTGGAGCAACCCGGGGAAGAGCAGCAGGGGTGCCTGCCTGTCCTCTGAGAGGGAGCTGCTGCAGGCAGAGGGGCACCTGCAGCCCAGGAGGGGAGCCCACAGCACCAAGGGTAGGCAGCACGGCTTTGAGGAGGGGGCTTGGTGTGGAGGAGATGGGGGGGGGGGCCAGGCGTGGTTCACAGCCCTCTCCAGCCCCATCAGTGTGCAGCTGGTAGGCAAAGCCCCTTCCCAAGGAGAGGCAGGCAGAACCACCTTCAAGGCACGGTGAGGGGAAATGGCAGCTGCTTTGCCCTGGGACTGCAGCCCTGCACCCTCCATCAGCACCGCCGTCCTGCCAGCGTGGCCGCTCCAGCCGCGTGCGCCTCCCCCTGCCCCTGCTGTGGCTCCTTCGGGGAGGGAAAAGCCCCTGGCAGTTCCTCACCCACCCAGCAAAGCGTTCATGAAAATGCAGCTGGCATGTCCCTACCTGCCCTGGCGCTGTAGATTAGAGGAGTGTGTGACCAGGCTGCCGTGGGCTCACAGCACTGGAGCAGAGCCCCAGCCCCGTGGGGGTCTGTGGGTGCTCTCCCTACAGCACCCATCCTGCCACCACCACGGCCACACCTTGCAGGGTTCCTCGTTGCATGTGGGTGTCAGGGTTTATTTTTAGCTCACTTGATATGGGGCAGAGGGAAGGGGGTGAGCAGCTGCCAGCAGCCTGATGGCTGATGAGGGCAAGAGGGCCTGGGAGCCATTGTCACCCTCCCTGGGGCCCCAGCCCCTGCAGCTGGAGCGTGCAGCCCCCAGAGCAGGGGGGCCTCTCGGTACGCAGGTCTGCAACCACAGCCTGGCCTGCACAGGCCGTTTGCTCAGAGGTGGAACTGTGGCACCAGTCAGTGTTTTTATGTAAATAAATAACAGACCCTGAACCCTGTGTGTATCTTTTCTTCACCCCCTGTTCCAAACCCCTGCAGACCTGCCCCCAGGGGTGCTGAGGATGAGGAGGGAGGGCAGGGGTGGAACTGGAGCACTGGAGGAAGAGCAGGAGCTTGCCCTGCCCTGCCCACAGCTGCAGCTGGGGCTTCCCCAGCTCTGCTCCTCAGGGCCTCCCTCCCCTCGTGCCCAAGCACAAGAAGAGGCTGAAGAGGAGAAGAGCCCCGTAGGCCTGGGCCGGAGGGAGGCAGAGGGGCACCCATGTCACCGAGCCCAGGGCCTGCCTGAGGCCCAGCAGAGCACCAGGAACCGGGGAGCAAGGGGCAGCCTGCAGGGAAGCTCTGCCCCCAACAGAGCAGGAGCCCCTCACCAGCAGAGAGCCCCAGGCCCTCACAGCGTTGCCCCTTTGAGTAGGGGCAGTGGGTCCCCTCCCCCCAGGAGCTGGGGGAAACCTTAGGGGAGGCAGCAGGGACGGGGTGGGGTGTAAGGGCAGCGCATGGCTCAGAGACACGTACAACGGCATGGGAGCCGTTACCCACACTGCTTCTCCCCATCAACCTCCTCCCCCGCCATCCGCAGCCCCCCGCAGACCTACCTCCTGGCACAGCTCACTCCTCCCAGTGATGTGCTTTTGGCTTTCCCCAGCGGCAGCATTGCAACTTTTTATTCCAGTCAAGGCTTCAGGAAAACAAAAAACCCCAAAAAACCCCACCCCAACCCAGAGCCCCAGTGTTGCACAGTAGCCATTTGTCACCTTCATGCCCCCACCCACACACACAGGCCTGTCCCCATGTGCAGGGACCTTCCTAACAGGGCCACTGCACCACACAGGACACTCCTCTGAGCTACGGGCCCCAGGGCCCAGCCCCTGCAGCACCACTGAAGCGTCCCTTTCTCAGGGTAGGAAAGCGAGTGCTCTTCACTGAAAAGACTGATGACGCGTTCTCGGGTGCCAGCCCAGGGCAGGAAAGTCCCTCCAGCAACCGCTCCCAGGAATAGGATGAAAAGCCAAGCGGGTGAAGCCTTTGCCAGTACAGGACAGGACACCTCTAGCCTTAAAGCTGCCCCAGCCTGGGTAGGGCAGCGCTGACCTGGAATCCTCACATCGCATTGGTCCTATACACTAGTCAGCTAAAGGCGTTCTATTACAGTGCTTGCATCCCTGGTGTGCAAAGAGTCTTTGACAGTCCCACAGGAGGATTCCTGTTTATTTTCTTACTTCCACCCTGCAGTCAACTCACCACCAACAGCAAGGGAACAGGTGGAGGAAGGACGGGGCGTGCCTCTCCCCTTGCCGCCGTTCAGAGCCACGCGCCGCTCTGCCCATCACATGATGTACCACGCCGCAGCTCCTGCTGCCACAGCGACGCAGGCCGCCAGGATCAGCTGCACTAGGGGCTGCTTTGCCAAGGCCACGGCAGCATGACAGGGGCAGCCGGGTCCTGCCTTGCCTGCTAGAACACAGAAAGCACCGTTAGCGCTGCAAGTCTTGTGCCGTACGTGCGTGGCAGCTCGGTGGTTGCCCATGACCTACCTAGCTTGTCTGCATAGTAAGGGCATTTGCGTAGGTCTCCTTTTCCATCGTGGAGCGGAAAGCCGCCGTCCTGGGCTTCTTCTGTCAGCGACCTGCCAGTCTTATCCAGTTCATCAAATACCTGCAGGAGGTGACGGCGAGTGGATGAAGCAGGCTGAACCAGGCAGCTTTCACCTCAACCCCTCCAGCAATCTGGGCAACAGGCAAGAGCCACTGCTGCCTCGCTGCTCCCAAAGACAGCATTTGCTACTCATTTCAGAGCGCCTTGCAGGCAGACCTGCGGGGACATCTGGCACATGCTATGGCTCTGAGAAGGCACAGCCCAATCCGGGAGCATCAGGTCAGACACAAGGAGTGAGACAGCAGCATCACCCTGCCATTCACCTTCCAGCCTGCTGCGGGTCGGAGCACGAGGCAACACACTCCCCCCTCCCTGCTGCAGACACTCTCTGGGAATCACCGCTCCTCTCCGTGCCATGGTCAGGCTGCCCCTCCAGCTCTACTGCCAGGGGTTTCCGTTAAGGATCATGAAAAAGGAGCCAACCGCATCCCACCACGGTTCTGACCGGCTTAAACCACAATGACCTGCTATAGGCACAGATTAAAGCTTCTCCACAGGAGCTAAGACTATGTTTGTTCCCCTGGGGCAGGGTGGCAGCTCAGTCAGGTTTTATGAAACACAAATACTATGGGAAGAAACAAGAGCCATACAGAAGTTTTTGGCCATCAGGCAACATGTCAGATGTGAGACAGGAGATTAATTGTGACCAGTGTGGTGCAATATGCTCAAACAGTTTGAGGCTGTCTCAGAGCGAGAGCTCTGCTCTCCCTGCTGCTTCAGAACCACACAGCCCATGGGAATCCTGCAGGGAAGTAATCTCAATTTTGCCCTAATCAAAGGCTTGGCTGTGGTGTTGGAGCATGGGAGGAATTCCTACCCAACACCAGCCACATTTCCAGAAGCTACTGGCAGAGCTATTCAAACCAGAATCCCACCCCTAGCAGATGGAGAAGTTCTGGTGGTCTCAGACCCAAACCACTTTGTCTGGATGAGCAGTTTGACTGAATTAACCTGGACCTAAAGGTTGGCCCAGACCTGAAAGCAGCAGCACCTACACATACAGGGGCTCAAGGGAGTTAGTACCTGCATGTTGAATCTGAAGGCTCGGTTGGCCTCTTCCACGATCCTCTCCTTGGTGTTCCTGTCCAAGTCCAGAGCATTCATCCTTGCTCTGTAGAGCTGCTTGAACTGCTGTGCATTGGAAACGTTGTCAAACATGTAGAATTGAATCCCTTCCTCAGTACTGGGCAACTTCAGGGCCCTCTGGGCTACCTTCTTCAGTACTTGGCCACCTGAGAGGTCTCCCATGTAGCGTGTGTAAGCATGAGCCACTAGCAGCTCTGGCTCGTGCTGTCCCACATGATGGATTCTGTCCACATAGTGCTGAGTTGCCTCTGAACACTGGATCTTCTCCTTCCAGTCTTCTCCATAGAAATATTTCAGGTCTTTGACCAACGCTTCTCTCCGGTGAAGCTCTAGGGGGAAATACAGAGGAGCAAAGACCGGGTTGTCCTGGTTGCGATCCATTTCCTCTTCCAGAGCAGAGTATGTGAAGTAAAGTGCCACGGTGGCCAGCTGTGGGCAAAGCAGAACTAATGTGAGAAGCCGTTCACTACATCAGCACATCACACCTTGTGACTACTCCCCCCAGGATGAAGTTGGGGTAAACAAGGAGGAAACCCCGAGGCTTGACACAAAACCAGCCCAGAGAGCCTGCATCAAGAATGTAAAATTGGAAGGATCAGAGGTTCTTCTCTTCAGGGGAGGGTTAGATTGGACTTTAGGAAAAATTTCTTCACCCAAAGGGTTGTCAAGCATTAAAACAGGGTGCCCAGGGAAGTGGCTGAGTCACCGTCCCTGGAGGTATTTAAAAAGACGTGGAGACGTGGCACTGAGGGACGTGGTTTAGTGGTGGACTTGGCAGCGTTACAGTTAATGGTTGGACTCGATGGTCTTAAAGGTCTTTTCCAACCTAAATGATTCTATGACTCTATACCTGTGTTCATAACAGCTTGTGCTCTGCAGGCAATGTTAAGAATTAGTCTAATGTTGCCGGCTGCATGCTCTGGGTCTCCTGTCATTGTGAGAGCAAGGCACAGGGACTAACTTCATCCAAAAGGTACAACTAGCACCAACAGCCTTGTGCTATAGGAGACTACTCTATATGCCAAGATCTTCAGGATCACACAGTGCTGCTCAGACCCAAACCAGAAAGCGATCCGACTGAAGTCTGTGGAAAACAGCCTAGTCTCCAGAGATGGAATAAGTGCTGTAATCCCACCAGGATTTCACTCCTAACAGCTTATGCCACCAGTATCTGTGCTGCAGCACATCTGCCTTGAGCGGCTAGCAGATGCGTGGCCGGAAGCCCAGCACTTCCACCTAAGTAAATCTGTGCTGGGCCAGTGTGGTCCTCACCCCGCTGGGTCCCAGTTGTAGGATACATCAGGCAGGAGACACGGACAAGGGTCCTCCCGTAGTTTCGACTATTCAGTTGCACCACATACATACAAACTGGATTCCTCCCCACCCCTACATACAGGGCTGTGAGGCTCTGCCTCAGGGTCTGCGTCAGTCACTGGGTATGTCAAAGAGCTTCTCTGCCACGGGAGCAGAGCAGCACTCACCTTGAAGAGCTCCTTCTTGATCCGCCCTTTCAGAAAGTCTTTGACAAACTGAGTGTTCTCTGCACGGTCGTGGGATTCCTTAGTCCCCTCCTTCAGAAGCTCTGAAAGGTCCGTGGGACTGCAGGCAAACAGGGAGAGCACCTTTCACCCCACTTCCACATGCGGTAATGAATTTGTCCCTGCCATGGGACGTCCCCACTCCCTACCATCTCGGGCCCAGTTTGAAGAAGGTGGGATCCCTCAGGCCAGCCCCACAGGCTGGCACCACCAGGAGGAAGCAGCCAGAGGCTGCGGTGTCCAGATGTGGGTGTCCATGTGCCAACCAGACTTTGCCATTCTGGGAGGGTTGGGGCTTACCAGGGGCTCAGACCCAGGATGCTGAAGCAATTGCCAAGGATCCTCTGATCCCTGCACCATTACTTTTGCTTCTCACCCACGTGAGCCCCAACAATACTACAAAAAGAGTCCTTGAGCACATGAAGAGCAACTACCAGGGCAGGCTAAAGGGCACAGGAGCCTTGGTGGTACCCGCTGTTCCATGGTCACTCTGGAGAAGGAGAAAGGCTCAGATAAGAGCAGATGCATACACAGGCAGGACCCTAGCTTTTCCATCTTGGGTATCAACTGCTGGAGAAGAGGTGACAGCTGAATGGCAAAACAGGGCAAGAACACCCTTAAAAAATTTATTTATTCTCTTTTTGCAGGCTACAAGTTGTCTTTCCAAAAAAAAAAAAAAATCTATGATTTTAGGTTACTCCTACCTGGAGTTCGGTCCAGAGTTATCAACACCTACACTCATTCAAAATTATGCCAAAGTGCACCTTACTTAAAAACTAGTTTTTAAGACTAGTTTGCTACAGACAGCACACTCGCGTTAGCTGTAAGAGACAGACTTTGAGCATTCCAGACCCACTGAGTGGCTGAACACAGCAGCCAACAGGCTAGACAAGGCCTGGATGTGCCGGGAGAGCCAGGGGAGCATTAACTTCTCACGGAACTGAGCCTGTCAACTCAAAGAGAGGTCAACTAGCCTATCTAGGTATTCTGGGAAGCACCCTATTCACCCTGCCCATTTCCCAAGTTTGAAGCCTTGGCTTTTAGAGCATGTCTGTGAATTTGTTTTTTAAACTAACCTCCAAGAAAAATATTCTTGCCTAGACCAGTGGGTATTCTGCAAAGGCAAGAGAGGCAGCTCACTGGAGCAGAGTTCACCTCTAGAGTCATCTTTCAAAAGAAGCTGCTGTCACATGAGACTGCCCAGCAGGCCATGGAAAACTGGCTCACCTTGGTCAGGAAGGCACAATCACAACTGACAAATGGCCAAAGCGTTTCTGAAATGTGAGTTTGATAGTAGAGACTAAAAAAACAACTGCTTGTTGTCAGCCTTAGCCAGATCGCTCCTTCCCATCCCGTCCAGTACAGTTTGATTAAACAGATTTTACGGCACATATATTTGATTAATCACCTACTGGAGTCCCTTACTCCTTTTCAGATGAGGAGAAAGATCACTCCTTTACCTCGAAGGTCTCCTGCCTCGACCAAGACTGTACCCGTGCCATGTTGCGAGACAGGACTCACCTGACATTGTCATCTTCTGTTTCCTCATAGCGTAAGATTTCCCCTTCTTCTCCGCCCTCTGAGGCCTCCGTAGTTGATGGCATGGCTGGTCAGTGCTGGAGATCAGACAATCTGAAAGGCAAAATTAGAGAAGGCTTTTAAGGGAAGCTGCCTTTAGCAAAGGGACAGGTGTGAAATGTTGAGCAGTCTAGCAAGGAGCCTCTGAACTGTTCCACCAGACAGCATGGTGAGGAGCAGCCACTGGCCATTCCCACTGCACACGAGGCACTTTCAAGGAAGCAGTGCTTGTTCAGCTTCAGCTGCCTCAGGTGAACCTCAGCACTAACACCCAGTTCACAAAACATTAACCTCAGAGGAGACCAACAACACAGCAAGCAGCCTGCATTAGGTTTCCCACTTCAGGTTGGCTGCTGGCTGAAGATGGCCAAGGACCTCCACACTAGCCACCTGCATCGAAATTGTGAGCAAGCTGTTTTCCACTGGTGCTGCCAAATGTCTCATCCATGTCAGACTCTGAGCAGAGTAACTGGAAAGGGAAGCACCTCTCCTTCAGTCAAGAGGAAGAACAAGCAACCTTATTTCCACAGCAGTATGGAGCCTCCCCTGGAAGAAAGCAACAGTGAGAGGCCAGCTAAGTTCTGAAGTCAAGCAGCTCACAGAGGAAACAAAAGCCTTGTTTCCCAGGCTGTTTCACAGCAGATTTCCCTGCTCTGCCTTCCCTGGGCTGTACTCCACAAAGAGTCAAAGGAGCTGCCCTCTGAACAGAGTGAGCGGCAGATAGCTCCTGCTACCACTCACACACTCCTCTGCTGCCTAATGGGGTTTACTTCAAACCCCAGAAGTAACTGGGATCACCCTCCCCTTTTGCAAAAGGAAAAAAAAAAAGTCTCCTCGGATGTAGCAGGATGCACAAGACACACTCAGAAGCAGGAGTAAGACACCTGGCTTACGCCAGCAAAACACCCCTGTTAAGCCAGAAATCCAGCCACCTCATTTATAAAATGGACCTGTAATCAGCTTTGTGCGGAGAAGCACCACAGCCTGACTGGCAGCCTTGCCAGATGAGGAAGGAACTAAGCTGCTTGCTGGCTCTTCAGAAAGCACTGACTATAAGAGAGCCTCCCCTCAAGCTCTTCCACTTCAGCCCCCCTCGGCAGGCTGCACCCGCAGGCTCGCTGCTTGGCCCATGTCTGGGGGCTGGAAGAACAGCCGGCAAGCAGCTGCGAGCTGGCCGAGCTCCTTAGCACAGAGCCAGCAGCAGCACACCCCAGCCCATGCAAAGCACACCAGTTATCAATTAACTGCCCTCTAGTTCCTCCCCCTCCGAGTTTGTAAGCCCTGTTGTACAGCCACTCTCCCTGCCCTCCACACTCTGGCACAGGACTCTGCCAGGAGCGGCTCTGAGCACCCATGCCCGGGTGCAGCACCGTGAAATCCCCCCCCGCCCCCCGGCTCAGGCACAGCACCCAGTCTTGGGGCCACAGCGCCAGGGTGAAAGTTTCTCCTGTGATCATGCAGCCTTTGGGCTCACTGGGACAGAGCCTTCCCCAAGGGGAGGACTGACCAAAACATACCACTTTGTGACGCAAGCCAGCCCAGTGCAGCAGTGAAAGTCATTAGGGGTGGCAGCCCTCCATCCCCATTGCCCTGCCCCGCAGGATGGGACACGGCGCAGCCTCACCATCCCTTGGGTAGAGAAGTTTAGGGCAGGATGATGCAGCTGGAGCAGAAAGGCTCACCAGCACAAGGGCTCAGAGGTATTTGGGGAAACCAGGTTCAGGTGCTGTATTGTCTATTTGCTCAGTCACTAGAACAGCAAGCACCTCCACAGCAAACGGGACCTACCCCCACTCATCACACAGCTTCAGCTTCAAAGACCGGGAAATGCCCGCTGTGGGGAAGGGAAACCAAAGCAAAGAGGCAAAAAAACCTGCCCAGGGCTCAGGCAGGAGCCTGACATGGGCACAGGGGGCAACAGCCTGCTTGCCCCACAGCAGAGCCAGCCAGCCTCCTCCCATACAGATGCACAAGTTCTGATGACAGCCCGGCTTCCTGCTCAGCTTACTTCAGGCCAGGCACTGCTCAAGAAATGCAGACTCCAAAATTAAACTAGATTAACTGCTTCTGATTTATCTTATACTTCCAGGGAGCCAGAGTCCTGGAGGAAGCGTGCACTGCCTCTGCGCACTGCCAGGTCCGCAACAGCCGTAGAAAGCAGCAGGTAAAAGGAGAGCTACAAAGATGACTCTTCAGCACTGTTCATTGCCCTGGAAGGAGCCTGAAGGTAGACATTAAATCCAACCAAAAGGAACACACCAGATTAAGCCTCAGAAACTAGTAGTTATAGCAGCAACAGTCAGAGGCTCCCAATGGTCAGACATACATGGCATGACTCCCGAGATCATCCTTGTACAAGACAAGTCTGCAATCTTACTGGTTACAGCCTCCACACCCACGCCACTCATCACACCCG
Source organism: Phaethon aethereus (assembly GCF_964289735.1). Lineage (NCBI taxonomy): Eukaryota > Metazoa > Chordata > Aves > Phaethontiformes > Phaethontidae > Phaethon > Phaethon aethereus. The sequence goes on from NC_138591.1 coordinate 16,649,339, forward strand.
TGTTTAGCAGCACCCACCAACACTGGAGCTTTGCTCTCCATGCTACACAGGGGGTATCTGTGGGGGTCTCAGAAGCCTTTACCCAAGCCTGCTACTAGTCTTGTAGAAGCACAATTGATCACAATTGAATTATTGTTCCAGTAGCAATGTCTGCTGTTCAAAGAAGGGGTGAGCGTGCAAAAAAATCATTTAAGAACTTTGGTGTACTCTCAGACTTGTGTCTCCCGCAGCTTTTTTTTGTAAAGGCTCAGTCTGACAACATTTATCTCCATAGGAATGTGCAGGGCAGTGACACCACCAGTCTCTTTAGCCTGAGGACAGTACACATACAGGAAAATACGGAAGCTTAGATTTTTCCCCAATACTGCCTCTAGACACCTCCCTAATGAGCCATGAATTCAAGAGACAAGTCAGCACAAATCAAAACCCTGTCCTTTCTCAGTGTTAGGATATTGCAGGAGGGAAAATCAAAAGCATTATTACTTTCGTAGACCGTTGCTTTTATTCAAAAAACTGGCAACTGAAAGGCCACGACATGATCACTGGTCAAAGCCCTGGTTTCTCAGGGCATTCTGCTCCTCTGAAAGAGGCAGTGTCCTACACACCAAAGGGGAGGTTCAAGCAGCTGCCTACCTCCACTGCGGAGGCTGGAACATCGTTTCATTTGCTACAAGGAGCTCTGCTCATCAAGACCCTGGCTGATGTTCAGGGTAAACACATTCCTCCCCGGTGCCCTGACAGCAGCCTGCTTGGGAGAAATCCAACAGCTACCAGAGTGCAGGGCTGGAGAGTAGAGAGAAGGTTTGGTACAGAACACCGCAGCATTCCGAACATTTCTGTCCCAATAAAGGTGTTCAAACCCTTTGAGAAAATATCCCTATCTCATCGAGCCAGAAATTAGTTTGCCCCTGCACACATTTCCACAGCAAGCTTCGCACTCAAGATGCACAGCAGTTCTCCTCAGAGTGGGAAGATAATTAACCCAAATAACCCTGCACCTTTTGAAGGAAGTAAGACACTGTTGCTGCAGAGAAGCAGGACTAGGAAGTCCTGGCTTTGCTTGGGCACCCTCAGGAGAAGTTCAATAATTCACAAACACCCAGGCAGTACAGAGTTCATGTTTGCTGTTCAACTAAAATGCAACTTCAAGGTATTTCCCCACACGCAGAGCTTACATCCTTGCTTTAACAAGCAGCAGAGTGTGCCTGGACCTACCCAAGCATTGCAACAGCGAAGACAAACCCCAGAACTCCAGGCCTAGTGGCTTGAAGAGTCATCACAGAGGAAACCTGGCAAGAACATCAGGAGATCTTCACGTCTCCTCCTCCCTCTGGGGAGGTATTTGGCACTGGCTGCTGCTAGAAATGGAGACCCATGGAATAAGTTACTACATTACCTGATCCCGGGTAAGTTTAAGACTTCACCTGGACACAACCTGAAGTGAGGCAATACTTCAAGTCTAAGACACTTCAAGCAGCGCCCATGCAAATGCTACTTCCACCCCCCCAGAGCTGCAGTCCAGCACCTCAAAACAACTGAGGAGGGAAAACCCTGGTAAGTTCACAGATCTTGCCCAGTTCCACGCTTTGGTAAGCGGCCCGCATGTCAGGCATTACATCAGGAATCTCCTCTCTCACATCGTCTGGAACACCGCAAGGAGCAAGTCAGTCAGGGTTAGATCTGGGGGAGGAAGAGCGCAGTGTGACAGACACACAGGACTCTATCAGCCTTTGCTCTGGGGAGAGCCAGCGCTTGCCCTGCCTGTCCTAGCACCCCGAGCAGGGCCAGTGACAGGCACTTACGGCTGATGTATGTTGTACATACAAGTGCTAGGCACCGTGGGGCTTGAATAAGACATTTGTTCACCCAACAATGGAAAAGCAGGGATAGCAAGAGGCCTCAGAGGCCTTTGTCCTTCAAGCTCTTCCCAGAGCAGACCTGGGCCAAGAAAAGCCAAGTGCCTCCCACATCATGGGGAGAAACCAGCGCAGGACTCCTGTCCCAAAAGACTCAGCCATCCTTCACAAGACACTGTGAGCAGGAATCACCGCAGGGCCATGAGGCAACCGTTCTGGCACGCTTCCTCAGCTGCCGTGCAGACGCTCGCCCGTGGAGACAGGAGGAAGAGTTTAGGGAGGCCTGACAATCGCCGGCCCAGCGCTCGGCTAGTCATGAGCACACAGCTCGCAGACCAGCACTGCGGATGCCGAACAGCTCACGGCCTGTCGGCGACCGTCCTCCCGTGGCCTGCGATGCACCCCACCGGCGGCCCAGCCAGCAGCCCGGCCCGGGGAAGGGCGGCCGCGACAGCCCTCCCCGCGGCTGGCCGGGCAAGGGGCAGCGCAGGGCCGGGAGCAAAGCCACGGCAGGCCGCTGCTCCCAGGCCCCGGCCCGGCGCGGAGCCGGAAGGCAGAGGCGCACGGACACGGCCCCGAGGCGGCCTGGAGGGGTTTCCCGGCCGCGCGTCTCCCCGCCGCAGGATACACAGGCCCACCTGCCCCCGGATGCGAGGAGGCCGGCGGCCTGCCTGGTCTCCTTCCCTCGGCGGGGAAGCGGCGGCGCAGAGCCCCGCGGCGGGAGGAAGTCCCTAGGCCTCAGCCCGGTACCGGCCCGCCCGTTACCCCCGGCCCCGCACCGCTCCGGAGCCCCCGGCCCGGCTGCGTTGCCGTGGAGACGCGCCGCGCGCACTCACCCGCCGCCGGCCGCCCTCTGCCCCGCGGCGCGAGACAAAGGCGCAGCCCGACCGCCCTTGGATTTATTGACGGCGGGGTGACGTACCGGCGCGGCGAATCAGGAGCCACGGACGGCTCGCGCCGGCGCCACCGATTGGCGGAGGCCGCGAGGACGTCACACAAGGGACTCCGGCCCCCTCCCCATCGCGCCTCCCCGTCAGCCAACGGCGACTTTTAAGCGTCGCGCGAAGCCCCGCCCCGGGGGCGGCCGGCGCGTGAGGCCGCGCAGGCGCAGGCGGTGCCGGAGGGCGGGCGGCAAAGGCGGCGCGGGGAAAGCAGGAACGGCGGAAACGCGGGCTTTTAACCCTGGTTTTATTTGGCAGGTTTAGAAATAATCACGCCTCGCTCTCCCCCACGGTTCGGCTCCCACGGGGAGGGGGAGGGGACGGGACACGACTCCAGCCACCAAGTAGCGCAGGCCCACGCAGCGATCACCGTGGACGCCCCACACGGAATGCAGCCCCAGGGTGGGGGCGCTCAGGAAGGTACCCGGGAGCCTCTGAACGAGGCCCTGGCGGGGAGGGGAACGCCAGAGCTGCTGTTTACCTAGTCAGAGCGTCGCAGGCTCTGAGATGGGCCCGTTGGTGTTCCCTCCGTAAATTGTCCAAAACGTGTGCACAGAGAACAGGCAAAGTATTTCCCCTCCTCTAAAATATATTCCAGCCTTTTCAAACTACCTCCTCTCTCCCACGAGCTATCCCTCCGACCACTACCTCCTTCCCCTGCTCTGGCACGCGCTCTTCCCCAACCCTCCCATTCAGCTCCTTGCACTGACTCCTCCCTTCTTCCATCTCTCTCTTTTAGGACTCGTTCTCCTAAAAAGAAATTGCTGTCACCCTCCACAAGCAGGGCGAGGGGAAAGAGACCCTGGGCTTTGCTCTCCAGGGATGCTCGCAGGCTATCAGACCGAACTGCTCCCCACACCCCTCCTAGGGCTCCCCACCCCTGTGGATCTGCTGGTGCCGGAGGAGCGCAGAGCTCACGGTGAAGCCCTTCCCACAGACGGCACAGGCATAGGGACGCTCCCCGGTGTGGATGCGCCGGTGCTGGATGAGGTGGGCACTCTGCCGAAAGCTGTCCCCGCAGTCAGCGCAGGCGTAGGGCCTCTCCCCTGTGTGGACCCGGTGGTGCCGGAGCAGGGCCGATCTCCACAGGAAGCTCTTCCCGCACTCGGCGCACTCAAAGGGGCGCTCCCCGGTGTGGAAGCGGCGGTGCTGGATGAGGTGGGAGCTCACGGTGAAGCTCTTTCCACACTCTGTGCACCCGTAGGGGCGCTCGCCCATGTGGAACCGCCGGTGTTGGATGAGGGCTGAACTCACAGTGAAGCTCTTCCCGCACTCAGAGCACTCGTACGGCTTCTCCCCCGTGTGGACCCGCTGGTGCTTCATGAGCTCGGAGCTCTGGCTGAAGCTCTTCCCGCACTCCACACACGTGTAGGGTTTCTCCCCGGTGTGAACCCGCTGGTGTCGTGTCAGGGCTGAGCTCACGCTGAAGCTCTTCCCACAGTCGCTGCACTCGTATGGTTTCTCGCCGGTGTGAACCCGCTGGTGCTGGATGAGCTGCGAGTTCCCGGAGAAGCTCTTCCCACACTCGGCACACTTGTAGGGCTTCTCCCCAGTGTGGGTAACCTGGTGCCGGATCAGCTTTGAGCTCATGCTGAAGCTCTTTCCGCACTCGGAGCACTTGTAGGGCCTCTCCCCTGTGTGGATTCTCTGGTGCTGGATGAGATGTGACCGCTGCCGGAAACTCTCCCCGCACTCGGCACAGGCGAAGGGTTTCTCTCCAGTGTGGATTCTCCGATGCTGGACAAGGTTAGAGCTCACCCGGAAGCTCTTCCCGCAGTCCCCACACATCATCAGTCTCCCCACAGAAGGATTTCTCTGCTGGATAATATCTGTCAGCCTCCTGAAACTTTTTCCACGCAACGTCACTCGGCTTTGCCTCTTCCCCAGAGGAGGTCTCTGAACCCTTTCTGACCTGCGCGGGTGGACCGGGTCCTGTGCAGGGCTCTGGGAACTGTTCTCCTTGGAGAGTCCCAAGAGTAAGCCCTTGGGCTCCACTGCCTCGTGGATGCCTTGGTGGGCATTTTCCTCTTTCTTGCTCACAATCCCATCCTCAGCTGCAACAAAATGAGAATCCAGAGAGAAGTCACGCAGGACAGCAAACTTCAGACAAGGGGAAATCAAAAGGACCCAAATTGTAAAAATTCAGCAGATTGATTTTAAATATAAAAAGTTCTGATATTTCCCTCCAAACTTAGACAGTGAATTTGTTCACTGGAACAAACCCTGGAAATAGCCCTGCATGCTTTGCCACAATCTGAATCTACTGAAATCATCAACATATTAGAGGTAAAAGTTTAGGGCTTGAATGGGCAAGATGGCTGCTCTTCCAGGATATTACATCTGAAAATGTTATTGAAAGTTGAACTGGACATGAGAAGAGGGCCACAAAGAATTGCCTTGTTCAGCAGAACGTTACTTGGGTTGCAACAGACACAGTGCCTCTGCTCTTGGGCTGCCAGTATTGCAGAGAGAGGGAGCGAAGATGCACAAAGGAGACACTGGCCCTAAGGCATGAGACAAGGAGACCACCTGGAGCCTGGCTTATGCTTATGGGTTCATGAAAGCCAGGTCCTGCATGACCAACCTGACCTTCTGTAACCAGGTGACCCACTTAGTGGATGAGGGAAAGGCTGTGGATGTTGTCTACCTAGACTTTAGTAAAGCCTTTGACACCATTTCCCACAGCATTTCCCTGGAGAAACTGGCTGCTTATGGCTTGGACGGGCATACTCTTCGCTGGGTGAAAAACTGGTGGATGCTCAGGCGCAAAGAGCTGTGGAGAATGGAGTTCAATCCGCTTGGCGGCTGGTCACAGTGGTGTTTCCCAGGGCTCAGTACTGGGGACAGTTCTGTTTATCAGTGATCTGGATGAGGGGACTGAGTGCACCCTCAGTAAGTTTGCCGATGACACCAAGTTGGGTGGGAGTGTTGATCTGCTGGAGGGTAAGAGGGCTCTGCAGAAGGATCTGGACAGGCTGGATCGATGGGCTGAGGCCAACTGTATAAGCTTCAACAAGGCTCAGTGTTGGGTCTTGCACTTGGGTCACAACAACCCCCTGCAATGCTACAGGCTTGGGGAAGAGGCTGGAAAGCTGCCCAACAGAAAAGGACCTGGGGGTGCTGGTTGACAGCTGGCTGAACGTGAGCTGGCAGTGTGCCCAGGTGGCCAAGAATGCCAATAGCATCCTGGCCTGTGTCAGAAATAGTGTGGCCAGCATGACTAGGGCAGTGACTCAAGGTCAGCTGAAAGCCTTTCCAAGACAAGGCGCTTGCATAGATTTCTAGGGTATTTACACAGAGCTGGGACTCCTTCCAGCCCACTGCTCTAATGGGGCTTGATGAGCATCCCAGCAGGTTCAAGAGTAGGTACCCCCAACAATGCTGTAGCTTCTTCTGTCAGCGGGGAAATGTAGCTCTTTGCAGGCTTACTGAGGGCTTATATGCTAGATTGGCAAGACAGGCAGGATCTGTGTGGCATCAGGGAAGGCTACATGGACATCAGAGGGATGTATAAATGGCAACACATGTCTCTGAAGAGAGGCATCACATCCAGGTTTAAGACAGGTGCATCAGGCAAATAGATTTCCAGATGATCTCTTTATATGGACTTCCAGGGGTGAAGGATAACTTGCTGTTGACTATATGTACACCCAAAATATGGAGCAAGCTGAGAACCAAAGCCGCAGACATGTAGATCTCCAGATTTGGCTACTTAAAGATTCAAGGGGTACCTCTTGGTTCTCTGAAAACTCTTGTGAAATAAACTGGTAACATATCAGTCATGTGGGATTGATGTACAAACCGCAGGCACTTCCTGTGGTCTGGCAGAGTTGCGATAAGGAAGTGCATGCCTTGGAAGAGGAGAGTCACTACTGAACCGTAAGTATGCAATAACGGAAGGGGAGTCTAGAATTTCAACCCAGACTGATATACGTACATATTTAATCTTTCTCTTTCTAGTCAGTATAAGAAAACATCACAATACGATTTCACAGCGAACTCCCGAGATACTTTTTATGGCAGTTTGCTGTGGTAGTGATGCCACTTCTTCCCTCATACAGTTTTCATTAAAATCATCCCTTGAGAGGAACTGAAACTGGAACTTTGCTATTCACCATGAAAGCATTCCCATTTGTCTGCAGCTACTCCTATCCAGGCCTGGAGGAAAAAGGAAAGGTGGTATCTAAAGACAAGACAAGAAGAGGACATTTCTGGCAGGCCAGCATGAAGCTCTTGACCTGTATGTCAGACTCAAAAAGTAGATGATGGAGCTAGTGAAGTTGTTCTGTTGTGGTTGTGCCCAAAGAGATATCCTTCATCTATGCTGGCTTTGGTACTTACACAGAACTTGAAAAGGCCTTCAAAGTACAAGAGAATCAAGTCTTCCATGGTGTTCTGTACTTTTTGGGGAAAGTCAGGAGTTTTAAGCTTCTTATTACAATGATTAGAGCCTTGGCTCCAGCTCTCAACTTCTACAACCATTTTTGTTACTTCTAAGCTACTAGGTGTCTTCACTGGCATCCGGGACAAGTTGTCTGTAAAGGGTTTGATCAAAATCATGATGACAGGATCTCACTGGAGGTATTTTAAGTGGAAGGAGAGTAAGTTCACAATGTTGAGGAATTAATACTGGAAGCATAAGGCTGAACTGGCAAAAAAGAATAAGCAAGAGAGATAGGAAGAATGTGGTTCTTCCTCAGACCATGCCAATTTGGGTTGACAGCAAGACCTCTGATACGCCAAAGACTGACAGCGCTACAGCTGCAAGGCAAGCTCCAGGCAAGCAGAGTAAACGTACATACTGCGAGAGAACCTAAATATCACCTTAAAGGTACCTTGGATCTCTCTCTCTCAAGAGAAGCCAGCAGTACGAGGAGTTTTGGCTGATACTCTGGCCTGTCTCACAGCAGTGGGAGGACACAGCAATTGTCTCTGGCACTGAATTGAAGAGTTCACAGAAGAGAATATTAAAAGTAAGACATCACCATCATGAGTAAGCCTCAGGGTGCTGGAGGACCATAGAGTGTGCTGGAGAGGTGTCACTGTATGCTCACCTTATCGCCTTCCCTGGCATCCAGTTCTGCCCAGTCCTCAGAACACTGCTGGACTCCTGACTGTGGTACCTCACTGTCAGGGGCCTAGAAGGTGGCTGATGTGATGCCAGAGAAAGGGCTCAAGGGGAGATCTGCGACCAAACAGGCATTCCAAGCAAACGAAGAGAAACCAGAGTAAGAGAATTAATGGACAGAGAGCCAAAGAGGGCAGACTGGGGAAGAGCTGACATGGCCTTCGGAAAGAGAAGTCGCACTTCACAAGGGGCTTGGAGTTCTTCAGAGACATCACCAGTTTTAGCCAGAGAGAGATCTGGAGTCCAAAGGCATTCCCAGACGACATTCCTCTTTCAGCAAAACCGATGAAGAAACTAAGCTGCTGTGGGATGAGTGACCCTCAGTAAGGTGGTAAGGGAGGGAAAGGGGAGGTGGAAACATCTACTGATGATTCTGTGTAATTCAGAGTTAAAGTGACAAAGGCTGACTGTAAAGTTCAACTTGTTGCAGAGCCTTATGATACGGACCAACTAAGTGGCAGGGGAATGACAGGGGACATTCATTGCAGGTAAACATAAAGAACTGCAGAGGGAAACTGTCTCTATACCTTGCGCTTATACCAGGATGTGCCTAGGATGTTCTCAGTATCATTCAGGAATAGCACCTTAGAGTTAGAGCAGATGGATGAAAACTACAGCTCCCCAGCAGACAAAACAGCTAATCAAATGTTAGGGATTGTTTGGAAAAGAATAGAGGATAAAAGAGAATGTAATTCTGCCTCGCTGCTCAAACCCACAGTAACCCCGCGTCTTGTCTGCATGCAAGGAGGAGGACAAGTCCTCCATCTCAGAGAAACTCCAATAGACCTGAGAAAGATACAGAAGCGAGACATGAATGATCAAAGGTACAGAACAGCTTCTGTATCAGAGGTGACTCAGCGGCCCATTCTGCTGGGAAAAGGTACAGCTGATAGGGGATATCACAGAGGACTGTAAAAACACAAGTGGCCCGTGGGCTGGGTAGGGAACCATCCTGCACTGTCTGTTCTGCATTAAGAACTACTGGCATCAAGTGAACTACTAGAAGACAGCTTCAAAGCAAACCCAAGGAGGCAACGACTCACAAGACAGCTAAATAAGCTGCAGAACTCCTTGCTGCAATCTGTCACGGGTGCTAAGATGTACACAAATTGAGAAGGCAAGCAAATACAGAGAGAGCTGCAAGATCAAGACATCGCATGCCTAGTTCAGGAGTTTCTGAAGTCACAGATTGCCCAGGCCTGGGAAAGCATACAGGGACACACCACCGCCTGTCTGCTCTTCTCTGGGTCTCCAATACCAGCCATCGTCAGAGACAGCAGGCAAAGCTGGAAGGACCATGGTCCAACCCAGTATGGCCACTCTTGCGCATTGTGGTGGGTTCTGGGGAGCCTAGAGCAGTTTTTCTCACCAATAGCTTCACAGATGATGGCACCGGCCCCTTACCTGCACAGGTGCCTCTCAGAACGGTCTTCCCTTTGTAGGCATGGAGGTGGGAGAACCACAGTTCCTCCTTCTGATCCATGTGGGAGATCATCTCTGGCTCCGCTCCTGCGGGTCCTGCTCCGGAAAAAGAAACGGGGAAGGTCAGAGCTGGGTTTTAACGGACTGCTACGAGCAGAGAGGCTTCTGCACTTGGGAACTAGCAACTCCCCGCTGGGCAGGGACCCCAGCTCCACGGGTGCACGGCGGGGAGCGCCGGGCTCCCCAGCACCCGCACAGCCCCGCTGCCTGTGAGCACCCCCACGGCCCCGGGGATATCGATGCAGCCGCAGGGCTGTGGGGGGGGACTGGCCGGGGCAGGGGCTCCCCCCGGCGCGGCGGGGAAGCAGCAAGGACCCGCCGGGGTATCCCCGGGACAGAGACCCGGTACCTGCGCTGGGCCCGGCCGGCCCCGCCCTCAGCGGCGGCTACCGGGGGCGCTGTCACGTGACGGCGGCGGCCAATGGCAGACGGCGCCTTCGCCTCTGAGGGGCGACGGAAAATGGCGGCGCCGGGAGATGGCGATGGCGCTGGTCCCACCCCACGGCCAGGCTCGGCGGCGCCGAGGGGGCAGGCCAAGGCCAGCTCTCCCCGCGCTCGGACATCTGTAGGGCCTCTCCCCCACGGGTCGGTTACCTGCTGCCGGCTCCGCCTCAGGCTGAAGCTCTCTCCACACTTGCAGGGTCTCTCCCGTGTGGGTTATCCAGTGCTGGATGAGATGAGACGCCATCGCTGCTGGAGGCTTTCCCCGCAGGCCAAGGGTTTCTCTCGGGGTACCTGTGGAAGGCACGGCTTCAGTTCTGTGTGTCAGGGCAGGCTCATCCATGTCGGGCGAGCAGGAAACACCCACCCTGGGGGCAACACGGACCCTTCGTTGCAGAAGCTCAAAGAACGAGACACGGAGCAGCCAGCGTTTCATAGCAGGAAAGGAGAAGGAGAAGAAAGGATCTAGGAGAAGAAAGTAGAGGAGAAGAAAGTATCTAGTGGACACCAAAGCAGAGCTCTGGAAGTTTGTACGTGGGCTCAGCACCCTTCCAAGAGATGAGGACACTACCAGGGGCACTGTCAGGCTGCTGGAGCCTGCTAGGTCCTGAGAGTGGAGATATGTCGCGAAAGGAGGAGTGGGTTTGTGCCGAGCTTAGGCACGAGCTTAAATCCTTATCAATCACTTAAATCCTTAGTAAGAACTCATTCCTTAGTAATCTAAGCTTACAAGTTGGCTGCCTGGGCAGTAGAGCAGCTGGAGAGGCAAGGAACCTGGGCAGAGAAATACTGCAGGTACCTCTGAAACCCTGTTCTGGGGACAGCAACTGAATCAGAGAGACATCTGCTGAAGGCTGCGTCACCTCTCCCAGGCACTTTGTGTTTCATTAAACAAGCAGCAGCTTACATGCAATGCCTCTGAAAGAAATTTTATTCTGGAATGAGAGGAAAAGAAAACAAGCACATTTGAAACATGCTTCCAGAACAGCTCCAGTCCCCTTGAAGAACAACAGGAAGGATTGCTCTTGGATTTATCCGCAGGCACTGCAAGTGTAATACCTGGGCTCTGCTGGCCCAGTAGTAGGGGAAGGCACAGCAGTCACCACTCTGTGCTTTACAGTGTTCTCATATTTTGTAGTTAAACTGGCCCCTCCGTGGGTCTTGGCTGTGGCAGAGACCACACTGATGGATCACACTCACTCAAGAAATGCCATTAAGACAGGGTGCCTTCTGGAGTAAGTGTACATACAGAACTGTGCCCGTACAAGAAAACAGCTCTCTTCTCACATGCAAGATTATTATGTAAGCATCTGCAGCACAGCTTTTCAGAATAAACCTATTGAGGCTATTTCTTCAGGCAGGAAATGTGACAATACACAAACGAACGTGGTGGTAGCTGCAAAGGAGTATCCACAATCAACCCCACAGATCATTCGATTGTCACAGCGAATTTAGAAGCAGTGTTTTCCAAAGCTCCCTCGGAGCTCACATGGTGCATCTTGATAAAACAGAAGCTTTGTGCAATGCCAGTGACACATCTGTTCCTTTCTTTAGCTTAAAAAACAATTGAAAAGGTTTTTGGGTTTTTTTGTGCAGCCTTGGAAGCATTAAAGCAAACAGAAGTATCAAAATATTTTTGATAGCTGTTACTACGCAGTTGGAAATAAAAAATGATGACAATGTATTTTCCAAGACAAATGAGCCTGCATTAGGAAGGTAAGAAAACCAGAAATACAAATGTGTTTGGCAACACATTATCACTGGCAGATGGCAACACCAGTGTTAGCTTGGGGAAGCACGCTTTGCTTACAGATTAATGAAGCAGGAGAATGAGTAATTGCTTTCAGATAAGTTGCAGTGTATGATCAGGTATGTCCCTGCGGTCTTGAAGGCTGTAAAAGATTTTAAATCCTTTTGTCATCATCTGAGAAGAGTTTTAGAATTACAAGAGACATTTTGTTTTGTCAGCTTCAGCAACATGGAAGCATGGAGGCAAGCCTCTGCGAAGTGGTCACCTCCAAATCCTGACAGCACAGATGTGGTATTTAAAATCATCTTTCTGCATTAGGCAAAGACTGCCCAGTTGCAAGGTTTAAGGATGACAAAGATAGGAGGATGGAGACATTTTGGTGACTGAAATTCACAATTTTCATAGCATGCTGAACAGTTTTTTATGACACAATGCTGTTTGAACGATTGTAATTTATATCCACTGAACTGTGACACTGCATTCATTGACGGTTAAGATGTAACAAAGAATTGATTACAAAATCTTTGTAAATGTAAGTCTTACGTAAAACAGAGCAAAAAGCTGGGAGGGGATCTTACTTATTTTCCCATATTAAGACTGCTAAGTAGGACTGAAGCTTTTTCCATGTATGAAGTGTGTACTTGAGAGAGAAATACACAGTACAGTGAGGGAAACAACATTTCCTAGAATGCCACTTAAGGCAAGCCTTGTCCTTTTCACTTAACAGTCATCTTCTGGCAGCTCTTGCACAAGAAGGTGAGGGAGGAAAAGGGATCTGACTGCCAAGAAAGAAAACCATCCCAAATTCCTGAAAAATCACCAGACATGGCAGAAGGCTTTGCTAGGACGTCCCCCCACTGTTACACATGCCACTGACACCTGACAGAGGACGTTCATAACTGGTCACCCATTTCCCCTTCCCCAGCAGCCCTCCCCTCCAAGGCCAGACTGGACCCTTCCCCACAGCCCATCCTGCCAGACCCCAACACCTTCCCCCCAGGTCTCCCTTACCTTTGGGCTGCGCAGCCCAGCTGAACTGGGCAGCTCGTCTCTCTCCAGGTAGTCAATTCATCTGCCACTGCCGGGTGATCTCTCCCATTCCACCTCTCCTTGCTCCTGTGCGCCCGTGTCAACTGCTCCTCCTCCAGTTCTCTGCTCGGGGTTTCAGCCAGTACAACCGCAGACTGCGGACTCTACTGCTCTCGACTAGACCCAACGGTGCTGCTTAGAACCCCCCCAAGTCCGTCATAAGACATTATAGTTTATCGGTAGTACCTTACAAATTGTTTATTGTAAACAGAAATAAAACAAACCAAGGATATACCATATCAAAAATAGAAAATATATTTATATGTTCCAAATATATAAATATGCTTAGAAATCCAGCTTCTCTTCTTGAAGTCTTGTGTCCATTTTGTTGAGCAAGACTCTGCAGACTCCAAACTGCCAGAACAGACAAAAGTCAGAAGATGTTGTGAAAATAAATACATAAAAGATGACAATTTAGGGTCCAAGACTTCCCCAAGAGTCCCAGACAGTTTACAACCTAAGATCAGTCCAGTTTGGAAATGAGACCGATGAGAGAAATGGGATTAGATCAGGTTGTAAGAAGTGCTGAAGAGATTCAATGGCCACTATAATGCTGTCTTAAAAACATCTCTGTCGAGGACATACTCAAGCTACACTGACAAGGCAAAGTGACACTCAGAAAATGGAGCAGATGCTATCTTTAACGCAGATCCAGCAGGCAAGTGAACATACACAACTGAATGTTCGACTCTCAAGGGCTTTCCCATGACATCTGGGGTCAGAGGGCACTTTTGGGACCCATCACAAAGAGACCAGAGGAACACCTCTGCTGTTTTGCAGCCATTTAACAAACACAGCTTTAGGAGTTTTACCAGAGATTGCAAATTGAATCAAGGACAGAAGAAAGGCATTGTATTTCTACAATGCTCCCTGCCTTAACAATCAGCAGGGCAGTCATATGCTGAAGAAATGAAGACTGAAGTCACCAGGGTCTAAACATTCAGTGCTTTAACACAGGGAAAAGGGGAGGGGTTTCTTGCAGGTGGGTTATTCTGCAGAATACTGAACGGGAAGCGTGATGCATTTCACAGCCCAAGGCCAGGGAAAAGGTCTTGGCAAGTGTCACTGGGAGAAGTGCCATCAGGAAGAAAAGTTGGGGACCCTAAACCTACTAGAAAAATGGAAAGAAAAGTAATGGCACAGGAAGAAAACGGGTGGGGCGGGGGGGAAGAGGCTCCAGATGACCTGCATGCTGAAGGCAGGACAGCGACTGGAGGACTTTGTGCAATTTGTCAGCCATTCTCCAGCATGTCATCTGAACAGCAGGCCACAAGGAGGAGCAGTGCACACACCGATCACAGCACCACTGCTAGCACCAGCCTGGAACGGGGTTTGCAGCTTATCAGGAAGGCCTCCATGTACAAAATTTTCAGGATGGAGGCACGGGCTACATTCAGTATCGTCTCCTCTGTTTTTTGTTCCCCTTTCTTTTCTGTTCCTTCTCTTTCCGGGCTCCAGCTGTGGTAAATGTGATACAGTGAGCATCTAAAAAGTCCAGCAGCTTCGCCTTGGAAATTTTAATGCCGTTCTGTTTCAGCTCTGTGTGCAGCACAGCCAGCTCAATTGGCTCATAGAAGAGAATCTTGTGGTACAGGGCTGTGTTTGAACGGATGTAGCACCTTACTGCCTCCAGCTTATCTTCTTCCCGAGCTGCTGCCTGAGATGCTGGAAGCTCCTCTTCCTCCTCTTCGGATGCAAAAGCACAGGCTTCAAATCCATTCATGAAAGAACTAAAAGCAAGATCAAGGAGGAAGAACAGGCCATCAAGGGCAGGACCAGAGCTCCTCAAGTGCTTGGTGGCCAGCCCTTGTGACCATCCTCTGTAGGATCACAGGCTCTCCAATACTGGCACCCACAAAATAAGCAAAGCAGAACATGGCACATGATCTGTAAACTTCCCCATCCCAGCCACGACGGCACTGGTCCTGCTCGCTCAGCTGCGGAGCTGCTCGGCATTCCTTGCTCCTGACCCATAGCACCTACTGCTCAGAGCCCATACTGTGGCAGCCCCTGACAAGCACTGCTGTACCGTCCTCTCCCTATGCAGGCTCTCGGTCAACATGAGTGCTCCCTGTTGCTCTAACTTGCAGAGACCAGGCATGCCAGATTTGGGCCTTGCCCATATGCCGTCACGAGCACTTTTGTGTGCTGAGAATAGTTCACTGGGAATTAAGACTGAAAACCCCAAAGCCTATTTCTTTTGTGGGAGTGTGTTGACCTTCAAATTAAATGCCCAAGGAGGTGGCAGGGCCACTGTAGGACACATGGACGCTCACCTCTTTCTTTGCCATGTTCCTAGCTCATCTGTGGCCTGCACCATTGACTGTTTTGTTTAGTGTTTTGTTCCCTTACCTCTGTGAACCAAAAGAGATGTCGCTTCCATCCACTGAAGAAACTGCAGACTCCTGAGATGCTGAGAGCACTGGTTCCTCACCATCAGCTGCCAGAGACCATCTCTCTGGAGACACAGATGCCATTTTCTGCTTTTTGGCTCCTTCTGGGTGATGTGTCATTTTAGTTCCCTCCTTTGGTGCTGCACAGTCTTTTTCTCGGGATCCAACAAGGTCATCATCAGCTCTCCCCACAGGGAGCACTGAAGAAGCTGTAGCAACTTGCTTCCTTTTGCCTGCAGCCCTCGAGGCTTTGGCACGCTTTCCACCTGCAGCCTGGTCTGCCTTTGATTGCCTAGAGTGTTTGGCTGGGGACTTCTGCAGGGGAGGCTGGGAAGATGGGATTTCATCCTCAAAGTCAGAGTCCATGTCCTGGTGAGTATACTGGAATATCTCCTTCAGCTTCAACACCATCTGGCGTTTTGGGAGAGCACGAACTCCAAATCTGAAATAGAAAGGTGGGGGCTTAGGTTAAGATTGTAGACTCATAGAATGGTTTGGGTTGGAAGGGACCTTTCAAGGCCATCTAGTCCAAACCCCCTGCAATAAGCAGGGACATCTTCAACTAGACCAGGTTGCTCAGAGCCCTGTCCAACCTGACCTGGAATGTTTCCAGGGATGGGGCATTGACCACCTCTCTGGGCAACTTGTAGGACAGTTTCACCACCCTCATTGTGAAAAATTTCTTCCTTAGATCTAGTCTGAATCTACTCTCTTTTAAGTTTAAAACCGTTACCCCTTCTCCTGTCGCTACAGGCCCTGCTCAAGTGTCTGTCCTCGTCTTTCTTATAAGCCTCCTTTTTTAAAGATAATGCTGCGCCTTCCACTGTCACAGCTCAGGAAGGTGCTCAGGCCAAGAAGTCCAGTGGTCAGTTGGAACAGTGTGACGTGACCTCAAAAAACACTGACCGGAGCTTCACCAAGGTTTCCCTTTCAGCCCAGGAGCTTGCTTTCACACTACCTGCCAGCAAGCTCATAAGGAGATGTACTCGCGGATGTAATGCTAACCTGCTCAACTCCTTCTTCAGCTGTGGGGTCTCCATCATGGAGTAAGATGGCATTGGTGTCATCGGAGTGCTGGGAGGCTTGTCGTTCTCCTGACAGGATGGATCTGCAGCAGAATGAAATTACCATGATCAGAATTAGTACAGAAAGGACTTAAAATGGCTGATACCTTCCCCTCTTAGAGGCAGATACTCTAATACTATATAATAATTGTTTCAGTAGCACTACTTTTCTACAAACTCAGCTTCATGTTGGACAGAACAGTCAAGACTTTTTTTTTTCCCTGAACTGGGATACTTGGTTTTTATTGACTTTAAATCAGAAAACAATTTTCATTAAGACATATGTCATGTCTGAATACGAAGCCCATTCAGGGTTTTGTTAGAACAGGCAATGTTTACAAGGCAGTTAAAAAAACATGTTTACTGAATTCTGTGAAGTAGTTCTTCTCCCAGGAAGGAAAGTTCATAATAGGGACTTGATGCAGAAGAAACCTGAGCAAGTCAAGCTCCTGGGGTCCTGAGTTAGATACTGATTTAATGATACCAATTTACTGATCCTGTGAAGCACAGTCAGTCTGACATGTTGTGTTCTAAACACCCATTAAACTAATCACTTAGTATGGCATAATTAATAATATATTTAATTAGATAATAGGAGATCAAGTACTGGCCTTAGATGGAAGGAACCACTCAAGAATATGTGCTGGGAACACAGAGGTCTGTTGCAAGGGCCCAGAACCAGCACACAGAGGCAGCACAAGACAGTACTGTATCAGTAGAGTTTTGCAGGGAAGCCTTTGCATGAATCCTAGGCATGGGCAGGGATAGGCACCCTCCCCCCACTAGCCTCAAGGCAAGGAAACCCTCTGCACCCGTGCCACTGAGTGCATTGCTTACCTGATGTCCCTGTGCGTGTTGGCACAAGCATTGCTTCACGACTGTGTGAAAAGCAAAAGACTGCACAGAGCACGCACTACTACTGGGAACAAATATCCACTAGCATGCAAGATGAAGGCTTTTTTTTTGTTCTGTTTCGGTTATTTTTTTTCCCTCCAGGTACCCATAGCTTCTGCAAGGAGTACCACCACTATCAAAGAACCAGTGTGAACGGAACACAAGTGACTACGCTCCAGGAATCCCACATTTAGGTATGTTATGTTCTCTCCCACATCAGGAGATGATTGTACCACCTTTGTGCCTGGCCCTGACAACTACTTCAGATCACAAGGGCAAAAGACGTTTTCAATGTATCAAGTGAACAAGGGCTGTATCAAGTATCAAGGGGTGAGATGACCACTTAAAATGAAAACAATTTAACCTAGTCCAATAAATCTAGGATCAATACAAGATCTCACCAGGAGTCTTTACAGGATCTGTCTGACAGGCACCCGCTGCAGCTGACAACCTCTGAGACAGAGGAAGCATCTTCGGAAATTCATCTTCTTCCTCTTCTCCATTCCAGTCATCCCAGATTTTGGAATTCAGGTAACTCGGTCTACTGCCCACTGATGAACATGCCTCAATAGGACTCCTTTCAAGACAGAGCAAAGTTGTTCTTTTGCCAACAGGACTTCCTCGAAGAGGGGTACTGCCCTTAATTTCCTGTGTGTGGACTGGGCTCTCCCACTGGTCATGCCAAGAGTCAGGTTTGGGGCTGCTGGCAGTGCTGGTCTTTGCACGGCTGACCTGGTTGGAGTCCTGGCTGTTACCTCTGACTGGTGACAGATATTCAACATGCCAACAGTCATCAAAGGGGATTGGGGGCTCATCACAAAGCAAGACACTACTACTCAAAGAAGGCAGAGTTATTTCCTTTTCACTGTCCTCTATCTCAACCACACTGATATTTGTTTTATCTTCCAACGACTGCTCATGGCACGGAGGCACAGGTTTGGCTAAAAATGGGATCTCGGCACATTTGCTTTTTATGTTGGTGTGGCCAGGGGAGAGGACAACTGGATCCCCTGGAGAAACTGGTGGGGAGTTGTTGGAAAATGGTCCTGCTGGTGGGCTGCTTGAAGGGCTCCTTTTACTGACTGAGGTCTCCACAGGCAAATGTTTGTCTGACCATGTTGTTTCATGAACTTTTATTAAATTTCCAGCCATTTCATGGTTACTATTACCTGCTGCTAAGTTCTTT
This sequence comes from Phaethon aethereus, assembly GCF_964289735.1. NCBI lineage: Eukaryota > Metazoa > Chordata > Aves > Phaethontiformes > Phaethontidae > Phaethon > Phaethon aethereus. Next base: position 16,667,563 of record NC_138591.1, read on the forward strand.
GTGCTGAGTTTAGATGCTGGACTCTTCAAAGAATTAATACTTGTGACCGGAGTCTGTGTTGAGAAACTTCTGCTTTTGCTCAGAACTGGTGTGTCTGGCACTAGCCAGGAGCTGTCTGTACCTGAAGACATTTCATGACCAAGCCTTTTTTCAGGGCTCAGGTTTGGAGTCTGTCTGCCCTCTGTACAAGAATCTGTTTGTCTGCTGAGAGGCAATTTGGGAGACATCCGTACATCATTACTTACATGCACTGTATCTGTACTGCCACGTGAGACCTGGGCAGATCTCTGCTCTGTTTCAGTGACTGAGGAGTTATGTTCAAGTTTTGGTATCTCAGGACCTGGTTCTATGTTTGTACATTTCAGTTGCCCAGGGATTTCCATTTTCTTCAGAGCAGAGTCTGACTCTGGTGACTTCTTGTCTTGCTGTAACTCCATTTCATCATCAGAAGATAAAACAATAACATCACCCTCCTTGTTCCCCTGAGCTGCAGCATCCTGAGTTCTGATGACTGGTGATGTCAACACTGCGACATACGTATGCTTGTTTAAATCAACGTCGGGAAGCTCTGCTGGAGAAATTGTGTTGTCGTTTCTTGATGCAGTATCCAGCTCGTTGGCTTTCTGAAAGGGTATTTCATCAGATGGCAATGATTTTTCCTTTTTGCTTTGCTTTGGTGCTGACCCATGTTCGCTGGTGAACTTTCTCTCTGATTTTGGAGATGCAGGTGAAGAGCCAACAGCAGGAAAAAGGGCAACATAAGGTCTGGGAGGAGGACTCCTGTAAAAACCATTCCTACATGGAGAGAGGTCTTTTTGTGACTTGCTGTACAGAAGTGAATCATTAAGATCAATATGTTTTTCACTAGGAGCCTTTCCTGATTCTCTGATAACTTCTTTCATCGGGGAAGGCTCACAGTAATCTTCCCGAGTTGCAGAAACCAAGCGTTCATAACTTTTCATATTGGTATCACCGTGGAAGCTAGGAAACTGTTTTTCACCTTGATCTGCCCCATCATGTGAGACCTGAGATGACTTGGAATCACACTCATATCTCCTAACGGTCTCTCCTTCATTAGCAGTGGCACCATGGGATGCTATGTCCCATTTTTGAAGCTCAGTGTGGTGAGGCACAAAAATGGTCTGTGGAGCATTCACACTCTCACACCTATTTATATTCTGCATTTTCTCTTGTGGAGACGAGTCACACTTAGATCTTTCCACATCATTGTCATCCCTGAAATCTTTGAAGTTGTTGCTTACTGAAGCAGATTCAGATCTCTTTACCTCTTCCTCCTCAGTTTGCTGGTTTGTACCTTGGGCTGCCTCAGTATGACTGCAGCTGCTGCAGTCTGTTCGCCTGCTCACCTCTGTTTCACCTTGAACCATCTTTCTCTGAGTTGCAGCAAACTCGTAGATCTCCTCCAGCTCCTGTTCACCCACCCCATTGTCATCTTCTTTCTGGCATTCATGGTTCAGCATAGCTACTTCTTCCTCATCTTCACCCACCCACACTGACTTCAAGAGGTCTTGGAAGTTCTCAGCTCTGTCCTCACAATCTTTGTCATCCCTTACAGAGATAAGATCATCTTCTGAATCCACTCCAGAAGACACCTGACTCTCTCCAGTGTTGTTTTCACACTCTGCCATCAGTTCCCTCACACCAAACCTGCAAGGATATAATAGTAATGTTAGTATTTTCCTCCGTCAGTATTTCTTCACTGTTTGGCTGCCTGATCACTCTTGTGAGCCTTGTAAAGAATTTGCATGAGGATGCTGGTTTCCTAAGACGTCCAAGATCCAGTATACTCCTAAAATTTGTAATTCCCCTTTCTAGGTGTCACTCACATGAAAGCATAAGGCTCACTCTTCCTTTTTTATGTTTGAGACTTAACAGCTATATGACTACACTAAAAGCCCTCTGCCATTTGCACTGGTGAGAGCCCCATGGAACGGCTGGGGCTGGATAATGTCTGTTATGAGCAAGCTTCATGGCTTTTTGGAGTGACAGGGCACCTCTGTACATATGTTTTGGCAAGACCCAACCATATTTCAGCAACTGCTCCTATTTCAAGCTCTTTACTTAGTGCACGCCTAGAATCACGACCAAGAGTGTTGCTGACACAACACATTAGAGTTCTAAGCATCCAATACATTCTGCAAGTGTTGTTCAGATTACGTGCATCGCTAGTGCAATGCTTTGGCAATCAGATATAGAAGAGATGCTTATCTTCATCAACATCAGCTGTCAATAAACATCCTGAGACAAAACTCTTGGCAAAAGTCTGCTAAGCATAATACTGAACATAGAAAATCACACAGATACAATCTGAAGAGAAACTCACAGAAGATATGAGGGTGGGATGTTTTTACGTGCAAGTTTCATTTAAGATGTAAACAGAGGACTATGGAATTTGTAAGCCATTAAAACTGCAACAGAAGATATCAGGTTGGGGTCTGCGTGACTGAGAGCATGAAGGGATCCAAAACAGGCTCATGATACAAACCTGGCAGCCAGAGCCCCAACCTGGGGCAGCAGCCCAGCAGTGATGTCAGCATTAGCAGCATAAAGGTATCGCAGGAATGCACACACCGCTTCTCCTGTCACGTCACTCAGCAGCACACGGTGTGTCTGTGCATTCCCATCCTCCTCCACTAAGAACCCTTGGCTGTGAACCTGGGGTGGGGGGAAAGCAAACAAAGTCCACTTGTTGGTAAAGGAACCGCAACACCGATGTTCTCGTTCCTATCAGCTTACTCCTTTCATTTGCCAAAGTCTTATTCTGAGACCAGGACCTGATGCCTCAGAGGGAAGCTAAGATGACCAGTTATGCAGAGCTTCGTATGGAACAGGCTATTTCCTTCCCGACCCTACAGCTGTTAGCTGGGATGAAGTATGACTACTCATTGTTTTAGTCACACATACAAAAGACAGTCTTAGAGTTCTCCAGTTAGTCTTAGGATCAAATTACTTCCCAGAGCACAATTTCCAGAGTTACCTACATCTCTCTACAAGCGAGCTTCCTCTGATCTGTTTTGAATTTACCTACTCTTGATGCACTGCCAAAACTCTAGTTCTCCTGGTGTCCCATAGGAAAAGAGACACCATACAAAATCCTACTCCACTGAACTCGACCTTCATCTGTGTGGGTCCAACTTGATCTCAGTTTTGGTGAAAATGCATCTCCAGTTCAGTAAGGTCTTACTTCCTTTGCAGCCAAATCACGAATTGTGCTATCTGAAACTCTCTCCAAAGTTAGGGGATGCCATGCAACAGAAAACACGAGCTCCGAAGTCATCTCTGATTAATTACTGTCTCCTTCTTATCCAAAATCTTTGACAAAGAAGCGTACTCCCTCATCCATACAGAAAATAAAACGCTGCTCTGCAGGTGGGGACTTACAGGAAAACAACACTCTGCAGGAATCAAAAATACAGCAGGGGGCCAATCCCACAACTCTACCCCCACAAATGATTCCTGCCCATGAAAACAGCAGATGGGAATGCTGAAGCCAAGGCAGAGTTATAGGGAAATAAGAAGAGAACCTGGCTAACCCAGTGGCTTTTAAAGTCCTTTGATTTGTGGGCACACACACATTTGCTAGTGGCTGTGAAGATCCCTTATGAAATTTCACATTAGAGCTGCTGTATGACATATACGAACTTGCTTCCCCTCCCCGAGCTTTCACGGACCTCTTAGAAATGGCCCGAGTCACCTTGGTTGGAAAGTACATGCAAGAGGATAAAACTAATTCCACTGTTTCCAAAAGGGCAGCTTTAAAGAAAGCCTCCTTTGTTAGGGAGCTGGCTGCATGGACCAGTGACAGCTCTGTGAAATAGCAGAGTTCAAATCTTAGGCCTTTCACTGTCCTGACAGGAGTCTGCATAGGAGCAGGCTGGGAACTATTCAACCCAAAATGCTTCTGGGAACATAAGAACAACTTCACTAGCCTTGCAAAAAGCACAGTTCAGTACAGCTACCTCCAAAGCAGCTCCTGAGAGTGACAAAACCTCTGTGTAGGTTATTTTCAAGTACTTCCCAGAATTTCTCTACTCCACACTCAAGCTTCCCAGCCTGGGTGACAGGCAGGACACACCAAGATGGACAAGGCAGTCTGCACTTGCACAGCTACAAAAATTCAAGGGCAAAAAGCACTTAGGAAGCTTCTCCCATTGCTCATGGGCAGAATGCAAGGAAGGATCCTTGCCTCCCCATAATCTGCCCAGATAAAGTACCACATTTCCCATCACTTTGTCAAGATTCTGGTTTCCTAAGCTGCAAAACCACTGCAGCTCCAGAAACTCTTGCCCACATGCCCAGCAGCGCTCTGTGCTGATTCTGTCGCATTAACCGATACTAGGTGTGGGCAGTCTGGGCTTTCCTGAAGCGGAAGGTATGTCAGCAGTACTTACAACTTGAATGGCCTGTGGACACCGTGCATACAACACAAACATGTGGGCATAAAGGACTTCCCCGGAGTCCACCTGGAACTGAACATCACTTAAGTGGGGGTTGTTGACCATTGCACTGAAATCTTCGGCCAGCAACCTGAGAGAGGACTAGAACACAGAAAGAACTCAAAACCAGAAGCTGCATTACAGCCATCAAACATTTCCCTGAAAAATAAGAAGGGAATAATCCAGTTTATCAGCACTGATGTTCTGTGGGCCCCAGTCTGCATACACTGCCTTTGCCGCCTGAAGACAATCATCAGCATTATCAACTTAAGGTCTTCTGTACAACAAAGAAGCAGACAAGTCTAAGAGATATTTCTGGCTTTGTTTTCCTCCACTTTTTCACAGCGTAGCAATTATAAAGAAAGGGCAGTCGTGTTGTATTCTACTGTACTTGTTCTGCCTTGTATTACAGCACATTATCACCCTCAGATTTTCACCACAGCACTTCCTGATGTGGTCTAGCCACTGCCTACAGTTGGCCTCTTGATCTGCTGCCTTCCACCACATTTTTAGGAAACTGTAATTTCCACTTTGATGGACTTGAACTCAATTCACTATAATTAGAGTAAGAGGATGACTCAGGGATGGGGTAATGAGCCTTTCTTCTCTCGTTCACTGTCTGGCAATGACAGCTGAGAAGAGCAGCTCCGCACAAGGGGCCCACATAGAATAAAACTGATGTAGGTATCTAGTTTGGAGGAATCTACATGCATGTCACTGAAACCCCTTCTGAAAAGTCCACTCAATTATAAAAAAAGAAACATAATTTCTATTATCATTCTAGAAATGCTCACTGGAATTTTGGGGAGGGCTGGCTGCCTGAGCTACCTGTGACGGGTTCCTGGTGACGGTAAGGACGGGCCTGGGGTGTGCTGCCAAAGACAGCAATGATGAACGCTCTGTTCCTGCTCTGGAGCTGCTCGCAGTACAAACCCACCCCAGGCAATCTTCTAAAGACTCAGATCCCTCTAGACAAGTGTTGCAGCTCTGGAGGTGGCCAGTGCTTCGAGAAGTGTGAAATACCCCCAGCTCACAGTTGAGAGGCTGTCTGACTGTAAGTGGAAACCAGTTTACAGTTAACGCACTGATCATTGACTTTGTGCTTTTCAAACCTACTGTTGGAGTTGAGGAACTGCAAGTTTTATTCCAGTGAACATCTGCATGAAATGCAGTTCCACCTGGAACAACACAGCTCCTTATTTTATTAGCAGGTTTCTACATTAGCAGTGGACTGTGGAAACCCAACCTTTCTACTCGCTCCAGCATGTGTTTGCGGGCAGCCAACACTAATTAGCACTAAAACAGCAGCACACACTGGGAACACTTTTTCCAGGCCTTCATAGGTGGGCTAGAGAAGACTCTGCGTGTCGTGGCAGTGGTGTGGACTGATCTCCAAGGGGAAGACAGGAAGCTCAGTCTGGAAACTAACCTGATGTTTCTTGCTTTCTTATTCTTGGCAGGTAGGATACCTGCAAGACAGTACCTCAGGAAGCCAGCAAACACAGACTCCTGATGCTACGTTCCAGGCAGCAAGCCCGGAACAGCTTTCCTGCTGATGCTAAAATTATGACTCAAGAATGGGGAAATTAAATAAGGTTAGAAACCTCCTAGCTGCACCATCCTCTGTGCAAAGCAAACAGACTAGTCTGAAGACAGCTCTGAGTGACTATGTGTTCCTGTTGGAGAACACACTGGAACACTCTCTCCTACTGAGGAGACCAGCTAGACTGGACTCCACAGATGTGACAAGGGTCTTAAGCGTGGGTGGGGGGATGTGTTACCAATGCAATGGCGGTATTTGCTCTACATGGTTACACTCTGCCTGTGCACATATAAAGCACAAATCTCTCCCACTGGCAACCCAATTCTTCAGCGACACTTCATTTGCTCAGGAAAACTATCATGGAATCAAACTAAATCTGAAAAAATGATCATACTGGTTTTTCTAGTAGCAACTGAGTTTCAACATTATCAGAATAGCTTCTGTATTGCTAAAGGGCTCTGATTTAATAGACTCAGAAGCTTATAAAACAAAATGTTTTTTCCTGCTGAGGATTACTTTTTTTTTTTAATACCCCCAAAGAATATCTAGAGTTTCTGTAACAAGTAGCTGGGATGCTCGAGTTCAATACTGATTCCCACCTCAAAGAATTGTCTCCTTTTAGAAGTACCTTAATTCTATAAGCACACTATGAAAGTGCATTGTCAGGGCATCAAAATTTATCTAGCACCAAAAGGTACTAGCTTTCATGGCTTGATTATTTATTATCAAACCAAAGATAATAAGTTTCACCGGATAAGGTGGATGTCCTTGGTAAGAATGAATGAGGTTTAGTTTATATGCATGTCAATTGAAGAAAACTGATTATACATCCATGGGGGAAAGTGCTGATGTATCTGGGGTAAGATGTCATCTACAGAACATTACTGGCTTGATTAAAAAAAAAAAAAAAATTCGTGAGTTACTGGCCTGCAGTCTTCACCTAGTCACCATAGAGAACACATTGATTTTCAAGCTAGATCCTCTGATATGTGTTCCTGCAACTGGGGACTTTCTATACTAAGCCTTTTTGCTCCTAATGAGAAGTTTTAAAAAGTGCTCATCTCCCACAGATCTCACAACGTTCCACCTCATCTATTAGGCTTTTATGCCAGATGAGAGAATTTAGTGTGAGTCAGCCAGTCCTTGCAAGAATTTTCTCTTCCACTGCAAAGCACAGCACGGAGAGGAAGGTGACAGGAGAGGAACAGCTCCATTCAGAACCACCCGCAGCAGCTACGTGTGTGAGCCTGGAGGAAGCACCAGGCAGCCCTGTCTCACCTGGGCTGCAGCCAATTTTCTCTTGGATAGCTTGGGCATTAAAGTAGAGTACTGCCTAACATGGTGCAGCTGCACCCCTAGTTCCTATTCGCAAACACTCTTAGTGCTATAACATAACTGTTTAACCTGGTTCTCTTTATATAATCTATGCACAGATTTGCCTTATGCTTCCTGTCATTTTAAATCATCTCTCTCATCAGGTAGGACAAGTACTGAAAAATCCATAGGCCTGCTTGTGGGCATCAGGGAAATAGCACCACGTGTGCTGATCTCACCTGTGTCCAATGTGATTCTTGAGTGACTGTGAACCTTAAGCACCTCTTGGTTTCTCTGGGAATGAATGGGAAATATTTCATACTTCTGTGAATTGCACAAATGCAATAGCTTTTTTTTTTACAGTGATAAACAAATACAAAAAAAAGTGGAAAAAAAAGGGTTGTCCTTACTCTTTTACAGTGGCTCGTCAGGAGGCTCTTCTCTTTGGATGGAGGGACAAATCCACTATGTGGAGTATCACTGGAAGTCAGTTCTTTTCCTCAAAGAAGAAAAAGCACATCACTAATCACGTACAACTTCTTTGTGAGCCAGAGTGATATAAGAACTCCTAAGGGGATCCCTGCCATGAGAGCTCCCCGAGATAGCTGCTATAACCAGCCTGACCAAGTTGAAGGCTCACCCTCTCCCTCATGCCTTTATTGGAGGGTTTGGCTCTGGGCTGTGACAGGCTGTGGGTACCCGAGTACTGTTCAGCCACAAGCAGCACCAATCTACTGCAGATCTGTGTGTGCCATAATCATCCAGATGGAGGGACTGCAGAGTGCAGCATGCTTCTGTGCTTTCATGTCTCAGTTCTCCAGTGGGAAAAAAATTAGGACACAGAGTGGGATGGGACATGCCATGGTCTCATCCTAGCAGACAAGCAGAATGCATCTTAGATCCATGTTTCAACCTAGAGAAAATGCTCGTGGGCCCTAGTGCTCAGATGCAGCCAGTGAAATCAGAGTTTCGCACAGCCTGAGCACTGTGGTAGTCTACAGATTGCACAGAACAGTATGTGGAGCAACAGAAAGAATTAATGTCTTCAGAAATGGGTTCTGCTGCATTGGTGTCTGCACAGTGCTTTTTCTCCACCTGGTCTCCTTTACACACACAATATATATTTTCGTGCATAATTTATTTCCCTCACCCAGGAAGCTAGATCTTCACTGAAGTGCCAGGAGTACTTTTATAAGACCAGCAATCATTTGCTACAGTTTAGCAGGGGAAGTGAGGAACATTACGCCCAAGTGAAAACACAGATAGGTGAACTTAGCAGCCATGTTCTCTTTCACAGGTGAACAGGAGGCACAATACAGTCTGCTGAATAGCCAGGCCATTTTAAGGGATATCACTGACCTTGAAACGTGCAGTTGTGCACCACATGCAAATATGACTAGGAAGGTTAGAAAGTCACCCATACAGGAATTCTAGCTGTTGTATTTTTTCAACCCTGTATAGGTACAGATAAACTTCAGCTTTACGTATCAATGTACCAAGATAAAACCATCCCTCTTGCACTTCTCTTTCACCCAATTGTCTCAAGACCTGAAAAGACAGTGCACATAACAGAAAGATTGTCCAAATGCCTGGGATGAGCATTTTGGCTCAGCTGCTGAACATGCCTGGCAGAAAATACTTTGATATCTTTAAGGGAATTTTAAAATAAAATTTAGTCTCTGCTGTCCAGGAGTTCTCTAGGATTTATGAATCTGAAATTCAGAAACGTCAGCTTGATTGTATCTAAAGCTTACTGCAGAAAAATATCCCCCCACAACATCACCTCTTTGACCAACAACAATAGCCCGTGGGTTCTGTCCTGGCTCTCCAAAATTAGCACAGCCCAAGCCTGGCTGTGTGTAGCTGAAGTGACTGGGGCCAGGGCTCACGAAGCTGCCAGAACTTACCTGGCTGCTTTGCTGCCTGAACGTGGTCAACATCAAGGTTCCACTGCGTGAGGGTAAGTCCTTCCCTGGCCAACTCCACTAGGTCCTGCAGGGTCTGAAAATCCTTCTGGCTGTGAGATAAAAACTGCCCATCTCCTTCAGGGCCTGACTTGCATTCATCAGAAGTTTGACCTCCAACCTCTGGGCAAGTGGGCTCATGAGAACTGAGGTCTGGCTGAATTTGCTGGGGTACTTTTGGCTGATCAGATCCCACCGATGGCAGGTTTTCTGGCTTATGATTCTGATCAAAAGAGGCGGGGGGGGGGAGACACCAATAAATTAGGTCTTTTTGCATATATTTGCCAAACTCAGAGTACAGTCTCTACTTCATACTTTTGAAACATCTAATGAAGGATTGCAGAGCATTCCCCAGGTACAAGGGCTTCTGAGGCAAAAGCTCTCTGCAGTTTTATGAAGGACTCTCCAGAGAAAAGACAGCTCTGAACAGAAGAAAGGAAACTACAACAGAAAATGCAGAAAAAGAGGTTTCTCCAGGAGCATGTCTGTGCAGGCAATTGCCAAGAAGGGAGAAAGGATGGTGGAAATGCTCCCACTCCAACATCTAAATATTCATTATAGTTGGAGCGCCTGGCAACGGTCACAGATGAAGCTCTCCAGGTGCTTCTGTTCTGAGTTCTGAAATGCTTTTGCAGTTAGATGTAACTGATTCAAACTTTCACCTTGGAGCTCATATTTTCCAGGTTTGGTCTCTGTTCCCCAATAAAAATAGTTTTGTTTGTTTATTTCTAAGTAAAAATGGTTTAGCCATTTCTGTGAATGGAAAGAATCAGATGGGAAAACACACTCTTGCCATCATTTTAAAGGTTTTTCTACTTTTTATTTTTAAAAATCTCTGGCAGGTTTTGGCTTAAACAAAAGGTCAAAAATCTTCATAGAATGGAGACCCTCCACTACAGCCCTAGCCTGTGATAAGCAAGTGAAAAACTCTGGGCTTTTACGAGGGAAGAAGTATTAAATAAAGCACCTATATAGCACAGTAGTTTTTGAAAAGAAGCACCAAACAATTCTTCAAGAAAAGAATGAGGGAAGGAAGAGAAGTGATATCCTTCTTCTCAGCAAGTAAGTGTGTGATGAGACTAAAAAAGCTTTGTCTGCTTCTGTAGGCACTTTTTATAGAAATACAGAGCACTGAAAGAGGCAGGAGATCTAGATGAAAAACGGAATGAAACAGTAGAACTGAAAACTGCATCAAAGCTCATACGCACCAAGAGGCAGTAGGATGCACAGGGAAAGCCTGAGGTGCAAATACTTTGCTTTACAGCTCTAGGCGCTCCTACCTTCTCTGTACAAGACAAATACCAGTCTTCAGTTTAAACTTTTCACCCAGATCCTTGCTGAGTGCCACACACGGGCAAAGCTCATATTAGAATCAGAGAAAAGTGCCAAGAAGGAAAACAAGAGTCAGGCTGCTGCAAACACAGACAAACTAGTGGCAAAAAGACCAGGATGGGGTCCCTCTACTCAGTACTCTCTGCTCCCATCAGTTGTATTTTCTGAAAGCTCAAGGAATAACATGGTAACATGAGCCTCAGTCTTCTCTCCAAAAGAGAGGAACGAAAGTTCAAGATCATAAAACCTAACTGTGTAAGACCAGGGGACCACAGTGCACGAGCAGTGAGTATGCAGAGGCAGGGCATCGCTTGTGTAAGTATCAAGTGAGGAAACAGAAGGGTTACAGGGCAGGTGAACTAGGGCACACAAGTATCAGAGCAAGGACAAAAAAGCATCCCACCTGCACAGGCTTCCAAGGTACAATTGGAGGGGTTAATTCAGCAGTGTAGAATGATTCAGGGTCATAGGGTTCTGTCAGAGCACTGAAATTCCATAAAAAGCACTCCCTGGTTTTGGGCAATGGCAAGAGCCAGGTTGCTTTCCCAGATTCATCCTCCAAAATCCTACTAGTGGGAAGCTGAGGTGTGGGAGGGAATTCCACCTCTTCTGCAAGCAGCATAGCTACTCGCTCTTGGATCCTTTTGCGGGCCTTCTCTGGGTCCTGAAGTAGTAATGGTGGAGGTGCAGTTGGGCCTCTTTTACGCCGTTTTTTCTCTTTAAAAAGAAAAGGAAGAGGAACTCAAATAAATAAACAGCTGGACACATAGGGCAGAGGAGCTCAACACGCCACCTCCTTCACGTGCTGTAGTCAGTGATGACCAAAAGGCAGCTACAAGCTGAACACAACTCTTAACAATTTCTGCAAGTAGTCCAAACCCTCACATCACCCTTATAGGAGAAATGAACCCCAGAAAAGACTGACTGCTACTCACACTGCTCTGCTGCCTGTTGGGAGTGGTCACCTCTCTACAAAAGCTGATCATTATGGAGGCAACTGATATCCATGCAGTCTACCTCCCGGACCCATGGAACAGTGCCTGTACGGCACTTAACTAGATGCCAGTGCTTCACCAAAAAAGAGAGAATAAAAAGGCCAACAAATCTTTTTCTTGTGTACTTTTCACCAATGATATCAAACCACAGCCCACACGAACACTGCATAACTTCATTTGGAAACCCTGTGTCTTAACAACTTTTATCTTACTAATGGGCAACCCCAAATCCAATGGCATTACTTATTGGCAGGAGGAGACCTGAGCAGTCTCACAGGGTGAACTCTCCCCTCCACACAGCACTTGGTGCTCTCCCCTGCCAGTTGTCTTCCTTTCTAAATCTTTTTGCACACTGAAATAGCGAAGCTGATGCTCAACAGCATGTAGTATACACCTATATAACATATGTCTGTTACAGAAAGAAAACAGAGAGATAAGAGATAAGGCTGAAAAAGCTGCATTAATCCAGGCTGCAGCAGGATGAATAGGAAAAAAATCTACTGCAGGAAAAATAACAATAATCTCTCCATGTTACTTCTTTTCACTTCCACAGTTTACAAAAAACAACAACTTATCTTAGGAATATTTTACAACAATCAATCGATGAAAACAAGCATGAGATTCCTAAGGCATTTCACTAAAACCCATAGACATCCTGCAGCTTTTCTTGACTGTGTGTGGATACCGCATATTGTTGAAGCTCAGTTTAAATAAAACAGAAACAGGGCTGTCATCCCTCCTACACCCAACAGGAAAGTTTCAGTAAAGAGCAGGCTGTATTACATTACTCCTCCAGTAACACAGCCTTTGACACTAACTCGCTTTAACACATACCTGATCCTGGCTTCCATTTGATTGGCAAAGCAGCCACTGGTTTCACATTTGTAACTGATTTTGCTTGTTCCTGCTTTTCTTGCTCCAACAGAGAGCGTGACATTGCCATGGCAACCAGCAAGTCTTCATCCTTAGTCTCCATTTTGGCCCTCTTCTGCATTTTCTTTGAGTCCTCTTTGGAGGAGGAGCCTTTTCGCTTTGACCTGCTTGGTTGATTGCTGAAATATAAGAATGCAGCAGGAAGCCCAAGTTAATGTGACTGGATCAGAGACAAGAAACACTGAGCACTCCAGACCAGCCGCTCTACTTGCTCAGAGAGAATCCCATATCCAGGATAATGAAAAACTATTCAGTACTTTCTTCCCTAGCAGAGAGCACAGGATTTCTTATCATCCATGGAATTTACAGCAATTTAGAACAAGTCTTATTTTGAAAAGATAAGCACAGGAACGCAGCATTGATGTAAACATCTGCTATCTCTACCTTGAATGCTTTTTTGTACCAAGGGGGAAAAAAACAGTTGAAGTAGGGCAAAACCAAGATCACCAGAAAATGCCATCCCACTCTTCTGCTTCCACAGGGAACAGGCAACAGTCCTTCCTCAGCACAAAGGGACTTATGAGCCCTTCTACAAATTCAGTCAGGCACCACTTGCTGTACTCTGAAGACTCTGCCTGAATCCAAGGCAGCAGATGAAGTTCTGCCCCGAGCACATTTCAAAACATCACGTCTGTTTCCTCCTTGGCGCAGGGTGTAAAGCACATATATCCAGTACAGCCACAAGCCGAAGAGCTGAGGCATTGGCACGACAGATGCTCAGGAGAGACTGCATGCTCGTACTATGTGGTTTGCTTAATAAGCTCAAACACACCATTCAAATTTACTGCATAATTACCTCATAGAGCATAAATATTTCTGACAAACCAGTGTAAGATTATTTACTCCCCGTTTTGCTCCTGCCTGATGACTTTTAACATCATTCACCACCTGACCACTTCTGAAGGAAGGCAAGATGATTTCTCCAACTAACTACCACACTCTCCTCATGTGGTACTGGGTCATGGCGCTGGTTGACCTTCTTTGGACTTGGGGCCCACCCAGCCTGTGAGACTGCCTTGCTTCTACCGTTCATCCCCAGGAGCACAAGCTCAGTGTCTCTCAGGCTAAAGAAAGTAACCAGCATCTTTTTTTTCACCAGCTTACCTGGGACACTGAAGAGGTGCATCACCAAGCGTGGACACCTGCAACTGCACTGCCTGAAGCAGCAGCTTAGGAGGAACATCCATCTCGACAGCACAGCGTTTCAAGTGACTGACTCGGCTCTGTAGGGTTTGGAACTGCTTCCCGCAGATGGGACATTCAGGGACCAGAGGTTTGCTGGAGGATGACATCTGTGCTTCTTCCATCTCATCCAGACACCTATGAGATGATGGCAAAGCTTACTTCTGAAGACTTTAAAACTGTCCACACTAAGATTTAAACTGTATTAAAGAAAAGCAAGCACAATCATCTGTAATATCCGTAACCGACAAAGAAATATCCCCTAAAGAAACAAGAATTATGTGCTCATCACTGCGATGAATATGACATGCAACAGTTAAATGGAGATTACGGCCTAGGAGGCAGATTAAAAACATGTTACCTAGAAGCAAGGGCAGGTAATAACCTTCTTTAACTTCATTGCATGTCCACTACCTAATCCCGCCTTCTGCATTCACTCTAACATTCTGGCTAACTTCTAAACCACTGTTAAAAAAAGAATCACCCTACCAGAGAAATGGTAAGTCTTCCTCACCTGAAACAGGACTGCTTCTTGTCCTTACTACTTTTAGGCATGACCACATGCGGTGCCAAGAATGAAATTGTTTTCAAGTCAGTTATCTCATTTGACAAGGACAGTGTTTTATGTGACAGAAAAGGTGCTGGTTGAAATGAATTTGTAACAATTTCTGGTAGGCCAAAACTATGTACAAAATTTTAATGGTTCTTCTTCTGTCCTCTCCAAAGAGATTCAGGGTGTGAAATCCTGGATCTGCTGTACCTGTTATAAAAATCACTCCCTAACTAGGTAATGACACACACACAGGGTTGTGTAAGAGACCATTCACCTGATGCACTAGGACTGGTGATCACCAGTTTGCCAGTGCACCTATCCATCTACAGCCTTATCCACAGCCTTACCCCTTGTGATGAAAACTGCTATCAAAAAATCCATTGCTAATATAACCTTGTAATCTCATCATATGATTACACGCTTAATAGTTCAGAAAGCAGACTTGATTTCCAAAAAAAGCATTTCTGACACACTGTCACTGTTTTACAATCTCTGTCCTCTTAAGCAGCAGTAAATAGCTGGAGACAGAAACAGCAATAACACATCTAAAGCTGCAGCTGCAGACAACCCTAATGAATGCGAGCCGCTCAATAACATGATGTGGGACTGGACAAATCAAATTACTCTTGCCCTTGAAAATGCTGGAATTAAGAAATTAAAGCCATTCAAATGTGCTGTTTCTCATACTTTCTCAACAGAGAAGCAGAGACGTTTAATTTATGAAGAGCTATCTGTATATAGTGTATTAACAGCACTTGATATTTATCACTAAGGAAACTGTTAAATTAAGGACACTAATTTCAATGTAATTGGACATATTCTGATAAAAGAGAAGGCAGGGATGCCTTCCCTTAGCCTCTCTACTCTCATTGTCAAAGCTCCATGGCGTAAGTTAATCATCCTCCTGAACAGTATCACCTTTCCCTCAGCAAACAGCTCAGATACGCAGTGACATCCTAGATGTCCTTAGACAATTTTTGGCAAAATAGATCAAACATTACTTTGCTGACTGAAATTGGCAGATCTCAAAATCTGCAGTAGTATGTCCTCATTAATGTTGGTAGCAACTTTACAATCGCAGCCCCTCTACCACACCACTGATGAAAACAGCATCGGCCTTACCACACACATGCAGAAGCTCTCCAAGGCCAGACAGTCAGCTCTGCTTTGAGATAAAAATGACTTGTTAATTCAAGCCATAAAGGTCAATCTCACTATGCAGATTCCCCTGCTACCATGTGCTGTAATGGCTAAGCTGAGCAAGCAGCCTATGAAGCTTAGGGAGAGAGAATGCGGAAGCGACACACCACGCTGGTCTTTCACCTGTTAACATGCTGCTCTCGTCGCGTTGTGTTCATGGCTGAGAGATCCTTCTGGCAGATCTGACAAAAAAACAAGCCTGCATCTTCTAGGCTTGCCAGGGCTTCCTCTTTCGTTTCCTGCTGAAGAGCCAAAGCCAGGGCACCGTCATGCTCCATGGATGGAAGATGGTGGGTACCTGGCAAAGAAGGGAGAGATGATCTAAGTTAGAAAACTAAGAATCCAGTATTGAAAGGTGTGGAGCCGTTATACTTGTCATTATTAGTTTATTAAACTAGACACGTAAAATAAATTGCAGCTTTGCTCTTGCATCTTCACCTTTGATCTGTGACAAGGGAATGTACAAACTGCACTCTCTAAATGCTATGGGATTGCACTAGCCGAGGAGCAGAAGGTGGCAACTCGTTCACAGTATATCATGTTAGAGCCAAATGAAGGGTAAGTTTTGGCAAAAGTTTCTGGGGAGAATATGGGATCTTATACACCACGTATTAAAACACAGCAGATTTTCGTGTCCATACAGAACCAACAGGGCCTTGACTTACAAAGAACCAAAAGAGAGAAAAACTGCTGCGAATTTAATTCATCTGCATAGAACATAGTATTTTTGTAGAGTGCTTGGAGATCTCCCAAAGAACACGGCCTACCTAAGAGCCATATTTACCTAACAGCTGCCTAACACTGTCCCAAGGGAAGGGGACAGTTCCCTGATCCTGTTGGAATTTCAGCCTGTTTCCAAGAAGACAATTATCCCTCCAGAACTGAGCATAAGGTTAAATCAGCCTCAGAGAATAGCGGGGAGAAAAGCATGGATAGTCCTTTAACAATAGAGGAAGCAAGTCTTCTCAGCGATCTGGAGAGATTTATTCAGTGCTGCACACTGAGCCACTAGGCTAGCTGGGAACGAAGCCCAGGAATCCAGACCGCTTCTCATGCAACCATTCGAACCAGCCCACAGCACCTTTCTGCACGTACAAGAGTTAACGGGAGAAACGTACCGTTCTCTGGTGGGTTTTGCTCCTGGCTTTTGTCTGGGAAATCCCTGCTGGCTCTAGGCTTTGGCAAGCTATCATCTGTGCCATGTTTTAGCTGCTCAGGTGCCACTCTCTTGAACTGCTGCATTCTCTCCACCACCAGCTCTGCCACCCGCACTTTTGACCCTGCGAGCGGCGGTATCTTTGAGGTGGGTGAAGAGCAGGTCCCTGGCTGTGTAGCAGGATGGAAGGATAACGTAGTCTGGGAACAGTCACTCAGAGTATTTACTAGATGGGGAGAAAACACCAGAGCTTTACCAGTCAGTTTTAAACACATAGCTGAGCTGCCCAGATTGCTGCTTGGAAGCCGTCCCCAACAGCAGCCTAAGCCAGGCTCAGTTTTGCAATAGCCACTCTTAGAGGGAGAAGTGAACAATTTGCTTAGCTATTACATGACTTTATACTTGATAATCACAGCAACAGTGTCAGGCTTCTGTGCTACAGTGGAGTTTAGATACCTCTATATCCCTTTCAGAGGAAGGAATATTAAGGAAGGCCTTGCCTGAAGGTCACTAGCAAGAGCAACAAGCAAGGTAGCCCTACAGCCCTGCTCTCCCCAGTGTTCCCACCACAGGGTGTCCTGTGGTTCCCACTGTTCTTCGCTCTGATCTCCAAACCCTATCCATGACTTGAACTTTCAGGCTCTGAGCTGAAGGAACTTGGAGTTCCCAAAGAGATGGTAACATGCAGGAGGCAGAGGCAATGCCAGACTAGCACCTCAGCATACCACTGCTCTGCTTGAGGTGTCTTGTGGATACAGGCAGCACGCAAGATGGGACCAAAGATCTGGCCAGCCTAGTATCTTGTCTCTGAGCGCAGTCAGCACAACACACTTAAGAAAGGGCTGACCTTATTCATCAGTTTGAGGCCTTCCTGCCCTGGTGACTACATTCTGGCCATGATGTTTAATAACCACCGAAGGACTAATCCTTTATGAATTAATCCAACACCTTTCTTAACTCGTTTATATTTTTGGCCTTGACAACATCCAGTGGCAATATATTTCACAATACAATGATTCACTTGATGAAAAAGCACCTCAATATATTCTAAGCTTGCTTCTAGATGATTTGAGGGTGTTTTTCTCAGTTCTGATATTGCAAAAAAAAGTGAATAATGACTCTCTAACACATCACTTTGTACCAAGTCTTCACCTCACTGAAGGACATCTTCTGCCTGCCTGCAGCACAGCCCACATTTCTAGGTTAAACCCCTGGGTAAGCCTAAGTAGCTACGTGTAGACGGAAACACAAGACGCAAGTCTGCTTCGATCAGTACTACTATATGTCCCCTCCAGGTGCACTGAGCTACAGAGTCTTTTCAGTCCTAGCCTGTTTTCTGTTTGAAATATTTCGGTTCACTCACCTGTCAGAGTCCTCTGGCTACACTCACTGGCCACTGTACTGGGCTGGCTGGCAGGGAAAGAGTTTCTCCTTCCATCCCCTTGTGCAGTCTCACCACTACTACAGGCCACAGCGTCACCATCTTCTTTGTGCACCAATGTTTGTTCCTTTGGATCTAAATCTTGAAGCAAGTTTGCTTCCTTCACTGCTGGTACGTGATGATGGTTTTGGCTCCTAGCAGCAGCTTTGCCTCTTCTTAATTTGCTTCTCGCTGCTGCGCTCTTTGACCTGTTCTGAGCCCTTTTCGCTGGCTCAGCATCCCCAGCTTTTTTCTTTGCTCTACCCAAAATATTCGCCCACAACTCTTTAAAATCATTGTCCTGTTCATCCATTGGCCTGCAGGTTCCAGTAACACTGTGGCCTAATGACACTGTGAGGATGGGAGGGCAAGGGAAGATACCAGAGTCAGTTCAGGTTTGCATTCCCTGTGACCTGCAGTTTTCACCAACTCCCTTCCACCACCTCAGAGATGTCCATTCTCCAGATTTCAGTGAGGTCAACACAGCAGGCACTTCTCTGCTGTTCTGACAGTTCATTCTTCCACACTTAATTCACAGCCATTTAGTGGAGCACCTTCTCTCTCCAAGGACCCCACTTGCTTTCACACATAATGCATCAAGAAGTTGGTTCTTCAGAGGTCTCTAGATCATAAGTTAAGCACCTGAGTTCATACAGAGCATGCATGGGATCTTTGTGATATGCTACAGCGCTTCAGAAAGACACTTAATAAAGCCCTTAAATAAAGAAATAAAAAAAGGTGATTATGTAGGATGATATGTGCAGATGCATTGTTGGACAGGGCTGGGGTAGAACCTTGAAGAAGGAGAGAATTTGTATAAAATACTAAGATTAGAAAAAGCACGTATTGACCCAAACCGCTATCACTATAATTGTACTAACAGACACGCACAAGCCATGTTAGGAAAGAAGAGGAAAGCTTTCACAATCTCCGATGCTGGGTAGGCTTTTGTCCTGGAGCTCAGGATTTCAGACTGTCCTTTTTTTATATGCATTCATACTTACATTTATATAACACAAGACCAGGGAATGCAGCAGGGGAGGAAAAAAAAACCCCATCCTTCAGATCAAGCAGCTGTTCTAGAGTGTAAAATTCTGCTTTGTGACACAGCAGCTTTAAAGAGGGGAGCCCAATCTAATTTTAAGAACAAAGGCAGTTTCTGGCATTTCAGAAGGGTTTCTGGGACAAGTCTGAGAACAATTCTATCAAACACGTTCATACTTTCTCTCCTCTTACCTCCGTGGCGGCTCACCTTCAGAATTAGCTCTCCTGCTAAATAATACTGAACGCTTCCTCTGAGTACTCAATAAACCATGGCACTGACCATGTTTCACAAACTGCTGTCAAACACACAAGGTAAACAGACTAAACAGTATTTTTAAATTAGCTTCTTCATCTTTTCAGCTACAGTAAGAACAGCAGCACTAGCTAGGGATTACTTGGAACAGCACTAGGCACAATATCCAGATGGAAATGCCATCAATCCCCAGGCAACATTAAAACTAGATCTCTATTCTTAGACATTTTGATTGTCCTCTTCTTCCTAGTCCTAAGTTCACTACGGTTCTGGCTATTTTACCAGAGGTTTTATATTGCTCCCAAAACCTACTTCTTTCAAGCCTAAACCAGAGTGTTTCACTTGGAATGGCAGCAGCTGTGGTTCAGTTTCTCCAGTAAAGCTCTGGGCACAGAAAGACTCAAAAAGCAGGAAAAACACATGCAAGATTGTTTTCTCAAATGGCTTGGCTGCAGACATGCAAGGCTAAGGAATGCTGGTTATACACTTTCATGGGTCAGCCTTTCCTATAAGCAATTACAGATGTTAATGGATTTATTTATTTTAAACTCAGGCTCCCAAACCAACAGAGGATTTTGCTGTGAATCTTGGAGTCATTTCCCGTTAGAGAGAAACTGAAGTTTTATGTAGCCAGTTCATAAATTTAATTTTCCTAGACAGAATCTTGGTATAGTTATCACAGTAAATTGACCATTTTCTTCTAAGTAGGAGACAGCATGTGGAGAAAAACAGAATGTCACATCCTCCACGGCTTTAAATACCTCTCACAGACACATCTGTACTGTCCTATTATTTATGGTGAGTTCCTGATATTAAACTTTGAAACAGATCAGCACTTTTGCGCTTGCAATCAATGTTCAGTGCCTCAGGTAGACCAAGTCAGACACACAAACGATGCAAAACTAGTAATTTATCTGTCTTACTCCTCCCTTTCCAGATTTGTATTTGCCTGTATACAGGCTTCTGCTCTGTTCAACATCTCAGTGTTTCTGATGCTGCTGCTATTGGTGTACCTAGGAGTCAGCTTTGGTATCATTTTGTAAAGCTTGAAAAGTAATGGCTTTGAAAAGAATTTCTTTTACTATAGTATTCAGTTCATTTTGGAAGATTTTAGGACACAACAGATCACAAAGCTGGTCAAAATAAACTAAACAGCAGCACTTACCTATCCACTTAGATGCCAAATCTATAGCCCAACTATGCCCTTCAAGTAAGTGTGGATCAGCAAAATAGTACAAAACAGCACCAGTAAGAACGAAAAACCTGGAAAACAGAAGGAAAAGGTTAGATTTTGTGTGTTTTGTACTGACTGCTCTTTATGCTCAAGTTCCAAGTTGCAGGGGGAGGGAGACAGCAAGAGCACATGCTCTAATGGTGCCATCTAAAGTTCTGCCACTTCCATTGACGTGTGTACCTGAAACAGGTAGGCGGTTAGATGCGTTGCTCAGGGCCTGCTCAGCTCAGCAGTGTGTCCCCAGAAGTGAGCAGTACCGCACGCCGCTGCAGAAAAAGCCCAGAACCTCTCAGAAGGCAGAATAGGTCAGGCAGGCTGGATAAAGCCCCGAGGAACCTGGTCTGACCCCTTAGCTGACCCTGCTTTGAGCAGGACATTGGTGTAGAGACCTCCTGAGGTCACTTCCAGCCTGAGTATTCCTATGATCCTACAAATAGTCCATCCTTTCCTTTTCCATTTGGGACTAATTTTATTTCCTGGCAACTTTCTTGAAACCAGAACCAAAACAGTTAATTCTGATATCCATCAACATTACTACCATAACCCTCCAGCCATGTAATACCCTCACCTTTTTGATCCTGCCATTTTTAGGCTCACAGGCATTGACTGAATTGAGTTCCCTGGTTTAACTGAAAAAATCCAGGAGGAAGTATCCCTTTTCATCAGTTCTGTTTGCTTCCTTGGTACTTCACTGACTGTCTTCTATTGAGACAAGGAGGACAGAAGCTCCAAATCCATTCTCTTTAGACCACTCAGTATTTTATTAAATTATACGTATCGCATCCTCCAGTGTCTGTGCTCTAAAATAAGAGTCTTAGTCTTTTTTCCGAGCAGAATCTTTCCTGGCCCCTATAACCACCTCCATCAGTATTCCCTGACCCTCCTTCATGCTCCATTGCTTTTTCTGAGACACGTTGACCAGTACTGCAGACAGCAGACTCCTGATACTGCTGATGAAGTTTTATACTGTTCACATTCCTTCCTCATCCAGGCCTCGCAGATCCTAACATCTTCTTTGCTTTGTTCTAAAAGCACCTGCTTGCTGAGCAAACGTTTTACCTGAAGAGAGATGCCCAGGGCTCTGTCAGTATCCGGTATCACTACGGTGTTCCATATGATTTATCTCTTTTTCCACCTCCATGCTCTACACTCCTCTGCACTGAAGTTCATGACCTACTGTGTTACCTGCAGCTCGGAGCCTGCTGGAACCTCCTCTGAGCTGAAAAAGCTGCATCACTGCCCAGTGGGACCACCAGGCACACACCAAAACGGATTCAGAATGAAGCTCTGGATGCTTTTTGCTACCTTTCAGCCAGTTTTCTCTCTCAGGTCGTTTACCATTCACAATAATTGTTCATCTCTGTCACCTTTCCGAATTACTTCTAAGCAAGCTACATTATTTATTCCCTGATTTGTTGACAAATTCAAACCACTCCATTAGGGTACTGAGAGACAGTCTACCGGAAAAACTAGGCTACCATGTTGATAAGATTCTATCAGGTTAAAAATATATAATGACAGACATCAGACATCTACAATAACTTGATGATCATTTCAACCAGCTTAATAGGTACATATAGAAGACTCACTGCATTATAATTACTTCAATCATAGAATCCTTCTTAAAAGAATTAAAAAAACAACAGGTTAAGACATCCACCACCCTCCCACCTTGCAGAGCAGCTTCTCTTTTAACAGCTGAAAACTATTTCTGCCAGCAGTCCAACCACTTGACGCTGTCTCTTCTGAGCTCTCAAATATACAACATCTGGGCCTGCTTGCTTGCCACTTTAAACTGTCTATTTGTTCCAGGAAAATTCTCCTGCCATTTCAGTCTCCAAGAAGATGTCATCATCGTGACTAGAAAGCGTAGATCAATGCTAGGTAGGCCTCAACAACTTGTACCCAGTAGATACCTTCTCCCCTCTTGACATCCGCAGTGGTGCCTCGGTACATATCCTCCTCAATTACTCATCTTTTAAGAAAGTCTGACTCTATACCTTCAAAAAAAGGAAAGTGCCGTGCTACCTTGGGAGCAATTTCCTGGGTTTTGCAAGAAATACTAGGGGAAGTGGGATTATTTAACACTAGAAAGCGAAGCAAAAAGATAACCTGATTTTTTTTTTTCATACATGCCACTTCCTTGTGGTGAAAGTACAAATTACCCCCATTCTGCAGACAGGTCCTCTCCCCCCCATCGCCACCAGTGAAACAGACTAACCGGCAGCTGCATTCCTAACTGGGTGTAGGAAAACACGGTGCTGAGTCTGCAGCGCCCGTCTCCACTAGGCAGGAAACATGGAGCGAGGCTGTGTTTGCGTGCCAGGCAGAGTGGGTTGCTGCAGGAAGGGTGGCACCTTTCTCGGCTGCAGCACCTTCTCCCATTTCCTCCACCAGCAAGATCAACATAGGAGGGGTCCTGACAGTCCTGCATGGCCAGAACTTAAGGGAAAGTCAAAGAATGGAATCAAAGCCACTGATATCACCTCAGTCTTCATAAATGAGTTAACTGCCGTGGCCTGTATGAACCTAGGCGGCTAATTACAGAGTGTTGACAGCAGACAGGATGATGGGATGCACGCTGTTGCGTTGGCACTGAAAGTTTTATTGCCCCTTCCCCTTCTCTTTTTTTGAAAGCTGCAGCCTGAAGATTTGAAGGTTGGTAGCAAAACTTTCAATCAAGCCAGTCCAAATACTGCAAAGGGAAAGAATTTCTGTAGTGTTTGTTCTGGAAACCATACCAGAAGGTGGTCCCTAGGGATTCTTCCAGACCAGATCCTATAAAAAAGTCTTCCTACAGGTTCCTGATGGAGAAGAACCTACATGTCAACAGTATAACTTCTGAAAAAGTGTATTATTCTCCATACTTTCAGTGACTCTCTTCACTAGAGCCTATTCTCTACACGTTCCTGCACTAACCAATACCTTTATCAAGGTCACTACTCTACAAAGACAGAACACTAAATCTGCACAGTGCAGGGTCTCTGTGTTTGTGGAAGTGCAAATATACTAACACTTGAGGACAGCAGTGCTTGTTCTGTGAGGAGAAAACACATGTAAGTGCAGAACAGGAATTCAAAGTCAGGTACCAACCCTCTTGTCTGGTCTCTGCCCAAAAAGGATAACAAAACCAGATGTGGAAATATAAGAAATGACAAATTAACTCAAGTCTATATAAGCAAGGAAATAACAACTAGAAGAATTATAATCAGATTCTAACAAGCAATCTTGGCAATGACCAGTATCAATGTCTACCTGAACTACCCACTTCTGTTACCTGATAGCTCGTCAGAGTACCACGCTCACATTTCTTTTAAAGATCACACCTCCCCTGCTAGTACATACAGTAAAGCGTTTCATAGCCAGTAAAAAATCTGTCACATTCCAGACATGAATTTAAAATCACTACTTACATGACAAAATGCCCTTCTATCTTTCAAAGGCTGTAGAAACTAACCTTACCTTATAAAGCACTTCACCGAAATAGAGATTTTTACTTTATACCTCCTCTGGAAGGATAAAGGGGAAGTGAACATAAAAATAAAAACTAACGGTTGCTCAGGTGCAAATGCTCATGGCTTGTATGCAAACACAGTAGCATACAAGTCAGAAATGTATGCAGCTGGTGTTTCAACAATGCTTATTTAATTTGAAAAGAATAAAAAATTATGAATTTAAACAGAAAAAGACAACTGAGAATTAAGGACTGAATAAAAACATTTCACTAGAGGTGCAAAAAAATCAATAAAGAGACCAATACTTATCAAAACCTAATTTGTTTTTCAGAGAAATAGAAGTAATCAGAGTGATAATAAAAACAAATATGTAAAATAACATCATGATAAGGGAATTGGATAGCACTGAATATATAGAGGGTATCGTATTAAAACGAGGAGGAGGTAAAATTACATACAATTAGTTCTCTGGTCAGAAAAGTTAAGGACTTTCAAAAAGATCTTTTGGTCTACATCAAAACCAAAAAAGAAAAACCTACCAAGGCTGCTAGATCATCATAAAGCAAACTGTAAAACTGTTAATACTGAGAATATGCAGAATATTCTTATGATATCCATGCCGTGACATTGATGAAAGTAGCCTATTCCAACCGTAATCCAAAGCATACTGAACAGCAGCTACTGAAGGTATTTCTGTCAACAGAATCAGATCATTTGCAAGCAGAAGTCACTGTGATTTTTCAAAAAGGACAATTAGGGAAGTAAACACCCATCTTCCAGACTGAGATCAGCACCAGGCAGTTAAAGAAATGGCTTATATGGGAATTGATGAATAAGAATGGATAATAAAATTAGTAACAATCAACACAGTTTTAGGAAAACCAAGAGCCCCTATGTTAAGCTAATACCTTTTTAATGAGACCTCTGTGTGTTAACGGAGGTGTAATTCTTTGGTAAACCATTAAAGAAGTATCAAGGGACAAGATGATGAATTAAAATCAATGCAACACATTTAAAACTATTAAAATGTAGCTAGATACGTTTCAAAATGCAACTGCAAACAGCAGTCATTGAGCACATAGGTTTCTAGTACCATCCCCCAGCAATTAGCTCTCTGCCTATCTTGTTTTCTATTATTTAGACTTAGGAAATGAGTTAGGAGAGACATAAACCACCACTGATCAAACCGTCTGACGATGCAGAGAAACGAACGGTTAGATCGTGTTGATGACAGACAGAGGCAGGAGGATGCAGACCACTTGGTAAACCAGCACAAGGTCCTCGTTTTGGGACAAGGCCATACTTAGAGGATAGATGAATCTATCCTGGGAAGCAATGACTACAAAGGAGTTAGAAGTCCGGACAGATAATCAGAATAATGGCATATGAGTCTGTGGCCAAAGCGATACATATACTGTAACAGTAAAAAGGTTCTATTTCCTTTAAAGTGGTGAAGTTGTTACAGTGAACCTACAGCACGACTCACTCAAAAGGGGATGCGCTGCCCCCAGACCACGCCGCTGCAGCAGCTTAGGAACGGTGACTTTCAACCTGCCTTTCCAGTACCCAGTACATCCAGTACACCCTGCCTTACCCAGCCCATCATTCCTCCAACGTTACCTTATCCCGGGTGTCTGACTCTGCTCTGACACAGATAATTTTGACCATGTCAGACAAGTCTATCATTTTGTAGATCAATAATGGAGTAATCAATGTTATGGATGCTTGTGGCAGGTAAATCAACTGAATAATTAATGAAAAAATTAGTATAAAGAGAAATAAGAACACTTTAATAAGTGTTAATACTTATACTCAAGCCTTTTCTCTCCAGGAAGACTGTTATTCTAAAGGGCATGTTCACTTCAAACAATTTAAGCTCTACCAGTACTACTTCTTCCCAAAAAGTGTAGCTTCTGATTTGTGATTATGTTGAAGCTTATAATCACAAAAGCCAAATACAAAGTGAAATTTAACACAGTATCTTGATTTCCTTACATTCTCCAAAATAGAAAGTTGCTTGCTTTGAAAAGAGATGATGGATTTGAAAAGGTGATGGTGACTCACCATGGATTTCTACAGGTCATCTAATAATGTATCTTTTACACTAGCATTCCATTAATTTATAACAACGAGTAACTTGCTCTCTTCTCAGCTAAAATCACATATAAGACCTATAGTAAAATACACAACATACTACTTTGTGGACATGTTGCTTTATGATGTTTCTGTGCTATCGTATCTGTTCTCCATACTCCAGCGTCCATCATAAAAAGGCTTGGTTTACTGTTCTGAAAATACATTCTACACTTCTTCCTATCAAAATATCTTCTCCTTTTATGAACTTAGTTCCTTCACCTTCTCAATATCCAAATATATTGTTACCTATAGAGTTGGTGTGAGTGCTCTGGGAAACTCTGGTATCGTACCAATGATCTCAAGGATGCATAAATGTGTATCTTCCACTGACTACAACAACAGCAAGAGGTCAGCTCTCAGACAACGATGTCAACTTATCTGTGTTTAGCTTTCAGGAAAATTCTTTCTAGAAACTCTGGAAAAGGGCCTTGAATTCAACCGAGGACCCTGAAGCATGGTTTGAGCTTCACTAGCATACAATAACGTGTCAAACACCCTGTTTAAATTATTACTTTCTACCACCTGACAGTTTCTTTGGAAAAAACCTGTAACGAAAATTGACCCAGTGGGAAAAGCAAATGCTTAAAAGAACTTGAGGTCCATTTTCTTCCAAATGTAAAGCTTATGATACAAATTTTGTTTCTGTTTCCAGTCTACCTCTGACATATGCGTATAGTGTAAAGCAGTAAAATGACTTCTAGCTGTCCAGCAAACTGTTTTAATCCAAACAGCAAAATCAAAGGAGAGAGGAGGGACCAGGAGGAGTTGAAGAATAGGATCTTAAGTAGATCTGAAAGCCAACCACACAAGGGTCTTGTTTTGTAGTTAGAAGAGTGACTGTTCCCAGATCTTTGAGGGTTTATACAGGAGCCAACAGACTGAGTATCAGTCACTGTTACTGCCTTTGAACTTTACTATTTAGAGAGTCGAACTATTTAGTACAAATAATGCATGTTTTTGCCCAGGAAATGTGTAATTTTGGCTTTAAAAACCGCACAGTTAAAAGAAGCACCTGTGTATCTGCAGGATCAGGGACAAAACGTTGTCAGTAAATCAGCCGACACTCGCTGTTTTCCCTCAAGGCGGGCCCATACGCTGTTCCGTGTGCCCCCGGGGCCTGGAAAAGAAAGATAAAATTCCACATTGCTTCATGAAGCAGCTGACAAACTCCTCAGAATTGCCTTCCCTGGTAACACAGCTTGAAAGACGTTTGCTTTGAGACTGGATGCATTAAACGAAGTTTTCAACGAGTCTTCCTAGCAATCAATGCATGCTTAAACCCTGACACCCTCGTAATCGGGCCTTCCATTGAACAACTCTGCCTTTGCTTTATCGCTGATTTTTCTGCTTTTGGTACCACGTTAACATCAAGGATGGAGCTTCACCCAACCGAACAGCTACAGCGCAGCAATGAGCTACGCATCCAAACGCGACCCGAGGTCCCCTAACGTGTCAGCGCTTCAAGGCCAGGCTCAGAGGTGCCCCACGGTTTCTGCTCCCAGCTGTAACGGGCCCTTGAGGGAGAACGTCTGCGCTCACCTCAGGCTCTGCGCCCCGGCAGGGCCAGGGAGGCCTGTGGCGACCAGACCCCACGCCTCGCCCCTGAGCCGCAGCCTGTCCCACACGAGGGACCCTCCTCCCGCTCCTCAGCGGAATGACGTCTCACCACCGACGTCGCACCCTGGGGGTGACGCCAGCCCCAGGGTTCGACACCACCGCCTCCCCGCCAGCAGGTGGCACCGCGCCGCGCTGATGGCGCGGGCGTCATGACGTCACGCCGCCCGCCGCCGCCGCCGCCGCCACGGCTCGCAGGCCGGCGCTGCGAGAAGGCTGCCCCGCCCGCGCGGCCCGCCGCCCCCGCCCGCGCTGACCTCTCCGCCGCGGCACGGGCTCCCGCCGCTCACTCGCGCCCCGCCGCCACGGCGGGGAGCCCCCGATGCGCAGCCGGAGCGCATGCGCGGGGCGCCAACCGTCGCTCTCGCCCCGCCGCGGGCACGTTGCGCATGCGCGCAGCGCCTGTCTGCCTCCCGCCGCTAGGGCCCGCGCATGCGCGCGCGGCGAGGGCCGCACCCTCCCCGCGCAAGCGCACGGGCTTCCCGCCACTGGTTGCTTTGGTGATGTCGGCCCCTCGCCCCGCTCCCTTCGGGACCCGCCGGGGGCGGCTCGCCTGGTCAGCGGGGGACGGCGGCTGTCCGGGGCGCTTCCCGCTCCTCGCCCCGGGCAACGGCCGGCAGCCTCTCCCCGCGCAGGCGGCGGCGCCTCCTGGGGCGAGCCCGGCCTGAGGCGGGCGGTCTGGCGGCCACCGGGGGCGGCCGTGCTCCAGGGGAAGCGGCGGCGGGCCCGGCCGCCTCCCGGCGCGTCGGGGCCTCAAGCCCGGCCCGCGAGAACGTAAAATGCTGGAGCGTTTGATTAGGTTCTCCGACTGTAAATGAGGTGAATAACTACGCTGGAAAAAATACAGTAAAGCATACAGCATAGCATTGCCTAGTAATTTCTTTTTTTTTTTAAATTCGAATCTATATACATACTCATACGTAGAAAAATATAAATAATGGGATAAATAACGTACCGCCTGTTCGTAAGCACTGAACTATCACTAAAAATCACTCATATTTAAAACCTAAGGTACAGGTTGGCAGGCTGCAGCGCAAGCCCACTGTAACTACCGCTGCAGGGTTACATGGAATGCTTAGCTGCTCATACGGAAATTAATGGAAGTGTTGAAACGTCAAGGCGAGCATTTATACCGGATTAAAAAAAAAAAAGCAGATAAGCTTTCACCCAGCTTATCCGTCAAAAGAGAGCGTTGCCTTTTTTATTTCGTATTTCTTATTACCTGGGGATGCACAGGAGAATGGATGCCATTTTTTCACTAAGGCTCGGAGACCTTGTGCTGCATATTAACTTTGGAGTTGCGCTGCGCAATCATTTCCTCCAAATGAATAGTTAATTGTGGCCAAAGGTCTGCAGGTATAAAATCACCAGAGATGAGGTGGGTGTGCGTGGGGCTCGTACACTGGATTTGCGTTTTGAATGCGCCTTTTGTGCTGAAAAGAGGATTTTTCCTCTCAACCCTTGGTATGGATGCGGCAA
Organism: Phaethon aethereus; assembly: GCF_964289735.1. Taxonomy (NCBI): domain Eukaryota; kingdom Metazoa; phylum Chordata; class Aves; order Phaethontiformes; family Phaethontidae; genus Phaethon; species Phaethon aethereus. The sequence goes on from NC_138591.1 coordinate 16,696,827, forward strand.
GAACCAAAATCACTCCTGGGTAACCCATCTTTAAAAGGCCGAGGGAAGAGGTTTAACGGCACACAGAACATGCTGTGGCTGACATTTCTATTAGCTTGCTTCAAAAACATCAAGATAGGCACTTTACTAACAAATACAAAGCACTACTTCTAACTGTGAGCAATAGGATGGCTCCTTTACACATAACATTTATTTTTCCATAATTATAGCTTGATCTGTAATTTGACATCAACGAACAGAACTGACGCTGTCATAACAATGCCTGTTTGAAAAGCTTACAGAAAAAAAATTAGCTACAACTTTTAAAACGCAACAGGCTCCCGAGGCACCATGCTTTTTCACTTCCAGCAAAGCAATTTAATTTTTAACCCATGCTAAATTCAAACAATTTTAGCTGGAAACCCTTAAATTTTAAGCAAAGATTTGGTGCCCTTGGTTATTTTGGCAGGACTGATGGATGTATTTTCTGCGGTGAATCTCCCCAGGAGATGCGATGTGCCCACATCAGTATGAGAACCCAAAACCGATATGAAGAAATCCTTTGGTTTGTGTCTTTCAACACTTCTGCTAGTTTATTCAAGTTCTTTCTCAAGTGGCTAACACTTACGGGAATTAGAAGCACTCTTAAGAAAATCCTGCAAGGACTTGCGAGCGCACGTTGCATAAACATTCTGAAAAGTACCCCGGTTATGATGCACTGAGACACCGTGTCGATTCCCCAAGAACGCCTATGCCAAGTCACAGTAACTTTTTGTTGCACGATACCCTAAATGCAAACGGAATTGAAAAGCACCAAATATTTAAAAGAACAAGCCGGAGGACTCGGAGGGGCATCTCCAGAAGGGACCGGCCAGCCTGCAATCCCCGTCACACACCTGCAGTCGGGGAAACTGCCCGTCAGCCTTCGAAGCGACGCTGAGCACAGCAAACACGCGCGTCTTCAGCCAGACCAGCCTCTGCGTCGCGGCTGCCAGGCACCACTGCAGCCTCCAGCTCTTCTGCTGCCTTTCAGGTAGTCAAAGGCAATTTTCTATTCCAAAAGCGCCGAGGCACCCAAGGAAAGGGCCCCTGAGAAATGTGAAAACACGTAACATGTACAAGCATCTCCTTTTTTCACCGCTTGCATCCTTTAAAGCTTACTGCGCTCAACGTGAGGAGCGCGAACGCCCTCAGCCTTTGAAGTCTGCATTGAAAAGGCCCAAAGGAATTGTGCTATTTCCAACACAAGACAGGCCCAAAAGCACCAGCACCTAACAGTACGTACTGGCTACCAATCTGCTATTTATTTCACAGGATGTTTCAAGGCCTCTAAACCGCTCCTGAAGGCAACAAGGGCGTAGCTGCTGTGACAGGATCTGTTCGCTATTTGTACCTAACATCAACTAGAAGATGCAGCCACAAGCTACAGGCGTAGAGAGAAGCAGCTCTCCCAGAATCAGGCATCTGACCAGAAGCAGACTCCCCCGGTTCCCTTTGTAGACCTACTGGACTTCTGCTAGCAATTTTTTAATAACTTTTTCTCCTCGCCAGGGAACTGGTCTGGATCAGAGGTGGCCTAGGGCCCCAACGCTTTAGACTCTAGTATGAAAATCTTGGCTTAATTTAATGAGTGCTAGCAGTACTCTCCCATGAATTACAGCTGTATAGATGCAGGCAGGTCCGTGAAATAGCAACGCTTTCAAATACACGGTGTGAAAGACAGGGTATTTACTATCACGCTTCGGCTCTGAGCGCTCTCTGCAGAAAACAACGAATGGATCTTGGGGACACTAATGCCAATACCAAAATGTTTTTAAAAAGAACCGTGCTTGAATTGACTGTGCAATGGTATTTATAGTAAATATGTGAATGTGTTTATCTATATAGCTATTAATATACACATTACATATTATATATACATGTACACATTTATCCCCAGTATGCCAGTCAGCATTTCTCAAAGGTTGTGTTTCACTTCGTTATCTCTGCTCAATCTAACTGGCAGATCCACTGATCTTGCGTTAAGACTTGTAACGCTGGTGGCTCTTTGGCAGCTCCAGATTAACTTTTTAAAAAAGATTTTGATACAAATTGATTCAATCCAAGTCAGCAGTGATCAGAGAAGCAGCCACAGGGGCCAAGTGCAATGAATAATGTTTATGTTTTGCATTAATTTATTGGGTTAGTCTGCCCTTCTCATGGACTGTGGCCATGCTGGATGACAGAGCTCAGCACAATACTCTGCGCACCGAGTCTTTTGAAAGGGCAAAACAAGCAACAATGCAGCATTTTCCTCAAGAGCAGGTTTGTTTTGTTTGATTTTACTCTAAAGTGTGAATTTTGGGATGGTGCATGCCACCGTTTCCATCTCCTCTTGTAAGCCTGCCAGAAAAATATGCATGTTTGCGTTGTCACACAGCGCAAGTTAGAGTGTGCATGTCAAATTAACTCGTTATAAACCAAAATCTGTCTTGTTCTGGGAGGTGAAATGAAATATAACTTCCAAGAAGAATCACCAGCATTTAGTAAGGGCACTGGGCATTAAACATGTGCTAAGAAGCTCTAAATGCATTAAAAATACAGTGCCCAACTAAAAAAAAAAAAGCCCTATCCTTTGATTTCTTGCAGCATATTGCAAGACAACTTAGAACACTTGTTTTTTTAAAATATCTGCTAAATCACTTGAGACAGAACAAGTCCAGTGAATGAGATAAATTAGCGAAACAAAACTCAAGTTGAATCTCCTTCCGCCTCTTGTCATAACTCTGACTTCCCGAGTTTCTAAGGATTTAATTCGGCATTGTTCCACGAAGGATTTACTTACTGATTTACTTATGGATTGGGTTCTAACTCCAATTATCCCTCATTTACTTAGGCTGCAAAAGGAGAACCAAGCTTTGCTTGGCTTCACAGACTGCTTCTTTGTTTACTTCTATTACCAAATCCCTTGCAGATCGTATCTTGACATTTGGAATAAAGTTGGACAGATAATGTTTAATGGACAATTCATTACGATACCTTTTGCCATATAGATTTAAAAAGAGGAGGAAACTCTTCTTGTTTCACCAATTTTTCATCCTTCCTGCTGCTGTAAATAGATTAACAGCAATGAGACAATCAGGAGTCCTCACAAATTTAAGTACTTAGAGAAGCCTTTGGGCTTTGCTCTCCTGCCAACTATTCCATTTTGACCAGGACTGATGGCAGACTTTTTTACCCCACCCGTTCACACTCCAGACTGTTTCCAAGAGGAGTGTGATGGGAATGGGCTTGTGATTTGAGACAAAATTCTTGCTAGAAAGGGCTCCCGATGTGACAGTGGGAGGCAGAACCACCGAGCACCCTTCTGTCATGGGCGAGGGTGGAAAAACAACTGTCAAGGCAGATAAACTCTCCTCTTGGCTTGGATGGTAGTGCCCGATGCTGTGGTTGCAACAAGTGCTTTAGAAAAGATGGAGGTTAAGTGTAAAAGGGGAAGTAAAGGAGAAACAAAAGATGATTCTGATTGCAGAGGGAAAACAAATAACTTTCCCCCCCCCCCCGGAAGAAAAGCTTCCTGCTGATGAAAGAAAAGGAAAACCTGTGCTCAACCCACTCCCAGAAGTGTCAGGAGGTGAGCTGTTCTGGGTCGAGAAAGATAGCAAGATAGATTTTAACACGCCATCCTCTTCTTCCCAAGCAATAGGGGAGACAAACAGCTGGAGAGGACTTTCTGCAGGATAATTCCAGCAAGCAGCCAAGCTTCCAGGTCTCCCCTGAAATCCCAGGCATTTTTGAACCTGGGGGTTACTGGAAAAGCATGTGATCTCACTAGATAAGGTCTGGGCAGACCCAGAACTGCCCTGGGAAGAATTTCCAAATGAGCAGCGTATTGGGAAAAGAAGCTCTCGAAACTGCCGTTACATTTGCGTTGATTGCCTCATCCAAACCCAGCAGGTATTTGTCTTTATGCCTCTGGATCTTGGAGGAGCTTTGTTTCACTTTGTGCTGGGATTTTGAGTCCTGGGCTGTGTCCCTAACTCAGATTCACTGTGTTTCTTCAGGAAATTTATTTAAGCTCCACGCAGACCTTATTTGTACAATAAGAATAATTCTGACTTACTTCACAAGGAGGGTGGGAGGATAAATTAACAATTGTGAGGTACTACAGAAGAGCTAAACATTATTAATGGCTCCCAAGTTTTCTTCTTTTGGAAACAGTGGCCATTTTTTCCCATAATGTTTTAAACAGTTGCTGCTCAAGGAGCTTAGATTGCAGATTCCTGGCCTGTGGTTTGTCCATAAATCATAGACCTGGAGCCTACCCAAGACACTCTCGATAGTCTCAGCAGGAAGTCTGGACGAGAGAAAACTCTGTTCTCAATCTGGCCCAGTGAACTACTTTATGGGCCGGTCCAGTTTCAAGGTCCTGAGCCAGACGTGAGAGGGCTTCCGTCCAAGTTTAAAAGCACGAGGTCTCAGGAATGTCCTTTCAAACTGGATTTCACTGCCTATAAATATTTTCCATCTTCTGCCCTAGAGAATATAGGTTTGACTTCACAGCTGACGAGCCTGGGCAGAGCAGGAGAGAAAGCCACGTTGTTTATCACCAACAGGTTGTCAGCACACAAGTTTAACCTATAGAAAAATGAACAAACACACCCCCACCACCAATAACAACAAAAAAAAGAGACGGGCAGCAGTTAATGAGGTCCCAGTAAAAATCAAACCCGATAGATCGATTTTCTGCAGAAAGCAGGGTGCGGCCTTGCTTACAGACAGGAAACCAAATAAGCTGTGCGAGATTCTTCCAGGTTGGAGATCCCTAATTTCACCCCACGGGCAAATCTGGTAGAGCAAATGCAGAAGTAAAGGACACGACTAGCCCATGCTGGGTGCTTCACAGCACCGCTCCCACACGTTGCACACTCTTGGAACTCTTGGTTCACCTCAGTATGCTAGAAAAATCAGAGGGCACTACTCTCGCTGCAGGAGGAGCACCAGCCGGATGGAAACTGGTTAGTGATAGAACTGAGGATGAGTAACTTGGTATCCGAGTGGAGAGGATGGGGGCTGGAAGAGGACAACCGCAGCTTCACCACTACAAGCAGCGCTGAAGTTCTGATGCAAGATCCATACAAGGCTTCCCTGCTTGAGGTTGTACAGAAGGCGAAAAGCCAGGCTCTAACTAGCTTCCCATGCCTCTCTTTTACCATCACGCTCAAAACAACTCGTCCTTTGCACTACTCATTTACCGAAGAGCCTGTGTTACATTCCAGGTGGAGGCCCTTTCAGAGCCAAAGTCACCTACAGACTAGCTTTCGAGCAGCTCGCCTGTATTCCTATCGGTACTGCAGTTTGTGTTCGTCAACATGATGCCATACATCCCCCTTTTCCACTAGGATCTGTTCTGTTAGCCATGCGTAAAATCGTCATACACCAGCACTCTCCGCAGGTCTTTGCAAAATAAAAGGGAAAGCTGAGTCTGAGAGGTGAGGACCTGGAGAGGCTGCTGGTGCATGAAATGATGAACCTTAGACAAAGCATCAGGCAAAACAGAATGATCAGATATGTGAGATTTGGGTCAAAGCACCCTCCCCATCGTGCTGCTACCGCTCCTTGCCGCATACGGGCTCCCAGGACTATCACCTCCTCTCACCGTGCTTGACGGGCACAGTGACAAAGGGTAGGTTTGCACTCCAGTAACAGAAATCTTCCTTGGTTTAGTCACAAATCTCTCATGGCAAAAAATTAGCACCTCGAGGGCTGCTGTGATTCCTGGAGGATTCCCAGGACTGGAGAGGTTAAAGACGTGTCAGACAGTTCACAACCGTCTCACGGTAAGCATGCTTCGCTTCTCACTGCATCAGATTTTATAAACTAGCATCCAGCCTCAGTTCAGGCATTATATCAACAGATTCTATTTTTAGCCACTTTATCAGTGACCACCAGGTGACCAGCTTGCAGGCTGAAGCACTCACCTGCTGTATTGTCAGCATCAGAAAATCACCGAAGGTTTTAATTTCTTCAGTCTGTGTTCATGAAACCCCTGCACTGCGAAGTAGCCACACTGTATTGCTCCTTTCAAGTGTCCTGCAAGGCTCTGTACATCCGTGTATAGCATCTAGTACTTTTTCCCCCGCATGTTTACATCAATTTTGATGGCAAAGGATCTTCCTTGGAAGACAGGAATGCTGCCCAGTCTCCAAAGTGTATAGCTGAACTCCACAAACGTTGTCTACTTCCAGGAGCAAAATCTTAACGCGTGTTTACCTGTGCCAGCTTAGCTGCCGGCTTACTCTTCTGATCTTGAGTATGGACAACTTAAGGCTATTTCATTATTGCACAATCAAGGAATCCCAGCATAATCAAAAGATGCCATCTGTATCTTACCAGGAGCTGGATCAAGATCTGTGGCCTCTAGCTGAGCTACACAGCTACCCTAGGGATGTAGAAGGTGGCTCCTTGTTCTTCTCAACACCCCCTAAACTGTCACGTTAGCTCCACTTCTGCATCTGAATAAAAATGAAATTTTAGGTGATGTTAATAAAACTTCTAAAATGGAACCCCATGCAGCAGACCCTTTTCATTCCTCTTTGCACAGCCAGGCCTCCTTTAGCTTGGAGGTTGTCCTGTCCAGCAGAGCATCCAGTTATCCAAAGCCAGTTCCAGAATCTTAATCTGGCAATTTAAAGATAAGCTAAACAAATACCATGGCTGCCTAGGAGCTCCCACTGAGCAGGAGAAAGTTCTTGTAAACCAGTTTCCATGGCGTTAAACCAGACGCACAGGACGAAATCTAAGTGTGGCATTTTCTGCTACAAAGGTCTCTGTTGAACGGCCCTTGCTCCTCAGAAAGGATTCAAAGGGCCATTTCAAATGCCATTTTCAAAGACAAAGCTAACAGGATTCGTAGCTGCAGGTTCTCCTGTTTTCCCTCCACGCTCTCTGCTACTACCTACTGTTTTCACAGCCCTCTCTTCCCACCTGATGCCCTAAAGAACCAAGCAGCATCTGAAGAGAGAAGAACCAAATCATCAGCTGGAAGACACAAAGACCAACACAGTAAGGGGAAAGAGAGAAAAGTGGAGAGGTCTGTGAAAGAAGAGAAGTTTATTTATCATAAATACAGATCCGCTAGGCATGCAGTTTACCCCACAGAAGAGGCAAAAACCCTGGAGACTCTCCAGAAAGCCACATGCTGGGAAGCTGTTTCCCAGTTATTCCCCTTTCTCCACAGCAAGATCAGGATGAACTCGATTATCTGGCAGCTCGGTGATCTTTTCTGCCATGGGATTGTACTGACACGTTCCACCAACAGTACCTGTGTCTGCTAATGGCAGCAATCTGTCTCTATGCCAGCTAACTTCTCCTGCCTCGTCAGAGGTGGAGGTTATTTAACAAACGAATTAATTCTGCCAGTGCTTGTTCAGAGCACAATGGTGCACAGGGATTCGTTCGCCAGTGGATGGGGGGGTGTGTGTATTCACAGACCTAACTGGGAATCCTGCTGTCAACAACTGTTTTGGGAAAAGGCCATTTCTAGAAACAGAACGAAATGATGCTCTCTAGGCTGTGTCAGAAATTTGGCCGTATCGTTTTAGCAGCAACCTCTGGATTTTGTTCCCACTAAGAACACCGCATTTTGAACAGGTTGATGACGTATGATGTAATAATTACAACTGGCTCCTCCCTGTGCAGTGAGGATTGGAAGTCCCCTGCATTCTCCCTGGCCCTCTGCCCCGTGAGCCCCTCGCTGCACAGTGCGTGCAAGCAGACGCTGCAATAGCTGACAGAGTGACTGCTCTTGAGGCAAGAGATGTCAGCACAGAGTTCATCCTTCTGTCCTCTGGGGCTCAGTTCTTCTCCAGGATTCTGGTGAGGAGCTCATTCAGCCGGTTCACCATTGGTCTGGGATCCTCGTTCAGTCCTGCTGCTATCATGGCATTCTCATAAATCTGAAAAAGAGAAGAAAGCATTAAATAAGCAGCAAGAGCGAGCTGGATGAGAGCTGGGGAGGAAGTGAATGTCACTCTCCAGAACTTGCATGGTGACACCAAGCATGTCTTCTAGGCCATCTGGTAGGAAACCACAAGTACCAGAAATACCCAGAGTGGGGACCACAGAAGGATGTGATTCTTGCTCGCTACAAGGACTTCGCCCTGTTCCCTGCCACACAGGGTCTGCAAGCTGGCTCAGGGGTGGATGGTGCTGCTTCTAGAGAAGGCCTGGCTCTCACCTGATCAAGCAACAGCTGGGCCAGATCAGGCTGACTGTCCTTCAGCTCGTTAAGCTTCTTAATCAAAGCATGCCTGTAAGAGTGAGAAAGATCAACACTGAGACTTGGTATTTTTGGACACAATGAGAAATTTATTTTCAGAATGAGCAGCTAAGCCAAGTGAGAGAGAAAAGGTTCTACGTAAAGACAAAAATAGCTCCAACATCCTCAATTCTGTTCCGAGGGCTTCTCTCTTCTCTCCCATCCTGTCCCTATAACCCCATGGTCCTTAGAGGGCTGGACACAGTGTGGGTGGCTCATGTCGACTGTGCCATGCAGCCTCACACACCGAGGCACTGTGGCACCGACTGCACTTAATGGGGAGGGCTCTGCTAATTGGGAGCATTACATTGTCTCCTCTCTGCCTCCACCCCAGAAAGCCTGCAGTAACCCCAGGCCTGGCACTGGTATTGCTTCCCCCTTACCCCGTGTTGATCTCCAGGGTGGGCTGCAGGAGCTGGGCACGCTCCTCTTGGGTCTTGGCCAGCTGCTGCATGCGAAGGAAGTGGCGGGCAGCCCCCATCTCGAGCACAGTGATCATGGCAGGGTGGGTGTCCAGCCGTGTGGTCACCTGTGGAAAGACAGCGATCAGTGCTGACATGGAAAACGCACATGGGTTAGAGGTGGGCGTTGTTTCAGCACAGATCCACACCAAGCCCCCTGCACGATTCATCCCGACCCCACAGGAACTGCCTAAACCATCAGGAAAGCTGGGGGCCCAAATGGCCCCACTGGTCTGCAGGCGAGACAGTCACCAGTCTGTTCTTCTGGTAACCTGAACATGAACTAGTAAAATGGGCTTTGCTCATTACACGTTAAGACGTGGTTCTTCCGCTGCCATGCCGACCATCCAAATGACAAATGCCAGCATTCACACCATTTACAGGAAGGAGGCAGGGAGCAGAATGATTTCTCTCAAGGCCCAAAGGAAAATCTTTGGCAGCAGATCCCCAATCAACCACCATCTTTTTTCCCTAGACTATTACCTCCATGGATCTCCTGTACTACAGAATACCTACCTTAACACCAGTGACTCGAGAGCCTAAGGCATTTCTCATCCAGGCCGTCAGATCCTCAGCCTCTTTCTCTGTCAGACGTGCTGCAGCTGGCAGGGGAAAGAGAGCGCATCTGAGCACGCATCTAGGGCGTGCCAACGGGCAGTGAGCTTTACTCCTGAGCTCACTCCATTTCACACCTCCGTTTATCTGTTCTCTTGTGGAAATGGGAAAGCAGGACCACTCGGCACACACCCACATATGTGCCCTGGTCCCAGACCGTGCCATACCCAGAGAGGGCAGGCTCATGCCCTGCCAATGCCTGCCTCTGTCAGGGCACCAGATGCATGCACATCGTTAAAACTCCAATCGTGGAAACTCCACACGACGTTCCATCTGTTTAAATTAGCAAATTGCTTAAACTTTGATCCCATGGGATGAAAGGGATCTGCAAGAACCGCACATTGCCTCAGAGCACGAGAATGGCAGGATGGAAAGGAGTGCTTTTGCTCACACACTCGGGAGCTGCAGGGCTGCAAGCAGCAGGAAGGGGCAGGGAAGCCTCATGATACCTGGGTGGCTCTCCTCAAACTTCTCTTCCTTATAGTGATCAACAACAATATCCGTCTCCACTGAGATCAGCTTCTTCTTGTCAAACTCACGAAGGTGCAAGAGTGTCAGCTCATCAAATTGCTCATAGCAGAACAGGACCTGTGCCAAAAAAGGGACGGTAACACGTTGTTTGGGATGTAACAGCACTTCCTCCTTCCCAAGGCAACTCCGCACCAAACAGCAAGAACATCACAAGGGAAACCAGCAGGTTCAACCCCATGGTGACCATCTCTCCGGGCCCCAAACGAAAGCAAACCCTTGGAGGTCTTCGTTCCCATGGGTGGCAGGTCTGCAGCTGAACAGGTCCTGCCGCCCCACAAAAAGTGAGAACCAGCACTGCCTCCACTCCTGAAAGGGCCACCTGCCCACAGAGGACAACCTGTAAGACCGTTAGCAGCCCTGCACAGCAGCTCCTAAGCTCCTCTCTGGGGTTCAGCAAAGGCATTAAGCAGATGTCAGAACTAGACATCTGCACAAGTACTAACCCGCCTGCACACAGTGTGCAACAGGTCCTTCCTGGCCTCACGCGGCAGTAGCCAGTCTGCGTGGAGACAGAGGGAGCCGGGGCAAAGATGGCGCGGCGGCGGGGTCTACCACAGGCCTCGCCGTGCTCCGAGATCCAGGTGAGCCCTGACCACTGAAGCAGTAGCTCAGGGTGTTCCCCTGGCCGTGGCACGCTGCTCACCCACCTCCATGTCCTTTTTCTTCATGGCCTCAAAGTATGGGGAGTGCTCGGCCAGGTGCCGGTTGGGTGCACACAGGTAGTAGATGTTTCTGCTCCCTGCCTTCATGCGGGAGGCGTAGTCGGTCAGGCTGGTCAGCTGGCCTGTGGGCAGGGCGGACGATTCATAACGTAACAACTTTGCTATGTCCTCCTGGAAGAAACGTGCTCCTGTGAGCTGAAGGCAGGCGACTGTAGCTCTACCTGACCCAAGACACCCCTTTGTAGCACGTAGCCCTGCCTGCAGCCCTGCAAAAAGGCTCAGGGGATTCTGATCCCTCCTTTCCAGCTCCAGATATTAAGGAGGCAGAAAAGTGACCTAGAGAGGATGTAGCTCAAGCTCTACTGGAAACGGGAATCCAGGCAGAGGACAACAGCAGGGGGAAGCCCTACTTTACTGCATGTTGTAGTTCATATTGCATCAGGGAGGGCTGACAACATAGTGTAAGTACCAAGACTCTGCAGGATCTCGAATTAAGTGGGAAGCAGCACCCAGTCAGAAAGAGTGAGAATTAAGGCACTAGAGGGTATGTAGGTCGTCTTAGACCCAGGAACACAAGTTACAGGCGTGTAAGATTCACAGAAAAGTAGCAGCCCCCCTCATCCCATGTCAGGGTAGAAGCCAATACTCTTTCCCACCAGCTGCAGTGCTTCAGGACTCCTGGTACCTTGACATCCTGCTCTGCTAACGTGACAATGCCCTCTCTCATGAATACCCCATAGTCCTCAAAGAATTTGGCATATTTCTCAGGGTCCTTCTTGCTCTGGTCAATGAAGAACTTGATCAACCTCTTCTGCAAAACATCTCGGAGCTTCCTGCAGCAGGAACAAGCCTTTTTAAAGATAGCTGCTAGACCAAGACAAGAGATTTTACGTGAACATCTCTCTCTCCCAGTGTTTTAGTGACGCATTTGCAAACATGAGGACAAAGAAAAAACCCTGGGTCCTCTGTCTCCTTTCTATCATGGCTTTACATCTGTTCTTTGTATCTCACTCAAGAGCAGCTCTTCGGCTGGAGAAATAGCTAGAGCTGTGGTACAAATGTACTGCTAAAGCTCGAATTTTCAGTAACTCATGACTCAGTGATGCTGCAGTACATCATTAACTACTGCTACGTAATTACTCTACTCTTAAACATGGGAAGGAAGCAGATATATAAGGGTTACACTTGGACGAACCCTTTCTGAAGGCCTGAAAATCCACAGTGAAGTGACAGGGTTAATTTGGTGACTATAGTGAAGGTAGAGGCATTTCACCAGCTGTAGAACACAAAGTTAGCCATCAAACGTAACAAGCTAATGAGAGAGCCTACTCTCACACTTCCTTCAGGTTCCAACAATGCCAGGTGCTTGAGAGGGGACTTGGAAGGACAAAAAGTAAGGAAAAACCAAAGCCAGATCTGAGAGGTTCTTAGAGGAGACTGGCCTGCCAGCGGTCAGTGCCACTGGGCCTCAGCACCAAACGAAGACCCTGCTGGCTGGCACTCGGTTTTTGACAAATGCGTGTGTGAGCACAGCAGAGCTCTGAAGGAAGTCTGGAGACAAGATGCACAAGGTGGTGCTTGGAGATCTACACAGAAATAATGGTGACACTAAAGTACCGCCCAGCTTCCTAGTATTGACAGCTGATTTACTGTCTGGTTTTGTTTTCCAAACCAGTTGGTGGTGCAGACCAGACACTTTAAATAGCAAACCCACTGTTACTGTTGTAGACTAGAGATATCAATGCATGAGGGGCACGTGGCCCAAGCAGGTGGCAGCAGATTGTATGACACAGGACGCTGCTCCCACATCTCGAGACGTGACCAGCATGGCTGAGAAACAACTCGCTTTATAGACCATAGAAATTCTCAAGGATGGAAATGCTGCAGCTTGCATGCCAGGTCCCTCCAAGGCCCTTCATCTCACAACGTCCCCTCTTCAGCCAGCAAGAAGCCAGAAGAGCCTCAGCAGTCCACAGGATCTACCTCTTGCTTACCTGATAAGGGCGCTCTCCTGCAGCAGCTCCCTGCTGAGGTTCAAGGGTATATCCTCACTGTCCACAACACCTGCAACACAGAGCAACCCTTCAACAGTGAGGCAAACCCAAGTGCCCAGCTCAGGAGGGCAGCCTCTCGCCTCACTCCCTGTGGATGCCATGGTCCACAGCCCGCTATTCCTGGTCCCAGCACACACCTCTAAGAAATCGCAGCCATTTAGGCAGGATGTCTGCAGCTTTGGTTTGGATGAGAATTTTGCGGCTGTAGAGGGCAACGCTGGAGCCCAGTTCCCTGCTGATGTCAAACATGGATGGTTTCTGCAGGAACAAGAGACAGAAGGGTAACACCAGCACTGTTCAGGGTGCCCGGCTGCACACTCTGCTGCAGTATCTCTGCACCAGCTGACCAGGTCACACTGTGGTCTTCTCTACCAGTGCTGAACCCAACGAGAGCCGAAATCTTGGCCGTCCTCCCTGGGGACTTTACCTGATCCATCTCCCCGCTCCTGTTGTGGCTCATTACCCCCACAGCTACCCTGTGGCACCCAGCCCACTGCAGAGATGCCACACTGGATATTCCTCCTTGCAGTTCTGCAGCCTTAGCTGCCTCCTTTCCCTAAGACCTCTCCTATTCTCTCCTCTTCAGAGCAACTGGGCAGAAATCCCACTGTTCCCTGGACAGAAGGGCACGTACTTGCTCAGGCACGTAGAAGATGCTGCGGATGTTGAGGGGAGCGTCAGTCTTGTAGTGGAGGACGTAGCGGGGCTTGTCATAAGCCTGCGCTATGAAGCGGTAGAACTCCTCGTGCTGCCACTCACCAATGTCCTTTGGGTCCAGCATCCAGAGTGCCTGTGGACGAGCAGGGAGATGAATACCCATTAGCTCGCAATACCTGCAGCCTCACAGCGCCAGGCTCTTCTTTCAGACTTACACCTTCCCTCCAGGGCACTGGAGAGCAAGGAATTACGACCTTTCAGACAGACACACTCCCCTGCACAGCCCGAGGGCAATGGGATGTATTATGGTTCAGGCACATTATCACAGACTAACAAATTACTGCCCGTCAGCTGATCTGGGGTCACATCTCAGAGGTACTCTTGCCCTGCAACATACATAAGGCAGCTTTGTTTAGCTCAAAACAAAAGGGATTTAGCTGACACCCATTGCCTCACACCTGCTACTGGCCCAGAGCATCCTGGACAGTCACCACAGCTCAGCTGACTGGCCGTGGTAGCCCAGTACCTCAAGGCCTGACCAGCAAGCAAAAGAAGAGTGAAACTTTAAGTGGGTCTGTTGCAACCGGCCTGCCTCCCTGATGGAGGTCACTATCCCACCACAAGGTCAGCTGAGTGCTTGTGAAGCTCCTCCTGGATTGCCTGTTTTCTGCTGATTTATTTTGGAAGGGTTCAGAAGATGCTTCGTGACCACTTGGCCACCCCTGCTTGCAGGGTCAGAAAGTGCTTCAGCAGTACCGTTTCACACATCAACATGCGAGTTAAAATCACAAGCTCCAGACCAGGACCTTCTTCCCTGTGGCCAGGTTTTCCACCTGCTCTAAACCCCCCAACACTTTCTGGAGCGTTCAAGTCCATGCTCACGCCACATTTCAGTTTTTCTTACCGCAGCAAAAGACTAGCATCTAGCAAAGACCTGGAAGGTTCTGTCCATTTAACAAGCACGGGGACTCAACTAAGGATCTAATGTCTCCAGCTGGGTGAAGCCCACTACACTCACTGCCACTCTGTTCTACTCGAGCCCTAATGAGTGACAAGAGCAATCACAGGGGGCAATACAAACATCCAGCCCACCCTCCGCCTACCAGTCCAAGGGATTCAGGGCTCTGTCAGCCCTGCCACACTCCTTAAAGCTTCTTCTGCCTCCAAGCCTTGTTCCACAAGTGGCTTCATAACATCTCCAGCACATGCAAGTGTCCTGCAGGGTTTGCAAGATCACAGGTAGGATTACGGACTCGACTGGGTACTAAAGGTGCTTTACAGCAGCTGTTGTTAGGTGGAGTGCTGCCTTCCCAGAGGCTTACTTGTAGCTACAGTTATCACAGTTAAGACTGGAAAAGCCTCTAACTCCACACTGTCCACATTGACACGGCAAGCATGTCAAGGGCTTATCTAGGGAAATCCGCACCAGGGACCTAACTATGGCTCTGTTTACAGTGAGCGGATGTTGATGCGTGGAAAAAGGCAAAAACAAGATCCTGGATAAAGCAAAGGCCTGAAACGGGAGCACAATGAGAATAAAGCTGTTGCTGTATCCCAAGGGAAAACTGAATTTCTGATAAGAAGATAAAAGTACATGACTATTAAGGGCATTTCACCCCTCGCTCTAGTACTATTCTTCTCTAGGGAGTCTGTTCTACTGATAGTTGGGTAGAAAGAGCAAACAGCTGTCTAAATCTATTTCTGGGTTTGTAATTTAAAGGAAACAGCTAGAAAGCCTTTGGACAGAAACACTGTTATGCAGGAATCCAAATAAATAGCAGTGACTAATAACACCAATTACAAAACCTTAGATAAATTAACATGATAAAATATTTAAGTACAGTCTTGAAAGTCTGTGCATTCAGTGCCACATTCCAGGAAAGAAAAAAACCACACACACGCTCTCTACCTGCTCTCTTAGGTGAGGAAGCTTTAACCAACCAGAAAATGAGATGCTGGAGGAAAGTGAGTCATAGATTTTTGTTCTGAAGATAATTAATTTCACCTAGGTGACTCCTGCAACTGGGCCAAGAACTTCTGACTAAAATGGATCTGCCTGCTATATAGTTTTTAGCGGTCAGATAATGCCAGCATCAAGCAGTGCTCAGCTAAGAGCTGTGGAGAAAATCAGGCTGTGAACTGAGCCACTAAGAAAACCAACCATTCACTGGCACTGGCTATCCCGTGCTGAAGGAGAGAGAGAACTGCAGCAAGAGGTGTCAGCACACCAGCCGCGTGAGCAATCCCTACATCACTAACATGTTACCTGGCTTAAACAGTTAGAATAAGCATTATAAAGCACTGAAAAAATCCTCCTGATTAAGGGAAGATCCAGAAGATAACTATAAATAAAAACTGCTTTGCTGATCTGCAAAAATTCTCTCCAATAAATGCAAACGAGCAGTTCCAGGCATGACTTCTACTGGATGGTCTCCTTTTGTTCGAATTGACTCATCACTACAGGGTCTGTGATATCCCGGACAATCCTACCCTGATTTGTAGGGACAGCAGTGGCTTTATTCTGTTTCCTGTCTCCAGTGGAGGATTACAGCGGTTCCTCTCCGACTGACCTGCCGGTGGCCCTCCTGCTCACCTGTAATGTGTTAATTCTTCTCCCATTGAGGTACAGTGGGAAGCTGATGAAGTTGCTGTATTTTGTCACCACCTCTGGAAGGGAAAGAAGACACAGAGGATTCACGTTCGTGAAGACAACGCAGTAAGAATTTCTTCAGTAGCAGCAGGTGAAAGGTGAGGAAAACCGCTGTAAATTCACCTCCCACTCAAGGGACAGCGACAGACTTCACACAGCCCCTCAGCAGGTAACAGCATTTCCCCCCCTCTACTCACCCTTGACTCGGTCTTCATTTGCAAACTCCTTGCAGTCGTCTTTGAGATGTATAATAATCTTAGTCCCAGTTCTGACACCGGATGCTTCTGCAATCTCAAACATTCCTGAACTAGCATAAGAAACAGACCCCATGTTAGCTTGTGCCTCGGATACATCCATGATGGGATATAAAAACGTTTTATTAAACTAAGAGCACACACAACACTTCAGTGCCAAGAGGAAAAAGAAAAAAATCTTGAATGCCTGAGAAGCCGCCCCAAAACATGTGTCTGTCTTCCCTACAGCGACTCCAGACCCAGGACACGCTGCTCTGCAAAGACCCCGGCAGCCTCTGCAGAAAAGGAAACAAACTTCAAACAAACTTCAGGTTGTGTGGGCCCAGCCTTCAACTCCTCTCCCACATCCCCCAGTGACCGTAACACCCAGGCTCCTGCTTTCTCCCTTGACAGCTCCGACTTGTCTGGGGGCTCTTCTTTGTATCTCCGCTGGCGTACGCCGTAAGCGGTAACGATGACAAGCAGCTGTGCTCTTTCCGGGTGACCATTCCCACCCTGTCGCTAAGTGAATGCCATACGGGGATCAACCGCTGGTGAGAGCGCTGACCCAGGGGAGAGACGGCAGCAGCGACGACGGCCAAGCAAGCCTTCAAAGCGCGCCGCGGTACAGACTGCGGTGTACAGCAGCGTGACTGCAGCCCGAGACAGTCTGACGTCTCAGTTACAAGATGTTTTTTCAAGAATTTAAATAACTTTGTAAATTCTGTACTCCTAGGAGATTTTAAGGAGATGCAGAGCTTTTCACCCCCCGAAGCTCCAATTTCAGCACGGTCCAGCAGTCTACAGCTCTGCCACCACAGATGTTTGCAACTTCAAGCAAAAAGCAAAGGATAAGCACACAGATCTGACCCAAAGACACGTGCCTGCAGAGCCACAGCACTGCTCCAGCCCTGCACTGCGGGTGCCCTCGAGCAAAAAGCGAGGGGACGACTAGACCGAAGAGATTAAATTTGTCTCTCCAGTCTGGGGCACAGCTAAGATGGTTGCCTGCCAGCAAGGAAAGAACAGGAGAGGCAGGTATTCTTGTTTGTCCATGATACACCTGCTCTAACAAAGCAAGTTTGTCCCTGTGGTTTTTGCCCCGGCACATTTGGCTGTATTTTGTCACCATGTATAATCTGAGCAGGACCTAAACCAGTAAACCTGGTCATGAAAGACCACACCAGCCCTGCCTTGCTTTGCACAGCTTTCAGTCCATGCCTGGTCTGGGCGCAGCCCGCCCCACGCTTCCACCCCACTCCACAGCCTTACCCATCTGAAGACCAGTGGTAGCCTGGGCTCCCCGGCTCTGCGGACTGTGAGAACACCTCCACTTTATCAGCAACCATGAAAGCCGAGTAGAAACCTACTCCAAACTGGCCGATGATTTTACTGCTGGCTTCAGCTTGGCTCTGCAGCGCATCTAGGAAAGCCTGGAGGAACAAAGGTGATCTAAACCAGTGTGCAGTGAGTTCAGGTGCTACTGGGAGGCTGCAGTCCATCCCCCAGCAGGGCTCCTCTGAGCACTGACACAGCCCTATGCCAGGTACCGCGGCCTCGCAGCCCAGTACCCCCATCCTACACCTCTGTGTCAGCGCTTTCAGGAGGGTGCCCAAGGAAAAGGGTTTCTCCCACAGGGACTGCACCTCTGGAAAAGGGGAGCATTGCTTAGGGCAACACTCACTGCCACTAGCAGGAAAGGAAAACAAGCAAGGGCTCATTCAATCAGGAGCACAAAACCTTAAAATGTTGACTCCAGAGATGGAAAAAAAAAGTAAAAATCAGGTACATATATATAGCATCTTGCCAGCATGAGGACACAGCTGCTGCCCTCCTGGACACAGGGTGAATGCTGAGCGAGTACGTGCCCCTCCATAACAGTGGCCTGGGGAAGAAGGCACTTGCTTTTGGGAGCGAGGGCAGCCAGGTGCTGCAGCATCACACACAGGGCCCATTAGCGCTGCTGGGGCACCACGGGCCTCCCGCGGCACACAGCAGAGACCATGAAGAGCTAGAAGACTCCACAGGTAGGCTTCACCTTCCAAGAGGGGTGTAATTTCACAGCTGGGCTGGGGGCCAAGGGACGAAACGGAATGAGAAATTACTGGGAGAACAAAAATGACTGTAACTGGAGAAGACTTTTCTCAGGGGGGAGAAGGGGTGCCTCATCCCAAGTTACCTTTGAGCCTGATCGAGCAATGGTACCGAGGTTGGAAACCAGCTCCTCCTGGGTCATCCCAATACCTGTGTCCTGAAAAGAAAACAGCAATTGTAGCTGAAATATCCGTAGAGGAGCATTGCTTTAGCAGGCAGCAACCTGTGATTCCCACTCCATCCCAGCCAGCTGAGCAGTAAATGCAACAGCAGACAACCTGCTGTGACTCCACCTGCACATGGTCGGGACAGTGGGCTCAAAAGGCACACAGCTCCGAGGGGCAGCCACAGCTGCCTTAGGGCTATAAACCACCAGAAAGTTGAGAGGCTCAAGCTTTTTGTTGAGAGAAAACAAAACCATGCCAAGACAGGCTGGTTTCTACACCCCTCTAAAAACACACAGGATGACAGCGCTGGGAAGAGACCTCAACTCAGTCAGAGCCTCACTATGCCGGCTGCTGTGCATGTACAGAGACACTTTCCATTCCTGAACAGGTCCAAAGGGCAGCTGAGGAGCAGTGAGAAGCTGCTTATTTCCAATCTACAGATGGGGAACTGATGCCCTCACACCAGGAATCAGTGGCAAAGCAGTGAATCCCTGAATTCTCAGGTAACGCAGACCCTTGTCTGCGAGCCCCACGTTTGCTGATCTCTGTCTACCAGCGGCTTTTCCCTCCTCCTCTCCCCCCTCACATTGTGCTCCACAAGACTTGAGTATGAAGCTGTCCATGTTCACGTCCCCCAGCCCGAGAGCTGAGCATTGCAGTGGGAACCAGCTAACCCCAGCTGGAAGCACGGCACAGCAGCCACACCTCACGGTGCTCTGTCCAGGCTTCTAAGGTACGTGTCTCGTAGTCTTTCCCAGTTTAATCCAGATTTGCACTCCCGCATGCAGATAAACGACTCCCTGCTGCTAGCGCACACCCCTCAGGCAGCAGATCCTGCAGCACCATCCAGAAAAGGCTGCAGCAAGCCCCAGGCTGCAACTTCATTTGTTGCCACAAGACATTTGCATGACCCCAAGGCAACACAGGCAACAGCAAACCCCAGCGACAAAAGGCCACACAGGACCCCAGCAAAAATCTTTCCCACTTTGTAGTCCAATGTATTTTCAGACTTGCTGACACGCATCTTCCACAGAAGCAAAGCGCAGGCTGACGCCCTCCAGGATGCCACTTCTGAAAACCAAGCGCCCCAAATCCCAGCAGCTTCTCTGCCTGACAGAAACATCCCGAGAAGCCACTCTTACAGGTTCTCTGAGCCACTCCAAGGCAGCAGCGTGAAAATGAGACAAGTGAAAGGTGATTCTCGTTCGCGTGAGGAGTTCAGCTCTACTCGAGTACCTGTGAGCACAGCACTCACAGCAGCTCCGCAGCCGCACACCCAGGCGCGGGCTGACGCGCTCCCACGGTTGTTAATGCAGGGGTGGGATTGGGCGTGTGGGAGTCAGCAGAACGAGCTACAGCGGAACTGGCTGCTGCTGTATGGCTTGGAGGGGAGATGCCAGAGTGAATTCTGGCGCAGCACGCCTCTACCACCCGTGTGGGGCACTTAGTGAGCGTATTTGCTAGCAAAGTTAGCTAATATCAGCACATATTTTTTTTAATCCAGTGTTTCACATCACTGAAGACTCAAACCGTGGTCAACTTGTGAGGTTATCGAGCGAGGTGCCACGTGGGTAAGATGTTTTTCTGCATCCCCACAGCAACACCTTCCACTTGCTTAAATATGGTAAGGCCAGTCAGTTGTCTTGGCTGAGAAGAGGGATGATGCCTGGTAAGATCTCAACAGTGGGAGATGAAAAGCCAGGAAAAACAAACAGGGTATGGCAAAATCTCAGGAATCTGACATGGTCCCTTCCCCCAGGGAAGAAAAAGCCAGAAAGAAAAGTTTTCAGCATCTGGTTCAGGTTTTGTTCATGCCAGACCCTGAACAGAACTCTTAACTCCTCTGATCCACTCCTATTTATAGCACAGCATGTCATTCCCAAATTCCAGTATATTAAAAAAAAAAAAAATATATCCCTATCCCATGAATTTATTTGGCTATTGAATTCCAAACTCCCTGCCAAACTTATTGCAAAATGCTTAATGACAATTCCTGGAGACTAGTTTGACGAGGGTGAATCGCAACGAACAAAGAGCGCGTGGCTCAGAACGGTCTGCTCCCCCAAGAGCGCCGAGCCGCTAACGGGGAAAGCGGAAAGCGTCCTTTTAGGTGGCCGGCCGAGGATCCTGGCGAAGCAGCCGCTTCCTACTGCGGGAAAACACCTGGGCGGATGACGAGGGAAACGCCATCAAGATTCAAGCCGCTCTCGCAAGCGTGCGCGTTTCCTGCGGCCGGCCTTCGCACTGCGCTTCTCGGCTCCCTTCACCAGATGGTGCTGCGCCGGGGAACGGGGAATGGAGCGGCGGCGAGACGGGAGCTGGGCTTCTGCAGAGCAGGCCCTCTTCAGCGACGGGCAGCAAACGAACCTGCCCAGGAACAGCCCACCTCAGGCTGGGCCGACGCAAGCGCTGGCGGCGCTAGCTCCATGAAATCCAAGGAAAGAGCTGGCGGGACTTCCGCTGCCCTTCTCGCAGCGCTCTGCTCGGCCTCCAGGCACCCTCGCCAGGAACCAGCGTGTCATCGCACAACCCTCTGCGAACACCTTCTACCCGTGATCGGCCAGCGTAAGTGCAAGGACTGCCATTGCCCCACCGTTAACGTTGCACCTTTTCTTCCCCTGCAGACTGTTTCAAGCCTTCCTTCCAGTCTGCAAGAGAAGTTTTATCAGGCTGAAAACAGCCACAGCAGAATTATTCGTAAAAGCACGAAGCAAATTGTACACGGGGCTTCACAAATGCAAGACGTGAGGGATATGTTCAGAGTTCAAAGCACCAAATGCTTCCCCGCAGCTTGGAGAAACCAACCACTGCATACCATGGAACAGAGTTCAGTGCACTGACGCTTCGTTAGCTGAAGGTTAATTACAGAAGCCGTTCTGTTACTCAGCAGAGCGACAATCTACTCGCCTGGTTGAATTTCCCTTCTGGGATTTCTTAGGGCGCAGAGCAAACAGCCTCTCCCTGAACCATCCCCTCTACAGCCCCGTCCCTCTGCAAGACAACACAACGGGCTACGGACCTTCACCCCATCTTCTGAGGGACGATGAAGAGCACTATGGCCACGCTCGTTGAACACACATCTACATTAAGAAACATTTCCCCCGAAGAGACAGCAGCTGAACGCTGATTTTGGGACCTTCTGTGTGCGTGGAGACCGCCCAGATACGAAGCTTGCTGTTGAACTGCACGGGACCTTTGTGCTTTCTCTGCACTTTGTTCTAACCTTTGCGGTGTGGGTGCTGGACGTTTGCAAACAGACTGTTTTGTGTAACGACGGCTGGAGAACTGCCTGGCACGCAGTACCTCGGGGCTCCCACCGTGAAATCCACCGTGTTTGCTCCGCAGCCCTGGAGGACCTCTGTCTTCCCTGACGGAGGGGTAAATGAACACCTTCGGCCGCACTATCTGTGTCATCAAATCAGTCAGTCCACAGATCTTGTATTCCTATTATACTTTTCGGCAAAGCAGAAACAAACTGCACATAATTACAGCAACAAACCTAGTTTTAATCAACAAATTGCTTAGTTTAGCTGGTAAACAAGACCCTAAGTAATGTAACATCTTTGCTCATTACCGAAGTCCAATTTAAGGTATTGCAGAGCCTCGTTACACCAAACAATCCATTAAATAACCACTAACTGCAGCTTTTGCCACGGCTGCATCTGAAAGGAAGCTTGCAGTTAGAGGTACATGTCTGAGCTACTGTGTCTTTCATTTCGCTTTCCTGCGGAACGAGCACTTGAAACGCTTATTTCAGAGCAAAATCTCAACGGGGCATCAGAAGAACGCTGACTATGTTACAAAATAAGGACATGCTGCTTTCACCTACTGATAAGGTAGTAAAATCCCAAAATGTCCGATTAGCAAGTGTCCCCCCTGTTATTTAAATACCTTGCTACAAGAGACTTAAAATTCACAAGAGCGGGAGAGCAGCCGCACCGGAGCGGCGTTCTGGTTTAGAACCAATACGGCATCTGCAGCAGCAACGAACTGAAGAAAAAGGCACAATAAAACCGATGCATAGAAGGTAATCTTGGCTTAATACATGGAAGCTGTCCAGTGCAGAGAGCCTGAGGTTTCCTTTCCAATCCATTATTTTCAACAATGCTGAGCATTGCTACAGGCTCAGCCGCCCCCCATCCAGGTCGAAACACCCTCTGTTCAGAAAAGTACTTCCTTGTACCCAGTTCGCATTTCCCATTTTTAAGTGTGACACGCTCTCATTCTGGCACAAAGAGAAAGAAAAGAAAAGATTCTGCACTTCCTTCCCTAGGCCGCAGGTTATTTGAGATGCGTTTATATTTCTGGTTCTCTACCTTATTTGTTAGGGATGATGCAACAACTGGAAGCTCCAACCCACCCCTGCAATCAGCGGCACATTTCTGCAAGCTTAATTCCACCTAAGGCTTGTCCAAGTACAGCAGCTTTACCCCCCATCTCTACCTGCACGTTGCCCATCTCCTGCTCCCCTGCTCCTCAAGCCCAAGCGGCAGATGGATGCTGCGGTGCTGCGCACAGCTAAGGACGCAACCCCCTCTCTGCAGCCTGGTAGCGCAGGGTGGCTGCCAGGACACGACCCAGCGCCGAGGGGGACCGACTCCCCACCTGCACCAAGCTTTGTTGGACGTGTGGGTGCAGCTGCATCGAACTGCTAAAGCCCAAACATCTCAGCTCCTCGTTAGAGCCCCAGGACAGCCCAGTCCTTGCTGCAGACGCTTTATAACTGGTAAGCCAGGAGAGATCTGCTCAGTGATACAGGGAGCTTGTTGCAGGGAGGAGTGGTGTTTGCAGTCATTTTAACTCCTCCCAAACACAGCAAAAGTTGTTTTGTGCCTTCACAGACACTGATTTTGGATGACTGCAACAGTGAGAAGAAAGCCCAGTCAAGAGAGCAAAGAGAACTGAGCAGCCCGAGCTCTGGCAGCAATTATGCTGCTTACCCGTGGTAAGACGGCAGTCACACTCCCTCACGCAGCAGCAGCAGCAGCTATTAGCTCTGTCAACATTTCAAACAATTTCCTCTCAACTGCTAGCACTCTCAGAGCCCTAAATTAAGCATCAGCATCCAGCGTGGCTCCGGTCCCCGAGCTCACACAAGCACAGGGTTAGCACCAGACACAGCGGTAACACCCACTATGCCACGGCCAAGAGCCGGTCACCAGCCGGCCACGGGGAGCCTCGTGCAGGCGTGGAAGGAGAGCTCTGAGGTCACAGGGCTTTGGGGTCTGTAAGGGGTTCTCTGTTCCCACCTCACAGGGTCATAAACCACGTCCATAAAGCCTTAGTGCACAGAACTGCAGAGCTCTGCAGATCTGTCCTCATACCCCTAACATTTTCAAGTGGAGTTTCTTAAGAGATCTGACCTTGCAGGCTGTGGCTGCAACCAGATGGAGCTGTCCTAGAAACAGAACGAGGCAGTTTTCGAAGGGCTGGAGGAAACTGTGGAATTTGCTAAAACATCAGGACTTGGGTGAAGGAACTGAGGTGGTGTAATCCGGTGGACTAGACAGGGAACATTTCCCTCCTAGCAGATACAACTCTTGGCAACGCTCAGGTAGGATATCCCCAAATGAGGACATCGTATTAAAATTCTGAGTCTTGCTATGCTTACGACTGAAGTTCAGTCCTGGCAGAGAAGTAAGCAGAACTGCAGTCACGTAACAGAGACAAATGTCGTCCTTTACTGGAGCTTGATAATCCCCCCCAGGAACATGCCTGTAATGGAGTCCATCACACATTACAGACCCGCCTTTTCTCAACTGGTGAGACACCAAGAGATGCTGCAGGGCTTGGAAGGGAGAGATGCAGCAGAGCCAGGGGCCCAGAGGAGCACGAAGATCTGAGGACGAGGACCTAGGGGTCACACTGAGACAACGGGACCTTTCTAGGAAGAACTGGGGTGACCATTGCTACAGATCACACGAGGAACCTGCTGCTTCGGTTTTGTTGGGTGCTAGTGAGTACAGAAAACAAAACAGCAACTTAAGGGGCAGGTCCATCTGCCTCAATCCTTGCTGGCAAGTTTTTTTGCACCTTTGCATTCCTGAAAGGTCAGGGAAATGTTCCGAAGGAGGCTTGTTCAAAGTAATTGTTATATGCGGTATGTTTCTTCAAGAGGTTATAAATAAACCCTTCACTGGAGGTAAGGAGCTTTAGGCACTACTGAGAAGACAAACCTATTAAAGGAGATTGGAGTAGCGCTGTTCTCTCTCCCTTCTCAGAGTGCATTACTGCTGCAGTTAAAAGCCTCCTAGTTAAGACTCATTTAGTCGCATTAGAGATGCGCAGGCAGCCAGGTACGGGGTTATAAAACGACAAATCCCTAACGTGCCTAATTGGGTATGACGTCGAATGCACCCTATCTGCAACGTGGGCAGCCAGGTCTCTTAACCAAACTGCCAAAGAAGGGGACATCTTCTGCAGTTACAGGGCAGCAGTTGTAAGAACATCTTGATGGAGTCAGAGCCTACCCGTCTGCTATGATCTCAAAAGGGAAAGACGAGAGCAAGACAGGAATGACACCCTACTCGAGGCTAAACGAGAGCTCATTAAAGAATCGGTGTTGCACAGCAGCCAGAAAAATGCAAGAATCGGGTGTGATAGGAAGAGCAAAGTCTCTGCATTACGGTTTGAGAATCTTCGGGTTGGTGACTGTGCTGCCCACTGACGATCACTACCTTCCCCATGGCAACCGCAGCTGCTCGTTCTGCGGCGAAACAGAAGTATAAAATAACCGAGCAGCCTCCAACAGCAAGTGCTTTTGTCCCACGTGAAGAATATTAGACCGCATGCTTTCTGTGTGCCACCTCGCCCCTGGAGCTGCTGTCTGCCTCATTCTCCGCTCTCCTGAGAAGAGTCCACGTGCAAGTCCCTTGCACAGCGGACACTGGTCCACGAGGAAAGTTAACAGTTTACAAGTCACCAACAATCAAAACCAGGGCTGCAGAAAGGAGCACAGACAAGTGCTACGGTACTGCCACAATGTATAGTCCCACCTATACGTTAGGGCAGAGCCTCAGCATCCGCTGGACTTGGCCTGTCCTGGAGCAGGAGGACATAGAGACAATCAGCAACGGGAGGTTCTTCTCAACACCCCAGCATCTCCCAGCGACTGAGGTGAGAAGGAAGGTCTGCGAGCTACCATGTAACACCTCTGACTTAAGGAGGTGACAAAATTCCTTCCAAAAGGTCAGGATGAAACCAGACTCCCAACTTTTCCACCAGTGAGAAACGCACACACCCAGCCTGAAGTGCACCAGACAAGGTACTGGGAGAAAAGCTACTGGTAGTTCCTAATAGCAAAGGAAGGAGCAGCAAATTTTCCTATGGGGGCAAGTGTGGAGCAGATAAATTGGTGGTTTCTCATCAAATCCTAAGGTTATGGCCTCATGAACCAGAGTTCAGATGAAGACGAGACACTTCTGCAGGCAGGCTTGGGAATCCACGGGACTGTGCTGCCACTCAGCCTCCACTGATCCTTCCCGGGACAAAGGCAGCAGGGAATAACGCTCTCCTGTTACCAAAGGGAGGTACCTGGATCGTGATGGTTCCCTTTCCACTGTCTGTCTGCAGATGGATCTCCATCTCCAGCAGGGCCTTCCCCTCTGCCATCAGCCGGTGACGCAGTTTCTCCAGCGCATCGCTGCCGTTGGAGATCAGCTCCCGGATAAATACCTGGGGACGAGACACAACCTGACACTGCAGCCAGTCCTCTGCACGGGACTCCCAGAGACCTGGGAACTCGTTGCCTACACACAAACTAATTCCCAGCTCGACAGAAAAAGAACTGCATTTCCCCATTATCTGCCAGGAGAACAGTTTGTCTGAACCCAGCGTTAAAGTGCAGAGGCTCTGAGGCTCACAGAGTCACCTGGCCATATTTCCAAATTATTTAAAAAACACGTTTTCAAGATGTCTTAAGAAAACATCATTCAAGAAAGCAGGCTGTGTGAACAGCACGGGACTTGCTGGGAAACCGAGCAGGCATTCTCCCAGCGAAACTGTTTTGGATGTACCCCTTGACAGCGACAGGGCTTTGCCAACAGAAAATCTGCCAGCAAGTAGTGGTCTCCTTACCTCCTTCTCCGAGTACAAGGAACGGGCAACTATGTCCAGCAGTTTCTTTGTTTCAGCCTGAAACTCGTGTTTGGAGGCTGCACCTAGGATAAAAATCACAAACGCACCTTTAAGGCGCTTCAGCAGGGTCCTCTTGGGAAGGGGGGCAAAACCGCAGTCTTCCCACGTTGCTTCGGCTTCTTGGGAGTGAAAGCCGGAAGCAGGACAGGACACAGGTAGCAGTGGCCTCCAACAAGATGACAACAAAGGTGGTGTTTACACACCCCTATGAGGCAGCACGCTTTGCCAAGCAGACGCTTGGCCTCCGCACCTCAACTGCTGGCACACAAACCTCCAGGCAGTCAAAGTCTGCAGTACCAGCACATCGGTCACCAGGTCTGGGCTGCAGAGCAATCAGTAAATGAGAACTGAAGGGTGGTTCCCTTTGCTCCTAACGCGTGGCTCCATGCAACCACTCTCTCAAGTGCCCCCCATGGTTTATAGCCTGCCCTCCATACCCTTCCTTGACTTGATTTCCAAGGGAATCATCTGCACATGCCCTGCTCCAAGAGCTTCTACAGCCAGGTGTCATTTCTCATGCCCAAACAATACTCGGAGCCTTAAGCAGAAAAAGGCAGATTCTCAAATGCCTCTGTGGAGCAGGCAAGGGAGTGCATACGTACAGCCACCTGTGAGGGTCGGTAACTGTGCCCAGAAAGAGAATTTCCCTCAGAAAGAGTAACACTACAAAACATCTCAGCTGAAAGACCATCCTTCGCCTTTTAAAAATAGCATTTCTCCTGCTAGAGGCACTAGAGACCCTGAAGGAACGTGGGGGAAGCCATGGGTCACACATCACCTCTGCCACGCCTTGCTGGCGAGGTCCTCCATTCCCCGGTGACAGGGGTGAAGCCGGGGCGTGGACAGCAGCAGGAGCAGTGCATCAACCCTGCTGGGGGATTCACAGCCTGGCAGTCACAAAAGCGCCTGCCAGAAAAGCCATGGGAGCACGGAGTTAAGGTGCTATTTCTGTGCCTGAATAACTCACTTGACTTTGCTTTAAAGCACCTCTCCCTGGAGATGTGCGACGCAATTCATTCTCGCTAAAGGGCTGACACCACTTGTTAGACCCCCGTGATCCGCAGCAAAGACCCGGGCAGGCACAGCTTGCTTCTGGGACAAAAAGTCTCTTTAGGCAAATTCTAGTGCCTGCAGAGTCTCTACGCATACGCATGACCATCAATTGCCCGGCTAAGCCCACAGATGCAACTTCTTCCCGCAGTCTTGATGGCCTCATTTCTCAGTAAAGGCCATTCTGATTTACACACTCCAGTTTCGGGGAGGTGATGGTGCAATACAGATTCAGACTGCAGTCTGCCAGCTAGGATGCGATGACCAACACCTGCACCTCCTTCAGAGGCAGAATCACTACTGGAGAAGGCTCGCCCACACAGTCAGGGCACAGCTGCACCCAGACAACACTGTCCCGGGTCTCCCTGCACCCCAAGATCGCTCCCACAAGGCACCTACGTTTGCGCCCACCTTTCACATTCTCTGTGTCACTGATGATGGTGTGCAGGGGCTCTTCTTCCTTGCTCTCCGCCGTCTGCGTGCTGTATGTCCGGACAGCAGAAATGCTGGTGGCAGGAACGTTGTACCGGAGGCTCCAGCGATGGAGTATTTGTCTTTGGAGACATGCTGCTCCTTTTACTAGAAGACACAATTCAAGATATTTCAGTGTAAGTCACAAGTATCAGCAACAACAGGAGCACTCTTTAAAGGTCCCACCTAAGCAATCCTGTGGGGAGTTACGCTGTTCGAGCAAGACTGAAGTTCCCTCACAATCAAACACCCACCATTTCCCTCCGGCACTGCCTTCACTGCTTAAGAAGGGCAAGTTGCTCATTCCCATACCCCAGAACAACTCCAGCCAGCCCTGTTTGGTTCCTATCAGCCAGCTGAGCAGTTACTTTATGGCAATAAATATTTGGCCCTCGACTGTCCGAGCACAGGGATTACATCCTCCAAGAAAGCCAGCGCTGGGGTAAACAGCAGATGCAGCAACGAAGTCACTTGTCAACAGAGCGACAATGAGAGACGAGTCAGGAAACGGCACGAACCCCGTTAAGGACTGGACTCCCGGTTCTCCTCCCATTGTGCCCAGGTGAACCGAACAGTCTTCCTGCCGTTGGGGGATGAAACAAAGCCAAACCTGGCCACAAAAAGAACATTTACAGCACTACAGAGCTCGGTCCAAAGCCAGTTACTTGGTGTGATTGCTGAGCTGTAGTGAGAATGGCCTGTGGCAGAGCAAGAGCCTGGAGGGTGTAAATACGGTTGGACTTGATGATCTTAAAGTTCTTTGCCAACCTAAATGATTCTACGACCTGCACGTGCAGCTGTGCTGGCGGCAGGCGGTGACTCGGCTGTTTTGGGGGGCAGAGGAGCGACCAGGACGGCCTGGGCAGAGCGGGGAGAATCTGGATAAGCAGCAGACGTGGCTGGGAGCAGTGACAAGCCCAGGCTTTTCTTACGACTCACTCTGGGCTTGCAGGCTGTTTCATCAAGCGAGGAAAGGAGGCAAACTCTGCACCCCAGGCCTGCAAGAGGCACATTTTCAAGGTGTTCTTTCTTGAGATGAATGGGTAGAAAAACACCCACGACTGAACTGAGAACCATTAGTGTGGTGAGAGTCCCAAAGTGCACTTGTGACGTCCCTGGAAACAGCTTCTTTGGCCGCCTACAGCTCTCCAGTCCAGCTGACACGCTGGGGGAGCTCAGCTCCCCCCTGAACCTTCCTCCACCTTGTCACGGCCCTTGAGTGAACTCGGCATCCCAGCCCTTTCACCAACGTCCCTTGTCATCCTCTAGCTCATCTTGGGAGGTCTCAGGCTCCCTTCACAAGTGCTCTGCAAACCTCCTGCCCGCCTTAGCAGGTACTACAGCCAGTACATCATCGAGAGCAGGTTTTGCTGCTCCAGACCATCAGGCTGGGCTCTCGCTCGCTCCAGATCAGGTGAATGTGAAGTCTTGAGCCTTAACAGTGCTTCTGGCTCCTGTGCCTCACCCCCAAGAGCTGATCGAGGAGGCTGTCAGTCCTCATTCCTCCTCCTCCTCCTCACAGAAAGCTTTGAATCAAGATGCGCTTCTCCAGCCAGAAGCTTGAATTACTCCCTAGTCATTCTGCCCTTAAAGAGCCCACAAATAGTTCTTAATGCATCTTAACACCTCCTACACACGTAACTGTTCGCTCTCTGCATCACAAACAGTTCTGCCGCATTATCGCAGGACACGTTCTGTATGTTTCATTCGACTGTCTTTGTTGGGCTCATCCGAGAAAGCAACAAGGAAAAAAGCCCAGGTGACTGAAGCAGAAAGCAGCGCAGAACTCACCGTGAGTGGCCGTCCAGCCCACCGAACTTCAGAGAGGAAGGGCCTGAGTCGGCCCAGGGTTTACATATTTTGTTCACGTATTTACACAGGGTTTACATATTTTATGCTTATTTTATGCTAGACGGTGTAAGGGACTCTGAAAAATCGGCACTTGTACGTATGCACACGCACACATTTCCCAACCAGCAGAAATAAAAGAGGCAATGTGGCTCCCTCCCTGACTCCAGGATCTGAAAGAGCAGCAGATCAGCAGCAGCTCTGTGCTAACCTTAAGGCAACTTCGATCATCAGATCTCCAGGCAGCAAGGCCCCGGAGGTTACACATACACCCCCCCCCCACCCCATAAGCACTAGCTGACTCTGGAAACGATTACTATAATTTTTGATGTATTCACGTTTTTTGTTTCCCTGCCTCTAAAGCACAATAATAAATCACCACCCATCAGTTCAGAAGTTATTTTTGGATGTGTGTAATGTTTGGTCTTATCAGCCTTAATTAACAGCCTGTCCTATGCCAGGTAGAGTCAAGGCTCATTAAGTGCAAGCGGCAGCATCTTCAGACCATCTGTCTCTTGCACAGCCCTTGCCTGGCCAGGAGGGGAAAGGCTCCAGGCGATTCTGGGTGTAAACCCACAGTTATCAGGGCACAAAGGCTATTGAGAAAGCATCCACTGAGTTAACAGGGTAAAGCGATACTCCAATTAACCCAAGAAACAAACTGCTAAGACCAAGAGACAAGGAAGGAATGGCTCTTGCCCCGGTTGTGCGCTGCGGTGTGCCGGGGCAAATAAAGTCTTTTTATATTGAATTATTCTAATGCTGAGCTTTATCACAGCCCACATACCTTCCCATTTGCATCACTGCCCCACCTGCACCATAAAAGATGGCAGATTACCCACATTACTCCCCAACTTCCAGTTCTCTGTGAACCCTAAGTGATCCTGTAGGTATGACCACAGAGCAGCCTTGCACACAGGGAACACGCCACAGAAAAGAGAAGGACCCTCAGTCTCAGGGGCTCCCAAGTCAGTTAGAAATTTAGGGTGGGAAAACGAGCACAGAGCGGTACGCGGCTCAAAACAAAGGAGAATTTAGGTCAGCAGAAATTACCATAATAGCTTGATTGCTGTGCAGTCGCAAGCCTGAGGATGCTCTTGCAAAGAAGAGCACCAGCAATACGACGCTTCCAGCTCAGATCTCATTAGAAGAACGGGCTCTCTAGCTGGGCACCAAATCCTGTACAAATCTAGGGAGAGGAGTCCCCAACACATCTCCCAAAACACTCTGCAACAGCTTCAGCCTTCAGCACGGAGAGAGGCAAGGGAAAACGCTGCCAACTTTGCACGGCCGAAGGGAAGAGGCGGCTGTCCCTGCAGCCAGGGATCTCCACCTGCATCCAAGGACACCACCTCCTGCTCCTCCCTCTGATTCCCACCCCACACAGCTTCTGCTCGCCTTTTTTCTCCCCTGAAGGACGTGACTGACAGGTTAAGGAATAAAACTTCGGCTCTGCTGGCGTACATCTAACCCGAAGGAGGCACACGGCTTCTTTCTTGGACGCGGATGCTAACAAGCCACTGGGGATTTCTGTGGTGGAGGAATTGAATTGCCCAGAAACACCGAAGTGGCACTCGATGGCACAATAAATTACAACAATCTGACCCTGATAGCGACCCTATTTTTCACGTGATTTCCCCCGTCTTCAGAACCCACAGGGAAACCACAGACCGCACTGACAACTTACAAACCTGTCGATTAGGAGCCAGACGACAGAGAAGGAAATACTGAGCACAGCTCGGGCTGCTCACAGCTGGGAGAGACAAAATGTGCAGGAAGCTTCTCACCACGCCTCGGTTAACGAAAACTCATGAGCACGTTTCCAGACCTGCGCACTACAGCCTCGGTAAGACAACGCCTCCCGTAACGGAGACCTCAGAGTTTGGATGTTCTCAGCTCTCAATCTTGCCAGGTCTCTAAGTGAAATCTTGAGCTCACCCCCGGGAAACAAACCCCTCAGGCTCAGCTGGCAGGTCATCCATCGCATGGAAACGGCTGGGGAACAGAGCCGCCGCCTTCTGCTCCTCTCCCAGCACCCAGTGGACTGGACATGCCATGCACCCTGTATGAGCCAGCAGATGAACCTGGACATGCTATATACCCTATATGAGCCAGCAGATGAACCTGGACACGCTATATAGCCTATATGAGCCTGCAGATGAACCTAGGCATGCTATATACCCTATATGAGCCTGCAGATGAACCTGGACATGCCACACACCCTATACAAGTAGATGAACTTGGACATGATACATGACCTGAGCATGCTACACACCCTATAGGAGCCAGGAGATAAACCCGGACATGCTATATACCCTATATGAGCCAGGAGATGAACCTGGACATGCTGTGTGACCTGGACACGCTACACATCCTATAGGAGGCAGCGGATGAACGCGGACATGCTGCGTGCCCCGAACACGCTGCGTGCCCCACACGAGCCAGATGAACCTGAGCATGCTGTAGGCCCTATACAAGCCCATAGGAACTGGCCTCCCACCCAGAGGCCTGGCTGTTTAGAGCGGCTGTCGCCGCTGACCGGGAGAGCGGGAGCCGCTCCCGGGCCGAGGGGCCGGCATGGCGGCAGCTCACCGCCCGCCCTGCGCCTCCGCAGAGCTCCGTCCCAGCTCACCTGCGGCCGCCCGCGGCCCGGCCCCGGCCCCGGCCCCGGCCGCGGGGCGCAGCAGAGCCCCCAGGCACCGCCCCCGCCGCGCCGCTGCTGCCGCCGCCGCCGCCGCCATGCCGCGCGCACGCGCCTCCCGGGGCCCCGCTCTGCCGCCGGCGCCTGACGATGGCGTCACGGGGAGGGAGGTGCGCGGGCCGCCTCGGCGTGCGGACGCCACGTGACGCGCACGCACAGACGTCACGCTCCCCCCCCCGTCGTCGTGGTCCTCCCTCCCCACCCCCCCGCCCCGGCTCCCCTCGCCCGCGGCCCCGGGGACCCGCAGGGCCCGAAGCCTCGGGGCTGGCGGCGCCCGTAGGCCCGACCTCCCGGCACGGGGCGCCCCCCGGGCCGCTTCCGCGGCGCTCTCCGACCTGCGGGAGCCTGGCCAGCCCCTGCGCTTCCTGCAGCCCCGCCGGGCCCGGCCACCATTTGGTGTCGGCTCGTCAGCTGCTGCCTGAGGAGGCCCCGCGCAGGTTTCACGCTGCAGGACGAGACGCTCGGGCCGAGCTCCTCCAGGAGGACCCTCGGCGCCGCCTGCAGCCCTTCCACGTCCCTTCGCGCTTGGCTCCGCTCAGGTCGCCCCACTTGAGCATCGGCGAAGCAGATCCTAGCCCGCTCCCCGGGCCCTTTCTGCTGCGGTTTTCCAGGGCTCTCCATCTGCATCTTGCAACAGAGCTTGTAGCTGTGGCCGCCGAGTCCAGGACGCCACTTCCAAACCTTTCCCGATGGTCAAAATCCCTTCCATGTTTCTTCTACCCTGAGGACTTGGTAGTAACGGGAAGCCAGACACGGGTTACAAAACCACCCGCTTCTCCCCGTACAGACACCCGTGAGGGTACCGCGCAGCTAACAACCCAGCGTTTGCTGCAGGGACCCCATTCCACGCCACAGGTTGCGGCAGAAGCTCCGCTATCGCAGCCGGTGGAGCTTGGTTTGGCCCATGGAGGGGCCTGAGGGCCGAGGAAAGGCTGCGCCAGACTGGGAGCAGCCCTTAGGAAGCCTCCATGTGCTGCACCTTGGCCAGGCTCCCCTGGTCGACTTTGGGCAGACTGCTTAATATCTCATTTTCCTGTTCCTCTGAAATTCCTCATCTCCTGGGGTTGCTGTGAGCATAGATCATCAAGACCTAAAGGGCTGAGGTGTTGGAGAAAGGCTTTGGACGGGGTGGGGGTGAGAGGAAATAAACCGCTCCACTGAGAGCCGAATTTGGAACGTGCCTGAGAGCAGAGCCTGGCCGCAATGAACACCACAGCTAAAAATAAAAGATCGAGCAGGTCTCATTTCAGCGAGAGCTAACCGCTTCCAGACAGAGGAGACGAGGGCCTTCAGGAGGGAACCGTGTCCACCTAACAGAGACAGCTTTGTAATTCCCAGGCTCAGGGGAGCTTGCTGGAAAAGCCACGCGTGCAAGTCACTCGTGCCTGCAACTTATCTTTGAGGCTATGCTGGTCCACATGTTGTTTTGGAGGTTTGCATCTAAGAAACACTCACATGCAGCGGGATTTGTATGGTGCTGGATGTTACGGATTAGGTGCAACAAACCCAGTGCGAGCCTTTGCGTCACTCCGGCACCTTTCTGCCAGGCTGCATTTCCACCCAGAACCAACCCCTGCCCCGCCTCGAGATGCCCTGTGCCGCGGCCAAAACCAAAATTACTTCTGAGCCCGTTTTCAAACACTTCCCTCCTACTGCTGCGTTCATCGCCGCCTCCAGCTGACCCCGCAGCACTCCCGAGCATTGCTCTGCCACGACACTCTACCAGAGCTCTTGTACCTGCTGTGAAACACCCAAATCCTCCTCCCGCCTCACCCTGCACTGCGTCACCCTCCTCCCTCGGGTGCATTTTGACCATTCAGCCACGAAGCGTGTTCCTGCAGGGAAGGCTTGGGGATTGCAGGGGATCTGGTACAGATCCTCCCCTCTGTTCAGGCTCGTTTCGATTACCTGGCGTTTGGCACCGACTGTCTCCAATCGCTGCCCTGGCAGCACGCTGGGGGTGGCAGAGATCACCCCGCTCCCCCTTTTAACCTCTCAGCCTTGGAGAGGAAGCGCAGGAAGGACTGCCCCCGCACAGCGACCTGCGTCCTGTGCCCCAGCTCCCGGCTCCACAGTGGCTGCTGGATCTTCACTGCACTGAGAAAACCGCAGGCTGTAACTTGCCTGGTGCACGGCCGGATCACCTTGTCAGCCATTAACTGCTTTCGCTTACTGCTGTGCGCTGCCACCGGCTTGAAGGAACGTTACGCTGCTACGGCTGCAGACATGTCCCGCTTCTGGCTTCCAACACAGCGACCAACAGGGTTACTGTCCCCAGCCCGTTTGGCGCTGGTGGCACCCGTGGCAGGAGGGCTCCTCTTCCTCAGCCCACTGCTGCGGTCAGACCCTCACCCCTCCGCTCTAATGCATCCAGGTGGAAGACCAGAGCAGGGAGCGCTTATGCACATGCCGAGGGCAGTTCTCTGGGCCTGGCGCGTCTGCAAGCACGAAGAACCTCAGCTGGTGCGTCTGCAGCAAGAAGGAACATGCTCACCGCCTGCGCAGGTAGCAGCGTTGGCAGAAGGCAGGATAGCCAGCAGCAGAGAGCAGAGCGCAGAAGACAGCCAAAGAAAAGAGCAGCAGAGAACCAAGTTGTTGCAGCTCAAGGGCCAGATTTAAAGCATCTTCTTCCCCTCCAGAATTCAGTAAGGGGGAAGGCCTCAGCCACCACGGGGGCGTATTACCCCTCCGGTGATAAAGATCCTGCACCAATCTCCAGTGCGTTCTTGCCTTACGAACTCCCGTGTTTCTAGCATGCTGTTCCTTACCCCCAGTACCTTCCCCCATCAAAACACAGGCAAGGACCTGAAAAAGCAGATGCTCATCCAGTCTTCAGTTATGCTGCATTTCAAAGGACCGGAGTGAAGCCCCCCAAGACTGTCCACCAAGCCCAGCCCCTCCTGATGCTTGACTTCAGCTTTGCACTTCCCTTCTCTCCCTGGTAAAACACCTGCTCTGGTCTAAAACAATTGCTCCAGCAAGCTGGGATTATCAGATCTAAATCCATTACTTCAGGTTGTACTTAAAAAAAAATATTCTGGTATTTGCTTCCCATCAGGTGTTTGTTGTTTTTTTTTTTTTCCACTCTTCCCCAGAAACGGGAACTCAAGTGAGCTGCAGCCCGGGAGCCATACCACCTCTCTGTGCTCCAAACAGGACTCTGCTTATCCAAATCCAGAAGCGGTGCCGCTGTTTTTAAAAATAGATACTTAAAGGTATTAGCGAGATTGAGTGCAGTTATCTTAACCTTGGGTGTCAGGCTTCGCCGATCCTAGCGGGCACCAGCCAAGTGGAACCATCCTTCAATCCAAGCAGTTTTACCAGCTTTTATTAGAAACACCAGCACATTTCAAGTTTCCTCTTTTTGATCACAAATATAGTATTTTTCCTCTTTTTAAGTACACAGCATGAGACACAGCATCAGGGCTTTCTTTTTTTTTTTTTTTTTTTACAGCAATTTCTTTTGGACAAGCTTTGGGTTAGTGTTCACTGACCTCACCCCAGCCCCAAATTCTGACATCTTGAATTGCTGAAGACAATTGCGTGGGCAGATGAATCCAATGGTGGTGAAAAAGGTACAATAGTTAGAAGTTTGCAAGAAAAGTTTAAGCAGAGACCCTCTACAGTTAAGAAGAATGAAGTAGTGCCGCAGTGCACTACTATTTTCACAGTACGGGGACAGAAGTTGAGATGAATCGTTTGCTCTTCTCCCCCCATCCTCCCCCAACACCGTTCCTACGAAAACGTAAAGGCTGGAGGAAGCGGTAACTTAACGTGAAAAGCCAAGTGTGCCCGGCGCTCCCCGCCGGACCGCAGCTGCGGGGCGCGATACCTTGCTGGGTTTGCTGCAAATCCCATGCCAGTCGTATGTAATTGAGAAGCCTCAAGGTCCGAGTTGATGGCATTTTAGGCTAGTCGTGGTTTTAGCTCACACCTACGCTGGGAAAGTTTCCCTGGACTTTTTAACGCCAAGAAAGTAATTTGCTGGGGGGGAGGAGGGGCAAGTATATCCCCGGAACATGAGGGCATGGTGACAGGATATTAAAGGGAACATGTGCATGATTTGTTATTTTTTATTCCACAGAAAACCCTCAAATCTAGACTCAGAGTTAACAGCAGAAAAATAGTGTTAAAGTCAATAGGTTCATATTTTACTGTAGACTAAATAAATTAGCCTAGAATTAACTCAATACTCTCTATTTTCCTTTCACTGGTGATCCTTCTCTAAATTAATGCAGTTTTTAAAAAGCAACGGCTATTAATAATTTATTCCAGTTAACCCTACGGATGACCACCTGCAAATATATTCCATGTCTGGGAACCATTCCCCGCTCCTCTCCCTCCCCGAAAAGGAAACAATCACTAAAGGGTGTCGTAAAAGAGACATGCTACCTACAATACTCCATGTATCCTGCCACTCCCATCGAGGCCTCTGGCTGCTCTGTGTAATGAGTGAATATTCATAGCCATGTCTTACAAAGAACATGATCAAAAAAATATATAAATAAATAAAAACCTTAAACATTCTTACATGGATTTTTAAAGAACAGAATACATGTTAAAAACTTCAGTAATTTATATCAATTTTAAGCAATACTTTATATACAATGGAAAAAAGACATGCATAGTCCAAATACAATGTTGAAAACAGCATTTTCATAACAAAAAACCCAAACACTAAGTGTTAATACCATGTACATGAATTCAAGAAGGACCACCCTTTTTGTCTGTTGCACACAGTTTATTTAACAATATGATATTATAAGTAAGAAATGAGTTTTTTTTTTTACCATTCTATACAGTGATTGAATCTTCTTGGATTTTCTTATTTATAGTAATTATAGCGCTTGCATGATTTACACTAGAATTGCTTTTCCTCATTTCAAGTTTCACACAGAAGAAAGAAAGAAAAGAATGCTTCTTCTCTATTCAAATCAGCACGGTCTAAGAGTGATCATCCCTATTTTCATCTAAAACCAGTTTTATCAGAGAAACAAAGCAACAATTTCTACATCTGCAAGACAAGGATTTTGGCATTGGCCAATGTGTGTTTTTGTGTGCAAGAGTCAATTCCTATCTTTCCAGGGGTAATACTTCAAACGCCTGCAGAGTTCACTATAGAAAAAAAAAAATCTTCCCGCAACGTGTCAAAGTTACCGGGATACATTATAATGTTGCATTATTTCAGGAAACAGTTTCTGAATATTATTTTTTTCTTCTTTTAAACGCAAATGTTTAAAGTCTTGAAAATACAAATAAAAAATATGAATATAATGAACTTGTTTTCCCCATTAAAAAAAAGGTATGAGTCAACAGCAACAAAAAAATAAAAACCAAAAAAACCCACAAAAGAGACCAGATATTTTAACCGCCTGGCTTTAACAAAAAAATATATTCTTTGTATTGGTTTTTTTTTTGTTTTTTTGTTTTTTGTTTTTTTTTAAACAGCAATTCATTCTTCCATGTGTAGGAAGCAGCAGTTCCATCTAGGATTCAAAACAACCCAGATGTCTGAATTTTCAGTACAAAATGTCCAAGAACACGAAAGGAAAAAAAAAAAGTGATGCTCCCATAATGCTACAAACCCTCCACAAATTTTTCTAATGTGTCCCCGGTGGTGTCACCGACCAGAGACAATTCGTTAGACAACGCACTCCTGTTCGGGGTGTTTAGTTGTGGAAGCATTGCACTCTGTTCTGGGTTGCCCAAGTGTCCCTGATCCATGGAGCTAGCCATAGTAACTGCGAGTCCTGGGTGGGGGGAACCAGTCTGGGGAGAGACGTGGTGAGGTGATGGTTGGGGCTGTATCCTGGGTGACGGGCTGGAATGTGGTGGCTGGGACTGGGGACGGGGAGACTGAACGGGTGCTGGGGACCGCACCTGGTTGCTGAGGGAGGTGGCGATCTGCTGGCCAGGGAGATGAGACGCCTGCGGTTGTCCTGAGAGCATGTGCTGCTGTGGGCTCATGGGGTTAGGCTGCCCGGGGGACCCTATCTGCTGTTTCATCTGCTGCTGTTGCAGGATCCGCTGCTGCAGTGCTTGCTGGATGTTGGGAGTGCCATCTGCCCCCATGCCGGGCTGGCCCATCTGGTTCAGCTGTCCCATCTGAGCCATCTGTCCCATGGAACCCCCCTGTATCGATATATGCTGCTGCATCCGCTGCTGCTGCATGGCTTGAGGGTAACCTCCCGGTCCTTGAGGCTGCTGGAACTGGTTATGTCCTGCCATCCCTCCTGCCATGCCAGCCCCTCCTTGCTGCTGCTGCTGCTGTTGCTGCTGCTGCAGTAGTTGCCGCCTCAGTATTTCTCTGTACTGCGGACTCATGTTTGCCATGCTAGGGTTGTGGCCGGGGTTCATAATGTTTATCGCTTGTCCCTGGGGATTCATAGCTCCTATCCCTTGCTGCTGGGGAGGAACGCTCGGTCTCTGCACTCCTGCTTGCATCGCGTTCATGTTCTGCAATCCTGCTTGAGCATGCATGCCTGGCTGTTGCATGCCGGTCTGCGGCTGCTGCATCCCAGGCTGGGGCTGTATGCCTGCTTGTGGCTGCATCCCAGGCTGGTTAGCCACGTATTTGGCTGTTCTTTGCTTTATAAAAGCTGCCATAAGCTGAGGGTTGGATTTAAGGATATTAAGAACCTGCTGCTGCTGCTGTGGAGAACTCGGTGATTTCAAGGTCCTCAGTAAGT
Source organism: Phaethon aethereus (assembly GCF_964289735.1). Lineage (NCBI taxonomy): Eukaryota > Metazoa > Chordata > Aves > Phaethontiformes > Phaethontidae > Phaethon > Phaethon aethereus. The sequence continues at coordinate 16,736,124 of NC_138591.1, forward strand.
CCTGAAGTGCATTCGGGGGGATGCTCCGAGGTGGCTGCTGCACGCCCGGCATCCTCGGCCCAGCCACGGCTTGTGGCGTCGCCATTGGCATAACTGGTCTTGCCATTCCTGGCTGCATGGGTTGCTGTTGCGGCATTGGAGGTGACTGCCATTGTCCGGGCTGCATGTTGGACATCACTGGACCACTTACAGGGTTGGGCCGGGGTACATTCATGCTGACTTGCTGCATCTGGTTCACTGAACCCACCGTTGGGTTTACTAGTCCTGGGCGACCAGGAGGCAAACCATTGTTAATGTTGTTGACCCTGTAGAGCTGCTGCTGCTGCTGGGCAGCTTCTCTCTCAATCTGCCGAGCCGCTTCCACCGCGGCCGGTGGAGGCTGAGCCGGAGGTGGAGGTGCGGAAACCGGGTTTGCAGGTTTTCCTGTTGAAACAGTAGTAGGGGGCTGAGTTCTCGACACACTGGGAAAGCCAGCCGGTGACATACTTACAGGGGAGGGCTGGGGCTGGGGAGGAGGCTGTGGTGTTTGCGGTGTACTTGGCTGCTGTGTAGGGGTACCAGGCGTTGCTGAGGTAGGAGAAGGCAAACTTTGCTGAGGCACGTTTCGGGTGTTCATGGTAGCCATCCTTCTGCGCATGAGCTGAGCCTGCTGCAGGCGATGCTGGATCTGCTGCTGTCGAAGCTTGTGTTTGATATTGAGACAGAATGGCACAGGGCATTTGTTCTCTTGGCAGTGTTTGGCATGGTAGCAGCAAAGAGCTATGAGCTGTTTGCACACTGGACAGCCACCGTTGGTCTTGCGCTTGCAGCCCTTGGTGTGCTGGACAACCCGTTTCATCTTCTGGCAGGATGGCAATGAGCAGTTTGCATTGCGGCACTGACAGGCATGGACAAGGGACTGAATGCAGCGCTGGATGCTCAGTCGTCGCGACTCCTGGGGGCTCTTTGACTGCTGCTCTCCTTGGCTGTTGCTCTCATCATCCAGACCCAGGCCCCACTTAACCATCTTGTGGTCGTGGCTCTTAGTGTTGTAGCAGTTAATGCAGAGGTCGTAGTCCTGAAAGAAAAGAAAACCCAGAGTTCAGTTGTCTATAGAGCACTAACTGTACCAGCAAAAGGGCTGTACTGGAAGAGTAACAGCGGTGCTAGGCGAGCAACGTGAGCCCGGCGTGGAAGCACACTTTGGGTTTCAGTGGGAACAAACACACAGCAGGACAAAAGCAGGACAGCCGCCACGCACCGTGAACAGCTGCCCGGTTCAATGTACGCCTGGATTTCCATCCCACATCCAAAACACAGCCTCATACTAGCTTCTGTGAAGAAAATTAAGTCTATCCCAGCTGAAACCAGGACATACACCGAGGTAGGGAAGCACCTGCAGATCCACCATGACAGTGGGAGTAGGACCAGGGAGTACTGGGCAGCTGAGGGCAGAAGCCACGTCAGCTGCCCCAGCAAAGCGAGTCTGCAAGTGCACAAGTCTCGGCTACAGTGGGTAACAACGCAAATAGGAGCTGTAATTCTGTCTTCATTTTATTACATTAAAGCATCTTTGCAGGGTTTGGGGGTTTTTTGTTTTCTCCTTTTGACAACAGGAACTGTTTACTTTTCCGTGATGTCTATGGGGTACCTACACAAGGAGGGCCAAAACCTCCAACTAGTAAGACAAACCTTCTGTCAATGCTTAAAAAACAGTCCTTGACTCTCCATTTAGCTATTCTTAGTGTAATTACTGACTAATATCATCACTACCCTGAAATACCTATTTTTTCATCTCTAAAATGACCCTCAAATCAAATGCAAGTTTCATGCTCAGACAAACGTCTGAAAACCTGCTCAAACACCCACATTTTCACTGCCTTGTCCTTTTTTGCTGGAGGAAGGGCACTCCCTTATAAGAAGTACCCAAAAGAAACCTAAAGGCCATACGTCCTTCCACCACTTAACTCCCCTAGTGTGTACAATCCATCTCCTGCAGTCTTGCCTCAAGAAGCCTCGTTCAACGCTTTCCTCGGAGGGATTAATTAAGACTCTTCCACTGCAGACCTGGCAATAACTTGCAGTATAAAAACTAGGCTGCACTTATTCAAATTTTTTTCTTTTTTTGGTTCAGCTGCAGCCAGAGGTCATCACAAGCTCTGTAGAGGCTACCTTCTCCTCAAGTCCACTGGTATAACTCCATGCATAATTGCTCTCTAACACCATTCAGTGGAATTGATCTATGCTGTAAAAGTACTAGTCATTAAAAGCATTGAGCCAGGTTAGGAAGCAATTATATGTGCTGATCTGAAGGGCAGGCAACCTCTAACGCTGGGCCAAAGGGACAATGATGAAGAGCTGTGGCAGCCTCCTTACCCAGCTTTGCGGCAGTCCGGACACACGCCTGGCTGCCCTCCTTACAACAAGTACCACCACATACAAAGCGGAAGGAAAGCTACCTTGCAGGAAAGTACGCAAACTTCTCTCTTGGACATCCATTTAATGTGGATGAACTAGTGCCCTGCAGATTCAGACTAGTCTGATGCAGTCACACCCTACCACCCAGTCCTAAAGTTCTTTAAAATTAAGTTAAAAACTTGTCTATGCAGAGGAGCCATAGTGAAGTAAATGGTGCAGCAGGAGCCATTCCAGCATACTGGCGTTTTCCATGTCAAGAAACTAAAAAGCACTTATTCTAGAAGAAGAGGTACCCCACTGTGGTAAGTTGCTTTCCCTTAAGGCTTGACGGCCTTTTTATCAGGATAAGCTTAATCTGGAGGAGCTTTGGGCAATATCAAAAAATAATAATAATAATAAAAAAAATCAAGCTTGGCTGTAGAGCAAGAGAGAGCAGAAGTCTCTGGTGATATACACCTACCTCACAGACAGTGCAATGCCACCTTGTCTCCACATGATGTTTACACTCATTGCACGTATAGACAAAGCGATCCTGCCCTTGAGTATGTAGTTCTACCAGCATGCAGAGCGTGGACCACTTGGATCGGCGTAGTGAGGAGAACTCCCAGTGCTTATCTCTGGCTAAGGTGAGGAAGGCATCTCGCCCATCCATCAAATCACAGCTAAGTAATGGATCAGGGTCCACGATGGGAGGCAGAGTGTTAATTACAGGCCCGGCATGTAAATGAATCACAAAAAAGACCTGCAAATAAATGGGGGGGGGGGATTAAATTAATGAGGTTAGATAATCTTGCAGGAAAAAGCTCATGTTCCGTTGCAGTAATAGTATGCTACAAATGTTACCTCATGAACTTAGTTTAGGCTAATTTCCTCCAATATGCTGTTACACAACAGAAAAACTAGCGCAATCACAAGCTTTACTCCTCCTGATTTTTCAGTTCTGACTATCATCATGCCTGGATTTACAGAAACAAAATCTTCTCTTTATGCAGTGTATTTTGACAGTACCTCTTTATGCTTCTCCATAGTAGCATACAGCTTCTGAGATAGATCATTGGACACGTTTGGCATGCTGGGTTTCTTCTTGTTAGCTCTGCTGATGCTGCTCTTATTCTTGTTGGTTTTTTTGTTGTTCTTTTTCTTGGCATTTTTGCTGTCACCCTGGCTTCCCTGCAATACATGCATAGGAAAGGATGTTACACTTTATGGAGCTCTCTCCCATTCACCGTTGCTGAAAGTGAAACACTTCTGCTGTCAGTAACAGAACTTTGTTCCAGTGCCGGCAAATCAGCCACACTGTGTTAAATATATCCTATCTTCCGGGAAAAATCAAAAGCCAAACTGGCAGGCAAACAAATTCAAACACTGTTTAAAAATAGATTTTTAAAGTATGCATACACATTAAATAATTTGTACCTTACACTTATTTTTTCCTTCTCAAACACTGTACTTCAGCTTCCATTGCCTCCTTTACAAGATCTTATAGACATTTGATGGTAAAATGAGTTACAAATAAAATGGACTTAAAAAAATTCCGGAAGTGCAGCATTTTGCTTTGTTGTGCATTTGGGGTTTCACATACTTGCTTGAGCTCTGATTTAATTTTTGTTGGCTTGTTTTTATTGAACAAATTTAGGGCTAGTACACAGCTAAGAACATGCAGGATTTGAAACCGACACAAAATATATTATTCTCCGTCCTGAAGACTTAATGCTGCAAATTGAACAAAAAAAAGAAAAAAATCCCCCAAAACCTTCACTTGTGTCTAAGTTACAACCAACGTAGACCACAGCAACCATATACTGAATACTAGATGTAAGTAAAGAGTAAAAAATAGCACATGATGCTATTTAGATGACCTGTGAAAACAGAAATAACTTCTAGACTTCCCATGTCCTTGAAAAATAAAAACCCAAGCCCTCAGAAGGGAGCTCACCACTCAGTAAAAATCCCCTAACTGCTAGAATACTGGTTATCATAATATTAAAAATAAGCTACTGAAATACTCATATATATATATATATACATACACACACAAACGCAAGAAAGTTTCACGAACACTATGTACAAGCAAACACAGGGTTTATCCACAAGTATGTTTATTCAAAGAAAACAAAAATATTCCAACTGAAGAAAGCAATTCTATATATAGACTGTTGCCATCCCTCCATTCCATTAATTAGTCTTAGATAGAAATTTCCTGCCCAATCTTGGTTTTTCTGTAACTAATTTTATTGACTTTTTGACCAAACCTGTTTGGAGATTAAAATGATACTATTTTATGGGAAACCAGACAGAGCTCTAAGTGATTTGAAGGTATTAAGAAAGAAGGTATTGTCCGTGCTCATCTTGACTTCTCTTCCCCAAAATTTGCTACCACCCTGATGGAATTAGGGCATGTCCTCCTTTGCCCACGCATTCTACAGCACTGACATAGATTTTAAAATTTAAACACCAAAAGGAATAATAGATTGACACTTAGCTGACAGTGTTATTCTAAGTTATCTTTCTACTCCACCTTTAGACAACTTTATGTTTGGTCAATTGTACAAAGCTATCCCAAAATGTTTTAAGAAGTTGTAAGGTTGTTTTATACTACTTCATTTTGGTGACGTAGTATAAAACATACTCAGACAGGTTTGCCAGAGATGCCGATGGCACAGTTACTCAGGCAGCCTCGTCCCTTCAGAACCTTTTCCAAGAACTTCTGCATATTTACCACATCTTTAGACTCCGATACATGCAGCACATGTTGAGTTTTAAGAAGCTCTCTCTCCACTTATACAAAGTTTAGTACTAAGAAATTAAGAAAAGATAGCCGCATTCTGTACCATCTCAGTACAAGGCAAATTGCAAAGATTCATCAAGTACTTCTACACGTGGAGATGCCCCTTGCTGGGCGTAACATCCTCTATAAAGTGACGCAAGTTCAGGTGACTACACTGGAGAAGTTCTCATGCTTATAATTTCACTCCTCTTTTTTTAACCAGACCACACTGGTACGTTTTTTGTTGCATTCCTGGATGACATCTTCAGCAACTCGGATGAAGATTTTGTTCCCCTGCTACCCCAAGCAACATCAATGGCCTTAAGTGGGAACACAGGGATGTTAACAGCCAAGGCTGCATTTTCTCACTTTAGGCAGACAACTTGCATGAGTTTCACAGTTAGCTGTTCTCAGTTTTTTAAAATGCCTTTTTTCCCCTCTTAGACATAGAGGTTTACAGTGGTGTTTTCCCTGGAAGAGCATGCCTACGATTTATTGGAAGCGACACTGTTAGCAAAAGAGGACCGCAACTTAAATTCCAAGCCTTATCTTTCAGTTACTTTTATACTGCTATGTCTGTTGAAATAGTTCAATATTAAAAGTTACATTCAGAAGGAACAAGGTGAAAACTATTAACTTTATGGTTCCATAAAAAATATAGCAACAAACTATATTAGTTTTGAAGGATCTGCTAAGGTTTAACAGAAGGAATTTTTTGACATAATGAAATTGATGGATTAAGGTCCATCACTCCACATCAATTACACGTAACACAGACTGTATGCAAACTGTCACGGCAGCTAAGCTGAACGCAGTCCCTCCCCAGTTAAAAGTTTTTGGTTCCACCTCAATCTGCTTGACTTCAGATTTTCCTGCTCTATTTATTTTCAAAACACCGTGCTGCAAATCACAAGTAAAAGGGACAGCATAAAAGTGCTAAGACCATTTGGGTACAGATACAATCAAGACAACAATAAAAATGAATAATGAAATTCTGGCCAGGATCCTGAGAAAGTAATTTTTTTTTTTTTTTTTTAAATATACAAAGAGAGAATTCTGGTGAAGGAACAGTACCATCAGGATCAACATTTCACACCAATGCAAAGCCTGCAATAAATACTTCTAAACTTCAGCCTCCTACTGTTGCAAATGACTACAAGTACCTTTGCAAAATTTAATTCAGCTTTGAAAAATACAGCATCTTTCCAAATGCAAACACTGAAGGTGATTTGCAAAGGTGTGAACCAGAAGCTCAGCCTGCAAGCAAATGTAGCAGTCATGATGCAATCCAAAAGTAGCTTAACACATTTCTCTGAGAACAGAGATGCTGAACTGACTGACTTCTGATTCTGTTAGAAAAAAAACAACCCCAAGCCATCAGTATAATTATTATCCAGGAAGAAAACCAGAAATGCAGTTAAAGGGAACCCTGATTTAACATTCGATGTGAATGACCTTCTTTTCTAGTTTACTGGATGTGAGCTCTCTAATTTATGAAAGTGTTAATTAATTATAGTGTTAATTGTCAGCTTTGTGAGCCAGAAGCAAATATAGCATATAAAGTTAACTCACCTCTGTTGTTTCACTAGCTGCAGTGCTTTCTTCCTTTTTCCTTTCCTCCTCCTCCTGCTCCAACTCCTTAATGCTTTCTTCCAGCACATTGGGCCAGAAGTCACCTTCAAAGTAAGGCAGCTCCTTGGCACTTGTCAGCCTGTCCTCAGTTGCTTGTTTGAAGATGTCCTGTTAAGCGTAACACGAAATACCAAGAATAAATAAATGAAGACCACTTGGGAGAGAGAAGAGAACCAGAGACGTGACCCAGGGCTACACTGAACAGCTGTGCCTTGCTTACAGCCCACGGCCCACTCCTGGCAGGCCTCCCTTTCTGGGTGCAGCTCAAAAACCGGCCTGGCAGTACTGGTAACAGCCCACTCCCAGTTTCATCTTGGAATGGCAGCTGCTGAGGCTCTCCTGAACCTCCATCACGCAATCGGTTCGTGCTCCTGACACGATGGGAGAGACTAAGGTACCCCTGGAAAACATAGCAAACCCCTCCCTGGTAACTATGGCAATTAAAAATGAAGCTTACTCTACTTAGCTTTTCCTACACCGGCTCTTGGACAAGAGCAGGAATTGTTCTAGTGACAGCAAGCACGTCTCATCCAGCCCTTTCCCTTACAGATTTCAGTAAGGGCTTCAATGCATGTGCGTCTGGGCTGTGCATCATATGTGCACTAGGCCTGGTCACTCCAGAAGAATCGCTGAATGCACCGGCCAACTATTACACACAGGAATATTAAATAATGTCTGGTTGTGGTAGGGGAACTTGTGTGCAGCCTGCGTCCTTCGCTGACCGCTGGCTGAAGCTCTGTGGACTGCCTGGCCGGAAAGATTGGGGGCCACTGAGAGGAACAGGTATTCTGAAAAGGAACAGGTATTTCACATAGTTGTTCTAGAGGTGGTTGGTTTGTTTAAGTACATCGTGTTTAACAAGCACGTACCAGACCAGCCAATTTTCTTCTTTGGATTCATTTCAAGACCTCCTTATTGGGGGAGACACAGATTTTCTAGCTCTTTGCTACGCTGGATCAGATGACAAGGCTTGCTATACGCTCTTCTATTCCACACATTTAGTAACTGCCATTTGCAATCAAAACATCAATTTTTTCCAGCACTGTCATTTAAATTCTTGTAAATTTTAGCATGTAAGGAGTGGCAAATGCTACCTTTGCCATCTTTAACTTATTTCCCTGGGTACATGTGAGATATTCTCCAACTATGAACATCACCCTTCTTCTCTTCAAGTGAAGCAGCTGTTTTATAAGCAGTTTTTTTGATTTCACACTATAGTGGGGTCCAGTAGTCCACCTGATCCTCCAGAATTACCAGAAGCAACCAACTTCTGTACACGTTAACAAACCACATACTTCCTTGCCTAGAAGACTGCAGTGAAAGACAAGTACACGAAGGCAGGTTCTTGCACGTTTCTCTTAATGCAGAAACCAAACCTAAGGAATGTTCAGTCTGAAAGGCAGAACCTCCAAAAAATCTGAGAAAATGTACACACAAGCTGAGAATAAAAACTCTTGTACCAACAGTTTCATGTCTTATGAAACAGTATTAGTTACCTTCAAATGAAAAGCCCATAAAAAATTAAATTCAGGAAGTAAACAGTAGCAAACCTTGTAGTCATGAATGATTCTCTCGGCAAATGCCTTGTCCAGCATCTTCTTATACCATTCTTGCAAACGTTTGGGTTTGGGTATTTTCTGATCAGGTGGATGGCAATGAAAAATATAGTCATCTCCTTCACTTGGGGGACAGGCCCAAATGTGTCCAGTCACATACCTGTGTTTCACACACAAGAAAAGAAAAATTTAACCATTTTATTACCATCTTAAAATTAACTCAGACAAACCAAGATGCAAATTCAGACCTCTGGCTTTCCCCCCACCCCATTCTCTTCTGTTTTTTCTTTGTAACAAAGATGCTGAGGCAATAACCTCTATTTGTACAATAGATGAGAAAAGGTCTGGGATATAATGTTGAAGCTTAAACATCAAGTGAACCTCTGATAAAGAGTGATATGCTGTTAGTTTAAGAATTCTAACAACAGAAAAACCACCTCAATGATAAAATCCCAACTGGGATCTCCACTGCAGAAGAGGCATGTAGTATTCCACATATCTCAGGGCGGGCAGAAGGAAAGAGACTATCCCAAGTGAAAAGCTACCTGGCATCCTGGATAAATAAAATGCCAAGAAGAAAAGATTTCTTTCTTTACAAAATCTCGCTTACCCAAGTTTCTTCACGTACTCCAAATATCCAATGAGGATTTCATGATAAACTGCAGTTCGGAGACAACGGGGGCGGAAGAAATGAATACTATCTAGATACGATATGTACACACGCCTATAGTAATGAGAGAAGAATGACAGAAGATCATGTACGGCTGAACGTCTGTTTTGTCTACTGAGAACTGACTTTTATACCAGATACATACACAGCCATACTGAACAAAGAAAAATTAACGGTGACATTATTTTAATGCATTTTTAAGCATCTTAACATGGTATAAACAGTTCTCAAAAGCAAGAAATAGGTACCATTTTTTTAGGCAGCAAGAATATACATCAAGAGGCAAAATTAAATACAGACTACAAAAAACTGTTTCCCCTTCAAAGTCATCTGCAGTCATACAGTATTTGTGCCACAGAATTGAAACATATCTCCCAATCTTCTGTATTTGACTGAATGTAGCCAAGATGTTCTCTATGCATGCACCACCGGTACAGAAATGAAAGAGTACCTTGTATTTGGAGGGGGGCAATCTGAGCCATACTCCTGTACATGCATGCCGAAGAAGCACACATCTACTCCATCTATCTCCTCAAATGCAAACAGAGCTTTGGTACGGTAAGGGAAAGATTCTGACATCTCACCGGAATCCACAAATCTGAAGGAAAGAACGATTAGGAAGGAACAGGGGGGGGTAAAAAAAAAGAAACAAACAACAACAAAAAGCTAATTATTAAACTAGTGTTCTACCAGAATGAGGAAATTCTTTTTAACCTTATTTTTAACTCATTAGAAACATTTATGCAGAAGTTAAACAGGGTCAGATCAGAGCTGCATTAAAACAGGGAGTCCTGTCAATGCAAGGTTTGTTACTATAAAACTCAACAGAAAGACAGTTTCCAGATAGTTCGCATATGACTGAACAGGCAAGCATTGAGTACAAGAGCATCCTCAGAAACCGCAAGCCTTTAAATACACTCCAGAGTACAATACTTGATGCACTATGATGAAGTGATGTCACGTAAACACTGTCTTTATGAATTAAAACCAAAACAGTTCATAGAATAAACCTTTTCAGCTTTTCATTTATGATGAAGCAAATTAAAAATAACTTCTGAAAGCTGAAGTATTTCTAAAAACACAACAAAATGAAGGAACAGTAACGAACAGAGTCTCAGCAACTGTTCCAAACTAAACTATGAATTCTGTAATGCTAACCAAAATGTGGTCAGGCTCTCTCTCAAGATTTAGTAATACAAAGTCATAGTATTACAACCCAAGCCAGGATGTCCCCGCTACCCCCCCACCCAAACAGTAGAAATACAACTGTATTCTGAATCTCCTCTAAGTTCATTTACTGCATGCTGCTTTTCTTCCTTTTGTAACTTCACTCATGCCTACGTTTCAAAAACGTGCCAAGGGATTAGGGCACAGTTTTGCAATATTTATGTAGGGAGACTTCAAAATAAAAAAATTCCAAGATTGCATTTATTGTAATTAATAGAACTAACCTGGATTTCATTCCTGGTTTAACTTCTACTGTCTTATCTGAACTTGCTACTACTCTGACAAAGACCTCTCCAGCTTCAGGATGATTCTGCCGCCGCAAGAATTTGTTTACTCTGTCTTCCAAATGGTTTCCTAAACGTGTAGTCTGCAGCCCTAGAAAGGAAGGGGAGGAACATGACAATGGAAACATTAATACTGGAGAAATCACTGTTAAGTTCAGGGTGTTACTATGCTTGTAAAAATCTTTCAGCTTTCTTCTCTGTATAGAAGCATTTTTCCCCTTTGTTTTACCTCCACATGAACATTTGATTTTTTATTTATACAGCCAAAATTCAAAAAGCAAAGCAACACATATTTTTAACCAAACCTTAAGTGTTCATACCCTAGTGTGGAAGCTAAAACCACTATTGTGGGAAAACTACTTAGTAAGTGAACTAACAAAGAAGGCTTTACATAGCATTTTTAAATTTGCAGGCTTATTTTATGAACACTGCAAATGTTTTCTCCTAACAAAAACACTATCTGGCTGGCTGACAGCGATTACATCACTTTATAGATCTGGCTCAATGCCACACCTTTTCAAGCAAAGCAAAGCAAATCAACAGAAATGAAAAGCCTTTTGACTTCAATGGAGATTTCATTGCTTTTTCTTTTCTTTTCAAGAGAGCTTTTAGATTGAACAGTTACAGTAATCTGCACATAAAGCTTAAATAGTTCTTCCACAGAGATAGAGGTCCTTAAAAGTTCAAGTCTACATATTGTCCAGATCACCTCCTCTCAGTCTTTACATTTACAATTAGCTTTTGTGGCGATAGCTGTTTTGTAGTATTACAGGATGTGATGGTTTTCAAATGAATCCACAACAAATTACAGAAATCAAGATGAAGATTTTGGGTTAAATGGAGAATACAGAAGTAGCACGCTGTTTTGACTTGATTTATGACTTCTTCTCTTATGCTACTCTACTTATTTTACCAACTAGTATTTCTACTTCATTTTTATGGTCAATCTGCTCTCTTTTCCAAAGTGATGGTGCAATTTACAGATGTTCATTTTACTAAAATGCATTTAATTTTCAGCTCTCCATTGCTTCATTTTTCAGTTGTTATCTGGCTACTGACACAAGGCTGTTGGTTCTTCTTCCCGACTACTGAGATGGCATACAGAACCCTGCAGCGAAATATCTATGCTAAAAGTTATTTTAGGCTCCAATACTGGGGAACAAAGCCCCATATACTCAGAGGAAGATCTCACTTTAAGGGATTTATCTACTTGAAGTTTTATTTTACAAGCAGTTTATAGAAATTGCCAAACGCTGCAATCTTGTTTTCTATCTTCTAGTCTGTCCCCTTGTCCAGTGAGATTCTGTGGTTATAGCCAGCACAACACAGTCTAAATATCATTTACCTGGGAGCCAATAATAAAATTTAAAGGCAAGTTAATGTAAAAATACACTATGCCCTTTACCAATTCCAATACATTGGCCTTTCCCAGTGTTTTCCAGCCCAATACGTTATATTGGGCTTTCCATATATAATAGAAGGGGGTTGACTTTAAAGGAAATTTGATGAATTTTAAAGAAAATTCACAAATATTTTCTGAAGAAATTATTTAATATTGTTGATTTCTCCAAAGACAAACAGAAAAAAAAAAGAAACGGCTCAATTTCAGCTAATGAGGTGGTACATTTTTAGAAAGCCATTTTAGTTAACTCTACTGTCTTTTCATTTTATCATCTTTCCAATGCTAAGCAACCAAAGGATATCTGCTTGCTTCCTTATGCTGCAATGCATTAAGACTTGAAAAACAAACAAACAAAAAGACCATATTAAGAAGATAAAAAAAATTGGCAGCATTAAGATTACATGCACTGTAAGGAAAGGATCTAAAAGCCACATACTTTGATAGATTAGAACATGCAAATTCTTTCAGAAAGCAACCGGATTTTGGTTCTTGGGACACCTCTAACGTATGTACGTCCAATAAAAGCTGAGGTCTCAATGAAAACTGCAGTGCAAACTTGAAAAAAGCCATCCAGCCAACACAGAAGGCTTTCAGGCCTCTTGAGTACAGCAGTTGTGTTGCAGTAGCAATGGCCAGATATTTGTTACTGGATGAGTAATTGGACAAATAGGAAGAAAGTCAGACTTCTGGCTTACTGTGACTTTTTGTCAGGAAACTACTCTGGGTGACTTATTTGTCAGGATATCTTTTGTCTTTGAACGTCGCTGCATTAGCTACTAGTGGAGTAGTATTTGTAGATTTTCTTACTAAGAAAAATACTTCAAAAGTTAGGAATTTCACAGAATAACACAGCTGTACACAGGTTTATAGGCTATATTTGGCATGCTATCAGTCAACTTCTATGCAACTTCCTTGCAATGTGGTTAAGACAACCAAATTTTATTTAATATACATTAGGAATATGAATGTTACCCTAACAGCTGAGCAATAGCTTGCAGCGGAGGGCTGTGCTATCTTGACTGTTAGCAGTTGTGCCAGCATGCTTGAGAGCACAGAAATATTGATGGCAATTCAGAAAGCAAAGGTTTTTATAGGCGAGGGAGGGAGAGAGGAGAGGAAACATGTCAATGCTTCAAACTTTCATCATTCATGTTTGGTTTTAGGTCAGTAGCAAGACCAAGGTTTTGACAAGAGCAGGCTTTCCTTCCCTGTTCTTGTGTTTCCACTACAGCACTGTTAAATAGAACCGATCTCAAGAGCTGAGTCCACCAGTTCATTACAGCTGGCAGCAGGACTCAAATCATCATGGGAAAAAGAAAACAAGATAGCCAAACAGCAGGGAAAGGAGAAGGAAAAGGCGATCAGTGGAAAGGAGAAAAGCACCGTTATTTCCCTGTCCAGATCCCCAAAGAACAGAATGGTTACCTTAAACTAAATGCTGCTTACTCAAACTTTAAATAATGTCACAGAACAACTGCAGACGTCCAAAGAATTGCATACTTAAGACAACTGACATCAATATATGCTGTAAAGTCAGCATATAACAGAAGAGGCATCTATTTAAAATGGTTATCTAAAACTACATTTTTATGTCATCATTTTATTAATGTTCTCATACAATCTTAATCTGTCTTTATGAGACTAATTTTAATCTTTTTTAAACAATGCTATCTTGCATGCGTCAGATTACTCCAGAGACCGTTTTGATTACTGTAACCTAATATATCTCACACAGCATTATCATCTCCAAATTATCCCCCTTCAAATCTCTTATTATGCAATCAACCACACACAAAGTTATCAAGAAGTTACAGTTAATGCAAAACCACTCCTTTATTGCAATTTGGAAGACTGAGGCTTGCAAAGTCACAGTATGACAAGGTAGTGCCCAGAACTTCCAAGGACCAAAGAAGAACAAGGGAGGAATCGAGTGTATCTGCAAGTTCCAGTTGTTCAAATATCTGAATCACCTTCTTGGTTTCAACACTCACTTTATTTTTCCACTCTACGCCACTGACACTGCATTCCCAATGCTAGCTCCTACTCTTCCCCTCTCCGCCCCCCAAACGTTTACGAGTAAGTTCTCAAATTATGTTCTGCAATGTTAAATGCATGCAAAGAACACCTGTGTAAGGATTACTAAGGGGACCGAGACTAGTTGACCCGGCAGCTTTTGGCACTCTCTTTAGTGCACATTTCAACAAGACCATGATAATGGTTACTTCCAAGAAAATCTAGACGTGTAGTACAATTGGTTACTTATGCCAGCAGACAGTTCTTGTACCACAATCCACTCTAGAAGCAAGAAAAGCTCTTCAAGTACATTAGTACTTGGCACCACCACAGTACACCTGAAATGCAGTACAACTTGTTACTGCATGTTATTTGAAGGGCACAGAGGTGACGGTAATTTACTACAGTTTCAACACTACATGGAAACACGTCTAAATATAGCCAGTAAAGTGCATGCAGCCTTATGTTTTCTCCTGTTCTGTTTCCCCCTCTTTTTTTTTTTAATCTTAGAAAAATAAGGACATAGATGCCAAATACCTCCAGCAGCATTAAAACTGACCACAAACACATAGAGTAGGTCTTTAAAATGTTGATTAAAATTCTGCCAGCTACTAAAGCCTTGCGCTACACTACTCCCCATTCTGCAAATGTTCCTGTACTGTCTCTCATGACAACAGAAAGTCTCAATCAAAGAGCTATTAGGGGTGGCAGAGAAAAGATGAAAGTTGAAGATAAAAATAGAAATATCAAACTCACTTTTAGCACTGAATTTGTTTTCTTTGCGTGTTCTACCAGTTTTCTTCAGACAATTATCACAGACAAACCTATTGAGGAAAAAAAAAAAATCACCAAAAACTTAGCATAAACCCATTATTGGCTAGCTTAAACCCGATGTCTGAACCCATAATTTAAATGTCAGAGTACAATATACTTTTCTCTGGATTTGAACAGCTTGTATCTCTCCATTTGTGAGGGACTTAAAGCCTTCATAAGCTGGTTTAATTCTGCCAAGCAGTTACACATGCATTTGTGTTGTGTAGTATACAAACTTACCTCCAACCAGCTTCCATTGTTTAGTAGTTAGAAAGAAACCACAGAAATCTGCATATATGAACAAGTTGGTTTCATGCACATTTTCATCTGAATATACTGAAATGAGACCTCAAACACCAAAAAAAAGTATTTTATTTAGAAATGCTTTGTCCTTTTGTACTCAGTTCTTAAAAGGCAGTGGCTGCATATTGAAGAGCAAAGGCAGAAAGTCTTAATTATATAACCTACATTGGTCTTACTGTACAAGGGGTAAAAAACTAACAAACATCTTACCCTGAAGGCCAAATAATATCATAATGTAATACACAAATCTGGTGCATCTTCCGACCACACTCTTTGCAGTCAACAAACCTGAGAAGAAAGAAGAGCAGCCAATCACTTTTGTGGTTAGGCACGTAATTTTCCAGAATTCAGCAAGAAAGAAGGACTTTCCAACCCTCTGCTAAGAACTGAATCAACTTCAGCAGGCCAAATTTATATGTCGGTTTAAAAAAATACTAATTAGAATAGCTTCTGATATACGTCTATCAATCTCATGTGCAAATAAGATATCTATCTATAGACATAGTAAAATGTACTAGTCTAAAAATGTGAAAAGGGCTTTCATGCACAACTTTTTCTGGATCCTTTTCTAAGCAGAGTTCTGAGTTTTCCCAGCTTCAAAGAATTCTGCTCAACAATACCTCCACAGATTTAATTTTCAATTGTTGCAACAACCACAATCTGACTAAATGGTTGCTCAACTTACTGTAAATGTAAAAACTAGTCATTCATGAATCACTGTGCCAAGAAATCATGTATTAACTTGTTTTCGCCTGCATGGGTCTGCTGTAGTCTTTTTTTTTTTTTCCCTCAAAATAATATATCAAAATTCTTTTTTTGGATGGGAAAATGATTAGAAGTTTTCTCAGTCAAGACTGCAACATTGGTTATGAAGCCAAATGCACTGGGGTATATCTCAGTCCCCCTTTCAAGGCCTAGGAGAGGAGCTCTATTTAGTATTTGGAAAGATGAGAAAAGGAATTCAAATGTATTGTGTATCAAACTGACAGAGAACAAAGCAGTAGCGACATAAAATCTACTTTCCTACTGTCCTTAACTAGCTGAAAAGTAGCACAGTGCTACTAAAGAAGTGTTCAACTTGGCTTTTACTGAACTTCCTGAGCGTAATAAACACAAGGAAGGAGGATGGGGCTAAGCACTCAGGTGAAGAGAAAAACCTCTTTTAGAAGCCTAGCTAAACCAGAAGAGGAGAAAGCAGAACTCCCATGTACACCCCAACAGGTACCCAGGGCTTGGTGTGAAAGGCTCTGCATGACAGAGGGCCATTTTCAGCCAGTGCCTTGCAGAACACGCCTTAGAAATTACCCAAATACACAGAACTAGAAACTGCCATGAAAACAGGCTCACATTTTCCTCTTGGATATCAATGTCAGACATCAAGTTCTTACTTTGTGCTATGAACTCTGGAGAAAGATTCTGCAGCCTGTTTGGGCAGAGACGAGGAGGAAAAGGAAGACTTCTTTATTCACTGCCTAATTTCTTAAGTGCTGGTTAAAGCACAACTGAAAGTGAAGAGATCATCTTAATAAAAACAACAGCTTGGTACTTACGGCTCTGGATCTAGTGTGTCATTTTTCTTCTTTTCAAACTGATCCTTAGAGATGGTTCTAAAGACAAAGAGTTAATATGAAAACTCAGTAGCACCTTTATATCAGAGGCCAAGACAATTATCATGTTTCTTCTGAATTACAGCAAATGAGCAAACCTCAAGTCTGAAGAAAGCATATAAGTACTTTTTTTTCTATTCAAAGAAAGCAATTCAGTTGATTTTAAGCTACAGAAAATATTTTTCCCATTTCTCTTTCTGTGTAAATTAAAAACAAAGTAAGAGGTACCCAAGTAAACATATAAATTTAAAAATCTAAAGAACAAGGGAGGCTTTCACCAGTAAAGCGGCCACCAGCTTGCATTCCTCATAAATCTTAGGGCATCTTACTTTCTGGCCAGAAGCCGCTGGTTTCATAAACAAAAGCTGTGCTTCAAAAGGTGAGACATAAGGATTAGCCAGTGTCTTTAATTTGATTAGCGACATTTATTGACATAGCTTCCATTCTCCTCTCCTCCAAGCATGTTATCTAGTGTCCGCCACCCGCTGCAACCAGTCTACGGGCAGCTCTTGAGTAGCGCAACCGCACACAAGCGACATTGTCGGGCAGACCAACAGACCCAACACAATAACAACTGTTAATCATCTTTTACTGTAAAAAATCTCCTATTAGTAAGAAAGTAGGCATTTCCCCACGAACACCACCACCGGCCACAGGTTTTTGCTGTTAAATCAAGACTACGCATCACCCCTCCTATTTAAAAAGGCGGCATGCAGAAGAAAAGAAGTGACTTACGTTTGAGGCTGGGAAGGGTCATCACCCAGGGTGACATTCTCCCCCTGGATTTCAGTGAAACACTTCTCACAGAAGTGATACCTGTCAGCAAGAAGGCCATATTTGGGTGAACTGGTCCAGCACAACATACAGCCACCCAAGCACGGAGCCACCAACCAGAGCAGGGCAGATCACCACGACGAAAGGGGGGGCGTTGTTGGTTGATTCATGGGTCAGTGTGGACAATGAGGAGGAACAGAGGGGAGGGGAGGGCAGGATTAGAGAACAGGGGAGGGAACAAACAGCACAGACGTAAGAGGTAAGACGCAAACACCAAGACAACACAGAGCAGAAAGCCAAGGCAAAGCACAGATTAGCATTCGGTCTCATTTTATACATTACTAACAAGTCGTCAGGCGTCAAATTCAAAATTTGGGGGGGGATTAATGAAGTAGCTACCAAGCGCTACATTTGTATAGACTTCAAATTTAAGAATTTGGATTTGATTTGCATTACTTAGGAAAAAATGCCCTTTGATTCCAGGCTTTCGACTGATTGAGTTTCCTTTGGTTAAAAAAAGACAGCCTGTCAAAAAGCTTTAAGACCGCATTTATTACAGATTTAAGAAATTAGAAAATATGCTCAAAGCATTTACTGATCGTCAGTAAAAACTGTAAAAGCAGAAACACTTGGTATTGAAAAAAAAAAATCTATAAAAATATTAAATTCCAAAGTTACTTGACTGTAAGATTAAATGTGACCAATTGCTCAGCTAATATTAATTAATATAAATGAAACCAAATCCATACTCTAGACAAACATTTAACAGAAATGCAATTATGGGTCAGAGTTTCCAGCCATTTATCTATTAAGTACAATATATGTATATATGTGAACAACATTAAATATTGTACATACATACAATATATTTATCAGGCATATTAAAGATGTGGAATTAAGCTTTACAAATTGAATGTGAGGCTAGGTACAATTTTTGGTCACCAGACCAAGAGCCAATCCAAGTTATACTCAGCAAAACCAATACCGCAGTTTTACAAACCAAGCTGAGTAAATTGGACTACAACTCTACAAAAATACAATCTGCATTTGAAAAAAAAACATAAGATCTAAGTTACACAGATTTTTTTTTTTTTTTTTTTTTGGGTGTGTTTTTTGTTTCAGATGAACTGGAACCAAAGTTGTCAGGGTCATTAAAAAAAAAAAAAAAAGAAAAAAGAGGCTACATGTTTGGAAAGGATATGAATTCACACATGAACAAAGGTAACAAAGAGAGGCCACAGCTGTAAAATGCAGGAAGGGCCACAAAGGATCATCAAAATAAAGGAGCTTTATGGAGGATCAAGAGTGAGAGAGTATAAGCAGCAATGGCAGCACAGTAAAACACAGTTTTAGTACTCAAACACTAGAACTTTAAGAATGGTAAGTATAAAAGGCATCAAACGAGACTCAGTGTCACAATGAACCAACAACTTAAGGGATGGAGATTAATAAACATGGCAGCTTGCCCTTTCAAACACATACTCGTACACCTAAACTACTGTAATCCAGGTGACAGATCACCAAGGCTGTGCTCTCCTGGAGACGACAAAAGCCATTTATAGGCACTTATTGAAATGCATGGATCAGAACTCCCTCCTGCGACACACACTGGCCATCACGTCACCCCTACACGTTTTCTAAACGCTTGTGAAACGCAGCGCAAGTGGGAGCAAGTCCTTCAGCAGCACCCGATGAATCGGGGAAAGACGTTCTGCAGAGCAATCTGTGTCCTCCCCAGGCTGCAGTCAGGTCCACGTTACCATAGCATAATTTAGAAGAGCCTGAAAACTTCTGCAAACTCTGCCAGCTGGCTCAAGCTTCAAGAGCTACTCTGCTAGCCAAGAACCACTTAAACGCAGCAGCACGCTGAATACTCCCCTCTACTGTGGGATTGACACGAAGAGGAAAAAGGTGTATTTTATTCTAGCTAATATCGCCCATACTGACATATCCACGTAATCATCTTACCAGCAGGGCAGCTGCAACTTCGACAGCAACCACGTGAGCTAAAATGCCATGCTCCCTGCCCAGAGGGCTGCTTGCGAGCCTACCACAAGTTAAACTGCAAGTGACTTCTCTCCTCCTGGGGCAGCTCAGCTAGGATTAAGCACATCACCCTCCCAAGGAAACACAAGGCTTTTGGAGCTGATAATGCAACACAACAAGGCCAGGAGAAAAAAAAAGTATTCTATTAATTTGTAATCATTGGGAATGATAAATATATTATGGTTATTACAAGGCGATATTACAAGAAAATTTCAGGAGTGGATTCTGACACTGCACATGTCATTTACACTGACTTCACTTGCCCCTCACCCTATACCCCTAAACTGATACAGTATCATCTAATAATTTTCTTAAAAAAACCCCTCAAACATAACAGGTTCAGAATTTTATCTTTTACACACTGCCCATGTCCTTTTCTTCTATAATTTGCTTCTTTAAATTTTTCTTAAATTTAAAAAAACCCCACTAATTATTTTCCTTACTAACAAGGTTGCTCATTTTAAGAGTCAGACTGGGAAGGACTGAAACACAGGAGGACCCAAACACAGGAGTGCGTAGCCAGAAAAATCCATTGTCAAGAGTCCTATTAATACTTTGCTACATTCAAACAATCCCAGAAAAGGTTAATTCTGATCCATTTTCAGAATTATCTATGGGCTTTCAAAACACTCATGAAACTGAGCAACGAGGCTGCCTTCAATACTGGATTTAAGTCACATCACAGAAATCTTAACTGGCTCCACCAGCCCTGGTATTTCAGCGGCTGTTCAGGCTGTGCCTGCGGGAAGCTCAGCCTCGCAGGGATGAGAGTTTCGGTTTGGCAGCGTGTTAAGCGCATGCTCCAGCGATCTGCAGATCTGAAGGGGAGCACAAGATCCCACATGCTGCAAAACCAAAGCCTAACGCTAACAAGAGTCAAGCTTTAGTCCATGGTATTAAAATGAGGAAATAAAAGTTGAAATACAGTGAAAATGAATCACCTGAAGATCATGAACATTTGTCCGTAAAATAACCAAGGTGAAACAATAGCTGGAACTTATTGTGAATATGGACCCTCAGAAACAAACACTTGCTTGTAATTCATTGACTTTGCATGTCACTACAAATATTCAATAAAACCCATAGAAAGCATGCAATACTCTCATTTTAACAGTCATAAAAAATCCGAAGAATGTACTTATTGCAACACATCAAAAATGAAAAGCTTTTCAAATGCAGACTGTTCAGGTGACTGTTTCCCGTTTATCAAAGAGTAACATGATGGCTCAATACCAAAGTCCAGAAAATGCTCAATCTCTGCCTTACCAGAGAATTTCCAACTGTAATTAAGTGCATTCAAAGGAAATTCTAAATTAGTAACTGGATGCTAGTACTGATATGAAATACCAATCAGTTTACTCAAATGGATATTCACACATGAAGTATATTTTCCAAACAGTTACTTTAACCTAAACTTCTGCCTTATTATGGAAGCCAAACAGTTCTATACCAGATAATTAACTTTTAATCATTGAACTGTAGTGCCAGAATTCATTTATCCAATGGTGCCTAAATATTCTTAGTTGTAATGTAGTTATGCTATACGCCAGATGTACATCCAATTTTGTCTGTTCCGTAAATGGAAAATGACAAGAACATTTGGCCAGTTAAAGACGTGCTGGAACCACAGAAACTGTTTTTCACTAACTTCCATGGTTAAGAAAAATCTAAGATTTGAAGATCACTGTCAAAGGAAACAGTTCAATTTGACTGTTTTAGAGCAAAGCAGCTGATGAGTAAGAGCTTTCTATGATCCGATAGTCCAAATACACACTTAAAAATATGGTGATTGATCTTCAGAAATGTATGTTAAAAAATCCAACCCCAAAAAACAATTCATCACTTGACTTAGTTGGCCTGAAAGATAAAACCTCAAATACCACGCCGCCCCCCCCCCCCCCCCGCCCCACAAAAGCCACCCCAAATCCCAAAGCCCTGACCCTTTCTCAAGACATCTGGATGAACAGAAATCTACGCCTAATTCTGTTCTGCTACTGGCCTACTAACACTTTGACAAGTCACCTTCCTTTTATTACTACCTTTTTTGTCTAAACTCAGTGTAAATGGACTATCACATTTGTAACAGGTAGGAAATTGAAATACTGCATCACCGAGTCCAGACAAACCTACTGCCCCATCAAACCCTGTACTTCTTGCTAGCAACCAACATTGCCTTCCACTGAGTAATCCAAATGATTCAATACTAACTTAAATAGGAAAGGTGTAAGTGAAAGAAAAATGACCCCTTCTTCAATTATTTTTGAAGTTGCTATTCTTTTCAAATACAGTACTACCTGGATGCATAACATGTAAAGCATTTGAAATTCTACCACACAGAGTTGGTATTTAAGGGTATTTCTTCCCCGCTTCCAGTACTGAAGTACCATCCATTTAAATGCATTTTAATTGCTTTATTTCTCTTCAGACTGACTTTTTTCGGAGTTCATGGTGGCTGTAAAAAGCCTTTTATGAGAGCTCGTGAATTTACATTCCTCCACGTCAATGCTATCACAACGGCCACCTAATACCCAACTCAAAACGTAAGACGACACGTTTTCATTTCCCACACCATGCTGCTTCAGCTAGGTGGTATGCAACAGTCTTGCGTCATCTTACAGCATGTTTGGCGATGTAGGGATCACCCTAAGAGAGACTAAATGCAAGCACCGACTGTCTGAATTCGTTCCGTAACTTCAGTTAGACCACAGTCCGCTGCACGCTTCAAAGCTGGCAAGATTTAGAGACTGCCAAGCCTCTGGAAAGCAATTCATAACTTCGTTTTAAACAGGGAAAAGGAAGTTTGTGCCTTAGCTCATTTATGTTCTGCAATTTTTCTTATTTTTGGGGGGGGACGGGGGTGGAATCTAAGAAACCAAAAACAAAGACAAGTTTGTTTTGTTATTACAGCATTGTAGATTTAAGCATTAAATGGAAAATTATTACTATAACAATTGTTTAATAATCATACAAACACCAAGTCCTAATATTAATTAAAAAATAATAGAAACTATTGTTTTCATAGCTTCTCATGGAGTATGTGTAGTTTTCAATGCTAATTCAAAGCTAACTTGAATAGAATTAAGTACTAATAGGAAGAGAGAAAGCAAGTCTTGCAATCAATCACTGTATCCTTTACTTTTCAAATTCTGACACTAATTTGAAAACAAACCTGCATATTTTTACAATTCTCCCAGAACATGATTTCTCAGTGCCTTTTTGCAGTTCTGCCCTTCTACCTGCTACCCATTTTGTGGAAAACATGGACAACTTCACTTCCACTTAAGTGGTGTAGCCTACCTAACAGCAAGCGCTTAAGCACAGTATGTATCAAGCTGCAGCACAGGAAACTAAAGGGTCACCTGCAGGACAGCATGCAAAGATGTAAAAATAACTTTCTCCTGACTTGGCTGACAACAGGAAGAAAAAGTTAATAATCTGCCTCCTGCGTACATGCAGAGAACTCAAAGGATCTCACTTCCTGAATACGGAAAAAAAAAACCAAAACCAAAGTCAGGGACTTACCTATTCTGGTAACTGTAGTAGGCAGCATCGCGAGGAATAGTACACAACTGCTTGCCGTAGCAGCACAAGGTCTGCGGAGAGAACTCATACTGCAAAACAACAGTGAGAAAAGAAGCTTTAAAATGTAATCTTAAATGTAATCTTATGCTAACCAAGTATCTACTAGGCAAACCTGACACTTATGAATATCATAATACATTGTTATGTTTATCACATTTTCCCAAGCTATTGTAAATATATTAGTACAGCTCTCTGAATTTAATTAGTTATTAACTAAAGAGATGACCCTCTAATGGCTTACTTTATTGCAAGGGACTTGGGAAACAAGCAGAGCATTTTAATATTGCTTATGACCAAAAACGGTGTTCTCTGAGGGAGAAAAATACAACAATAATAGCATAGCAGCAAGAAGGATGCTATCTACCTCCTTCAGCTCTTAGCCCGTTTACAATAAAGCCAAACTTTTAGCAACTCTTTCATTCAATAATTCAATTTTTTAAGAAGAGTATGCAAAGCTAATGTTTTATCTGATTAATCAAGCTGAGCTCTTTGAAAGAATACAACTCCATCCCTGGAATACATACCTTGCGCCCACAACAGTAGCCAAGTGATTGCATAACGGGATCGATTTCTTGTTCAAACACCTCCGCGAGTTTAGTGCAAAACTTATAGACCCTGGAAGTCTTGCGATTGTACAGCCAGGCATTGTTAAACATTAGCCAAACATCATCCACATACTGCCAGGGTTCCTGGTACTGCCCAGTATCCAATTTACGTTTAATGGTTGAAAGATCCATAGGATTCTTCACAATGTCGAAGTAGTCCTTCAAACACACACAAACCCCTTTATTTTTAAGATGTCAGAAGTTCACAATATGTTTAACAGAAAACACAAAGTTTTTATAGGAGCAAAGACAAAACACAAAAAAAAATTATATTTTTTTTAATGCCAACTCACCGGAATCCCTAAAAGTTGGGGATCCACAGGCTGTCTGAAAGGTAGAGACTCTGGGTCCTGGCGGTACAAAGCTTCAAGGGTAGGCATGAGAGCCTGGCGCAGCTCCTCAGGTTTGAAAACTGTAAATGAAAGCCAGAAAGGTTAGAAAATTTGCTTCTAGGTTTCCTAACCTCTTGACATCCCTAAAAAAGAACAAACTAAAACCAAACCAAAACCAACCTACGTTAACATAAAAATCTTAAAGAGACATTTCCTGATCTGCATAGCTGATCAGAGGCAAAAAACTTACCATCAAGAGGTTGCTGCACAGCCTTTACGTTTACTCAAATCATACTAGGTGACATTCCCAGAATAAGGAGAGAAGAACTGTAGCCCATGATACATATTCTAGAGCATAAAAACACCCACAACCTTATCCAGAACCAAATTAATTCAATTGCTTCAACATGGATGAACCTTAGCTCTTCAGAGATGAGAATAAGCGTATTTTCCTCTCCCTCCCTTCTAATGCCGTTTGCTATTTCCAAGCCAAGATCCTTCTAGCAAAAATACACCGTAGTGGACAGGGCCGAAGAGTCAGCTCTACAGAGACTAACCAGATGTCTCGAGAGCTGGCACAGGAATTTTCTGGCCATAGTATACAAACAGTCCTGGCCTAATGGACTGTTAATTGATTTTGAAAGTGTTAATACTTCCAGATTTATATGCATCATTACAACCACTTGGCAACAGTGGCATGGCAACAGCCATGTTTCTTTCAATAGTGGGTAACAAGGACAAGAAAGGCAATGCTTTTTCTGAAAAATGATAACTTGGAGAGCTCTTTGAACATCTCAGCAGTATAATTACATTTATTTCCTTAGGAACAGAGTCTTTAAATAGGGAAGAATGCTTGTTATTGAGGAAAAAAAGACAACTAAGGAAAGCAAGATGGCATCTAATATTTATCTACCTGTCTGAAACAAGAATGATACCAATAAAAGGGAGCAATTAGGAGTTCTGTTGAAAGCACTTAAATCAATAGGACTACCTATTGATTTATTGTAATAACCCCTTCAAGGGTGATCATTGCTTTTGTCACTCAAATGGCATTTTAGTAAGATATAAATTGCTTTTTGGGACTTCTAGTTAAAAAACATATGATTTTTAAAAAGTATGGGTTCCCTCCCCACACACTTCCTTTTTTATTTGGGTGATGTTTCTGAAGGGAAGTCTTTTTGCCTCAACTACACTCACTGAAATTACACACAAAAATAAAGCAAGACAAAAAATTGAGTTGACAGTACTCAAAACATTTTTTAGGCATTAAGTTCTCAATTTTTTTAGCCACTTGTAGATGCTACAGCTCCTGGAAATTGTTAGTCAGAATGAAAATTCGACTGCACTGCCTCAAACTGGAGAGAGAACTGGTGCTCATGTACACAACAGGCAAAATACCACCCAAGTCACCAAAATCATGGCAAGGGACTAAGCCAGCTGCCAGAAGGGCTTCTGCAAGGGCTTGCCTTACAGGTACATTCAAGATCTCATGCTGCTACTACTGAACTTAGATGTGCCATGTTAAAAACAAGAGGAGACAAGGAGGCCGACACTTGCTGGTACAAGAATAAATGCAACTTGATGATCATTTTGTCTGTTGCCACAATTTCAGTCCCAATAAAATGGCAATTCTCTTCCATATTTATTGATACCATATATGCAGGCACCCTTCTATGAAAGGAACTCTACCATATACTCTCACAGTTTTATAAACAACTACTAAATTATACTACGGAATTCTCGAGAACAGAAGGAAATATTATATTCCATTCATGAGAAAAAGTATTATCTATTGCTTCTGGAACCATCTTGCTCTGGCTCAGGTAGATCATAACCTGATAATCTGAATTATTTCATTTAATGAAATGTAAAGGTCAAAAAGCACCTTTTAATAACCTATTCTGGCCACCTGCTTGACATTGCTTTTAGAATTTTCCCCGTACCAACGTACAACTAAGCTACAGTATCTTTGAAAATAAATCCAATCTTAATTTAAACCCAAACCATGAGATTCAGCACCACTTTTGCCAATTTCCTTAAAGCCTCATTATCTCTGCTAATAAAGTTTACACCCTACTTCCATTTTGAAGTTTGAAAAAATAAAAATCAAAATCCAGTTATTTTGATTTATGACTTCACCAAAAAATGTAAAGAAAAGTTGCCTTCATTTTTAGCAGTAAAAAAGCTGCTCCGCCTCTAAGGAATATGACTAGTAACAGAACATTTGATCATAGGATCTCCCTATACTCAAATTTTACAAGAAAATTTCTGTTCTCCCCTCTCCCCCTTTTCTACAATTAAATGCTCTCACTTCTCCTCTGGTAGCTAGAAGATCTTTGTAAGGAGCCGGCATCCAGTTATCCCATTTTGTCTTGGATGTGTGGGTGGTAAAAAGAAAATGGGATCTTTGCCTGAATCATGATGACGTATTATCTGCCAGAGAAGAGTATAATGCTACCTTTTTTACCTTTTTAAATTTTTATTCCTTTCAAAAAGAGGAAATCTTGCTTAGGATTACTAAGGAGAAAATTTGTAAAGGAAGATGAAGTCATCTTCAAAATAATAAGGACAATACACCTGAACCAATCCCCCATGCCCGCTGAAGCCCTTGCAGGTTTTGCATTATTATATCTTATAAAGAAGGGAAGAAACGAGCAAAACTAATCGTGAAGGTCATCAAACTAAGGCAGCCATCTACAACGAGGAGACAGGAGCTACCCAAATGAATAGTACACCATTTCTTTTGAGAAGACTGCAAGGGAAGAGGCAAGGAACCAGAGCCCTTCCCTTCTTGCTTACATTAGATTTGCAGCAAAAAGAAAGAGAACCAACACAAACCAAACCCTGAATTTGGAAGGGTTTGGTTGTCCCCATTTATGAAGGCAAACCCTTGATGAGGAAGAAAAGGCTGCTGAAGGGGTGTCTGCAAATCTCAGCAGTATTCTCTTGGGCTGTTCTCTAGCCCATACAGTATTCCGTGTCACTTAAGCCATGTTACAGTCTAGTTACAGGAGGTGAGCACAGCCAGGCCGACGGTGTTCAGTACACCTGGATGGGTGGTACAAACAGATGAGATTCCAACTCCACAATATAAGCCATTTGTACTCAGAAAAACACTCCTTTAGGGTCCAGATTAATTTTTTTTTTCAAACATTAAGGCATCAGGCAACAGCTTGCTAAGTTATCTTATAGCACACACTCCATGACACTTCCAACTGCGAGCCTCAGCAGTGGCAGCACGTATCTGCTACGTCCCAGGTTACTGTGGGGCACACCTCAGGAATCTGGCCGCATGGGAAGGAAGAAGAGTTTCCAATACTTTTGTAACCCATGAAAAACTCCAGATGAGTCTCGTAAGTATTTTTAAAATATCATATAACGCTTAAGCACACTTCACAGTATTTGCTCTCGAATGCCTCTTGGTTTATTTAGCATTTTAATAGAAACTCTCTATTAAAGTTGGATAAACTACTTTGTGAGAAAACCTCACAATTTAAAATTGTATATGCTGTTGTACCTGCCCATGCTGCACATGTGTTACCAAATGAGGAATTGGAAATGGGTAGTAACCCAGACTGAATCAGCAGAACAACAGTGCAGCTCTTCCACAGACTAATTCTGCAAGAACCTTCCTCTTTCAACCACTTGCCTCGATTTACTTCCAAGTGCACTCCTAACAAGCAGCAATAATTCTTTCCACTGGGAATATAACTGGTTTATAAATGCTAATAAGCTTTCCACTCCCTGTGTTACATTTTGTTCGAAATAGGCTCTGCCAGTTAGTTCCGCAGCACACTCTCATTTGCCTGGCCCACTGTGCTACAAACTGCAAATACAGTCTACAGGAAAACGTGTTTCATCGCATTTCATTACAAAAAGATTATGTTTAGTAATTAAATGCAACCCAAGGCATATACAAGAGATCAATATCCAAGCTGCACACACTTTAAAACTTTACGATTTCTTGATCACATTCTGGAAAGCATGCACCATAACGTTCTCCTAATGCAGTTACATGCAGTTTCCTTTGCAAGGGAAGAAGAAGAAAAGTAATGGAATGGGTCATCACTTTCCCTTTTTTGACACTTGCAGCACGTTGAGAGCTTACCTTTGGTCAAAACCTAAAAACTAACTGCAGAAAGCATCATCTCCAAAAACCAGGATGCTAAGAGGCAGAGGTCTCTAAACAGCTAAGGTTTTGAGTCCAGAAGCTTATCTTGCAGGGTCCCACAAAGCCTGCACTACAAATGGAGTAATTTATTCTTGCTTGTTTTCTTTAAGAATCTTAATAATTTATTTCTTACTAACCCAAGGCATGCAATCATTTATGTAAGTCCATTCAAGATCTGTAATGCCACTAAGTTTCCTTTTGGAAAAATATACAGTATATCCATACAGTCACACCTAAATCTATGCTAACACCATAGATGAATTTAAGAGAACACTGACCTAACTATTTCTGAGAAGAAAGCTTTCAAATTAACACTACAGTGAAAACTACACAGGACTTCAAAGTTTAAGGCTATTGCAGCAGACCAGCCTTGGAGGAGCACAGATTCAGGAGAAGAGTTCAAGTATCTGATTCTCAAAGTGAGGCTAAAACTCAGTATGAAGGTGGTGTGTGCACCAGAAAAGCAAAGCAATAGATATTCTCGGGCACTGAGAGCACGC
The DNA here is from genome assembly GCF_964289735.1 of Phaethon aethereus. NCBI lineage: Eukaryota > Metazoa > Chordata > Aves > Phaethontiformes > Phaethontidae > Phaethon > Phaethon aethereus. The sequence goes on from NC_138591.1 coordinate 16,764,805, forward strand.
TATCTACACTAAGGTCCCTCGAAAGAGCACTGGCCAAGATGTGCAGGGAGAGATTTATGTACATAATTTCTCCAGCAATCACTGCCTTATTGCTTTGGTCCTTTCTGGGCAGAAACTGGAAGCTGTGAGAAGACTGCTGGTATCAACACCACAACGATGTGCTTTTCTCACCTGTGATTCATCGAACATTAAAGGAATGCTACTTTCAAATAAATTACACAGAGTATGGATCTCCTAAAGCTCCACGTGCTGGAGCACATGTACAAAACGGACCTCCCAGCGGCAACTGAAACCATGGAAAACAAATGCTAGTAAAATAAAGTACACAAGAAAAACTCAGTTTTCATACACATACTTTTTTTGCGGGGCTGAGATGGCGATGTGGATTGTGAAGTGGTTCCATTAGTGCCGCTCTCCTCTTCCTCCTTAGCATCTACTTTTATTTCAGGCTTCTTTTCTTCTATTTCCATTGGCTCTTGTTTCAGTTCTGTTCCATCTGTTTCCTCCTTTGTTTGTGAAGATCCTTGTAAATCCTCCTCCACCTTAAGAAAGGATGCAACGAGATGTACTATTACATCTATGACCCAAACCTGAGTCAACAAAACGTTCGTTTGAGATTGTCAAAGCACTCTCCATCCATGGCTTTCCTTAGGACAGTTACTTTCCAGTAACTACCCTCCTCTCGCCCCTTAGCTCACCAATTCAGACACATCATTAAGTGCTTTTATATCTATCACTGCTTTCAGTTAAGCTGTATAGAATCTCATTTACCTCAGTCTTAGCTTCCACTTGTGTCTCACTAGTCTCTGGCTCAGTTTCTTCAGTTTTAACTTCTGATTTGCTTTCTAGCATTGGTGCATCTGGTCCTAGTTGCTGGGAATTCGTATCAGCACTAGCAACTGAGGCAGGGGTGGGGACCCTGTTATCAATACTAGCTGCTGCCTGGGATAGCTGTTGTAAAAACAGTACAAAAGAAAAACACTGCATATATAGAAATATTTTCCTTTACTAAAAATGAACAGCACAAAAGAGACATGAGATGATATTCTAAAACAGTGCAGAACATGGATACAGGAGCTCACTGTAGCCAAGTTTCGATATAACACAGTTAATAACTCTGCTTTACAGAGGAGAAGCCAAGGAAGAATTCTGCCCCAAAGAGGCTTCTTTTACAGAGAAAACACCTGCCCAGCAAAACACTGTACATTCCTTGACATGTGCATTCATCCTGACTAAAGCTTAAAAGAAAAAATATATGCAAATTTCATGATAAAAAAAGACCGATTCTGATTAAGGCCAAATATGGTATTAGGCCTGTTATGCCTCATCTTTCTGCACACTGCTGCCATTTTTACTTTGGCAGTTTGAAGTCATTCGATATGCCCCCCTCCTTCAAACAATGCTGAGAACATCTGAACACACATTTTTACACACCTCTATAAGGAATCCTTTGGTCTAAAGCAGAAACTACTATTGGCAACTATGGGCTCTACACATTCACAACATGGTGCTATACACAGGGAGAACTCTTGTGGAATGCCACTACACAAGGAAAATGCAACGGGGTGGTACTTACTGGAGTGCCAGGTGGCTGCGCCTGCACAGATGTCGGCTGCTGCTGAGAGGGCTGTGGGGTCGGCACAGACTGGGGTTGAACTGGGGTCTGAGGTTGCGGTGTGACTTGAGCCTGTGCTGCAGTCTGCCCTGTAGGTGTGCTTTGTGTCTGTGTCGCGTTTGGAACAGAACCCGGTGTCGGTGTTGGTGTCTGTCCTGATGAGGAGACCGGTGTCGATGGCTGAGTGGGTGCTGCTGGCTGAGGAGGAGTCATTCCAGTTGGTGTTTGGTGCTGAATAGGCGGCATCCCAGCGGCAGTGGACACAGGAGGTGTAGTCTGATGTAGAGGTGGCTGGGTCACTGGTGGACATGGTAACTGCCCACTCTGCGGTCCTAGCATGTTCATGGAGTTGGGAAGAGCAGCACTGGGAACCTGCCCCTGCGAGAGAGAGAGATTCTCTTACAGACGTGTGACCCCCAAAACTCTGGGAATCACACCTATCCTTCACAGCACTGAAGTCGTCTTTAAAAGTATACTGTAAGTCTAAATGTGAGATCAGCGATAAACAAATGCTGCTATTGCAAATGACTATGCTCTGATTTCTCTGATCGTTTTCATCAGCTCTTAGTCAAAGATCTTGCTCCTAGACCCAGATGTGCCATGCATGTCTTTTTACATTAATTCTACTGGCACAGAGAGGGGATCCTCACAGTCTCCAAATAACAGAGAAACCCAAAGGCAAGCTCTAAAACAAGCCATTAGCTGGGCAAAGGTCAGACTTTCATACAAAATGGCTTCAGGCAAATACACATTTTAGGCCAGGACTCTAGAGCAGCCCTGCTTTAGAAGACAGTTCAACACATTTAATGCCTGCCCCATTGCACAGTGCAAGACTTAAGAGTGGGGGTTTTTGGTTTGGTGTTGTTTTTTGTTGGTTGAGTTGTGTTTTTTTGTTAAGTTCTATTTAGACTACTCCAGATGCTTAAGAAAATTGTTGTTCTGTTTTTCAGAGCAGCAGCAATGAAGTATTCTGGATGTGCACAGACTGTTAAGCTATGTATTTTACCAAAGATTGCATCAGATAACTAGTGATGAAAAAGAATACTCTACCCTCAGATGTACCTCTTACTCTTACATCTCCAAATCAATCAAGTTTCCCGCAGATGAGGTTTCGAATTTAAAACATACTTCTATATTGCCTGTACACAGTCAGTTTTAATGAACTAAGTGCATTAGGAATAACAATGTTCACCACAAAGGGTTCACAAGAAATTGTAGATCCTCCATCCTGAACATATTCCAAACTTGACTTGACAGAGCCCTTTGTAACCTGATCTAAGTCATCTCTCATTTGAGGATGGGGCTGGATGAGAGAACTTTGGAGGTCCCAACTAACCTAAATTGGTCTCAGAGTTAAAAAACAAGCCCCTCCCTCTGGAAAAGCATGTACTTTGGCATAAGCACAGCTGCTACTTCACTTGACTACTACTGTAACAGAAAAAAAACCAATTTTGTCTTCAGAAGTAGAGAGGCTATAACAAACTTTATTGTATTCTTGATTTAAAGTTAGCTACTAAGGTCCACACAAAGACAAAAGCATATGCTCATACATGTGCCATGAACTAACTTCTGATATTCCCCCCGCCCAAACATCATCAACATGCATTATTTTTAGCATTTAGATCAGGAATTACAGGGCGTTGCCCCCCGTTAGCATATGTAAATAGGTTCTGTAAGAGCTTATGAAGAAGGCAGATGTAACCCAGGATCCCCCAAAGTCAGAGGTGACTACAATAAATCATGGATATATAAATATAAACAAACATACATAAATATATTAGAATAAAATAACTGAAGAGTAAATAACTCAAGTATTAGAAAATACATCTTACCTGTGCCACCCCAGCCTGGGCTGTTGATTGACCCATGCCCACATTGTTCACATTCATAGCCCCACTGGATGCTGGAAATTGATTCTGGGTCAGGAATTGGTTCTGGGTAGGAGCCTGACCCATCATGTTGTTGGAATGAGCTCCCATCATGTTCTGCGGCTGGGGCATTCGGGAAGGAGACATTGCCATCTAAAAATTGACACCCAAATTAAAGATATTACCATTTAGTATTATGTAGCAAGACAAAGGAAAATACCCTCAATTGAATGGACCAAAAGATAGGACAAAAAAAATAAAAGGAAAACTGGCTTCAGTAAACCAAATGGAAATGGACATATCCATAAAACTTTAGCATTTGTTCCACAGTATCCACGAGGAAGTTATTTTTAAACAGGTGATATTCAAAACTCTACTAGAGATGTAAAAACTCCATTTTGTTCTCAGAGATAATGGAGATTAACCACTGAAACTGAAAATATTTTTGTTTTTCTAAAGAATAAAAACATGTTTTCATGGAGGAATAAAGAAGCTATATGTACTGCAAGTCACAGTTTCTGAAAGAACTATGGTCTTCCACAGACTGTTGGAGATTATTGCATTTCTGGCAGCTACCTCTAACTTTTTGTTGTTGTTGTTAGTTTTACAACACATAAATATGGAAAACAAATGCCTCAATAAAAGCCTGACAGACTCTCTATGTTTCCATGAAATTATCCTACAATTTACAGTACTACTCTATGACATGGCCTTTTCAGAATAGCATTAACGCTGCTAAATGTAGTCAACCAATTTTGAGAAAAAACTTGGTAACAAGAAGTACGAACCGCAGGAACGGCGCCCATGTTGTTCATTTGTACAGGATGGTTCATTGGAGAAGCTGCACGGGGTCCCATAGGTGCTTGTGGCATCTGTACATTCCCTATGGACATGGGGTTAAACTGATTCATTCCTGCAAATGCACCCCCAAAACAACTCATTAGGAACAAGTCATTAGAATTTATGTACGTACACTCTACTATAAAATTAACATTCATTATGACTAAAGTTTGACTGCCCTACACTTCAACATTTTCTTTTAACTTTCTTCAAATCACTTGACTTAAGAGACATCAGGATGCAAGTAGCATTTGGAAGAATACCAGTTAGGGTGAAATACAACTTTTGGTGTTGGGGGTGGGGGGGGCGGAGTGCAAGAGATGAAAGAGTGTGGATGATCTGCAAAGACAGGATGCATCTGTAAATAATACCTTGGGATGGTTTCTTAAAAATCAGGCATTTGCTTTGATACAGCAATGTCTTATTCAGGCCTCACTCAAAGGGTTGAATATGATAAAAATAGATATTGTATATATGAAGGCAACTCCTAGTCTCAAATCAGGACAAAAGCTAGCAATATGCTTAAACAGGTGTTGTGGGTTTTTTATACGAAACATTTAATCCCTCCAAAAAACCCAAACTTGTCTAACAGAAATAAAGGTGTAAATAAATAATTATGGAGCTGTACTTGCTATCAACTTTTTCTCCTATTGAAATGAATTCTAAAAGGATGTAACTTCTCAGGGCATTTCAACAGAAGTTTCAACTTACTACTAACTCTAAGAAATAAAAATAATTGGGGACACTTTTTTGGAGGAAGCTGAAGCACCTAAAAGTCACAGGTTTGTATTCTTCAGAAAAAAAAACCCACCCATGAGCCCACAGCAGCCTAAATCAATGATGGCAAGCCATCAGTGCTATGAACAAGCTACAAAGCTTTTTTAGATGCACTTTGCATCAGAAACCAAGAAAGGAAATAAGTTGTACAGATCCTAGGATTAACATGCTAAGTTTCCAGCTACAGGTGTATTTTTGGCTAATTAAGTGATGAAAACATACCAACATCCTCCTCCCTCCACTGTTACAGTGTTTTAAATGAGATTATCTACAGTGTTCTTGCTTGCGCCCTCCTCTTTTTGAAAAGACTGAATTACTTCCCAATCGCTAGCAAAGGACTGGGTACATATAGCCAGTTCCTAAGACAAGACTGCACTGAGACAGCTCCTGCCACAAAGCAACAATCAAGACTGATGCTGAAAAAAGGGAGACCCAGTAGTTTCCCCCCGCCCCAATTCCAAGAGAAAAACAGAAGATCAGCTTTTCCCCCCCAATACAATTATTTTGAACCCACAAACTGCAATCAGAGAGAAAGACATAGATACCTTGGGAAACCTGCATACGACTTATAGGCACGGTTGGCATGGACATAGGCCCATCTGTAACACAACAGAAGAATGGTCAGCAAAAAGCAATTTAAAATACAGGCTCAAGATTAGCATGAGAGCCCGAGGAGACAAACTGTGCAGAGCTACAGCTGAAATGCAGAAGTACGTCCTATAGAAGTACTTACTGGGTGGCCTCACAGGCTGTGCCTGACCCATGGCAGCAGCCACCTGTGGGATACCAGGGGGCTGAGGTCCTGGGGTCTGTAAGGCTGGCTGATTCCCCAACATCCCTTGTTTATGTAGACGAGACCTCCGTTTCTCTTCTAGCTCCTTTTGTATCTTATAGATTTTCTCGGCTAATAAATGATAGTATTCATCCTAAAAGAGAAAAAAAAATAGTATTCAGCATCAAGTGTAAGAAAGCAGCAGAACTCATGTAGTCTACCAGAATACTGTCACCCATTTGGTTTTTCGGTTTTGGGGTTTTTTTTATTTAAATGTATACACCTCCCTGTTTGAAAAAGAAATATTTCTTTTCAGAATTCTGTTCAGTTCAGACAGTCTCATCACTGCTCTAATGCAGAAAAGGAAAAACAAAGCTTCCAGAAAACACATGAGACTTAGCTTTAAGGCTATCCTTCATACCTACTCTGAGTAGGTTAGTAGACAATGGAGAAGACTGTAGATTCTCTGTTGCTTCGACAAAAAACAACAGGAAGCTGAGATTTAGTTTCCAAGTGTTAAAGGTTTTTAAATGTTATTTTCATAATAAACATTTCCACTAACTCACAGACAAAAGAAAAAGATGTTCCCAGCAACACAGTTACACTGAATAAACTTCAGGAGACAGGTGTTAGAGACAGATCAATTTTTACACAAAGAAAGGAACCGCTCTATTCCTAAAAAGTCTGACTACAGTCATTGCAGGGAATAAACAAAACCAAACAAAACTCCAAAGGAATGGAGGAAATCAGTGAAAAATAGTCCACAGGCACAGACAACTAAACACTACATCTGTACAAGATGAAAAATAACATTTTATTCAATTCACATTGACAACAGATCAAATAAGACAGTCACAGTGCACAGGAAGGTAGACAATTTTGCTTGTCAGCAAGTGCTGGATACCTATTTGCCAAGTGCATGAGATCATGCACCTGTTAAAGTCAAAAAAAACCCCACAAACCCTCAAGACTACATTTATTTTGCAGGGTTAACTATGCTCTTAAAACCCAGTGCTACATGGAGCAAAGACTGAATGATGCTTGTCCCACAACCATTTTGTCTTCATCCAATTTTCATCCAAACTAGAATTTGTAGGATTGAGTTCATTTCAGAAAACTAGTATGAGATATTCCTCACCAGCCTTGTTAAGAAAGTCCAGTGTTGCAATTTAAAGCTTTGGTTTTAGGTCACTTCCCTCCTCCAAATGTCTCAAAACTCCATCAGTGCAGACAATTTCTGCTGTCCAATTTAAAAGCACTACAGCCCCTTTCCTCCTCCTGCTCAAGACAATTCACTGTAAACTTACTTGTAAATTTAATATTGTGCTACTTTCACACTGCAAAGACTCCTGAAAAAGGACATGTTTGCAAGGAGCACATCCTACCAAAACATCATCAAGCTGCTTACAATGATGCCTCATGCTAATCTGTTTTTCAATGTCAAAGTAGAACGGATGCTCCTCAAAAAGAAGGATGCAATTCCACACAGCATCATTAATACATTCTAAATTACTCCCTTCTTCCAAATTTGCTGTTTGGAGCCAAGTATGTTAGATGAATTCCCATAGAAGAGAATTCTGGCAAGGAGGCTCTGACAGCTGTTTTAAGGGGTGAAGAGAAGATACATTTGGGTATTTTTCTGGCATAGAGGTCAGAAGACATTTAATTTTATAACCAGAAGTCTACTACGTTCATCCTTACTGAGAAGGTATTTAGATGCCTATGCATGCCTATGAAATCCTCGTTCTCTCTAAAGTTGTTCTCTAAATCTGTCAGGTTGATCAAGGGTGATCACACACAAGTCTTCCTTGCCAAACAACCTCCTGGTAGCCACAAGGAGCATATAATATTGTCACTGACCAATGCTGACACAGCAGCAGCATTACAAGTATGGCCTCTGCCTCTAGGAAATAAAACTTGCCTTCCACCTTCAGCTGTTCTGGGAGATGGTCTGAGAGGGTCAGACTCCAAGTGCTACTGTCTTACTGGATGATTATCACCTAAAATGCCACTAACTGCTCTCTCTTTAGCTACTCTTACCTTACTTAAGAAAGGACCTCAACATTCTGATCAGGTAAGATCTCATTAGCTATTATTACTGGCGCTACTAACATTGTCTTTACCTGATGAAAACTTTCAGGGAGTAGTTCCTTTAGGGTAGAATTACCACAGTGTCATAATGAAATAGTGTCCTCAGCATGTCAATCAACAGGGGTTTGCTCCCTCTGAGCAACAGAGATTTGAACTGACACCTCTTTGCAGACAGTGCAAAAATCATGAACCAGAGCAGGAATTCCTTCTTGTTTCCCACACACAAGGACAAGGACAAATGCAAGCAAACTGACTTCTTACTACTTTGAGATGTGAAACAACTATGTGTCTTAGCCAAATCACTCTTGGTGCTGCTGAGTAGGGAAGAAACAATTCCAACAGTGCAGGTAAAAGCTAAGCCGTGTAACAGGACTGAGTCCTAGAGAAAACCTCCAATGGTAAAGAGGTACTGAGAAAGTTTTGAAACTTTACACAGACTTCCAGAAAGGAGCAAGTCAGCAAAGAACACATCAAGAACTGCAAACTATGCTCCAACCTTCATGCACATCAATCACACTTTCAGAAGGAATGCAAATAGGGCTGGGATGATGATGTCTAGTTTTCATGGAGCTGAGGGAGGTGAATTAGCTTGGAGTGACATTAATCAGATGGCTTGGGACTACACAAACACTGTCATAGACAGAAAGCACAACTATCCTCGTCAAGCTAACAGTGAAATGATTCTCTGTGGTTTTCATTATGCTTATGAGATTTGTGATACTACTACTCTTGAACATATACTGAATACTTGGACTGAAGCAACATACCCTACTGTTAGCAGATTCATACATATCTCCTTCCACTTTCCTGGCATAAGCCACCAAGTTCTCCATGCGGCGATCCTTCAGTGCTGCCGGATCAGGAGTGGGGAAGATGGCTTGGACACTACAAGAAAGGAGAAAGAATAAAAGAAAAATTCTTCAGAGAAAAGAAAAATTCTGTGCAGCTTTGTAATACTCAACCTGGACATTCCTTCATACATCAGAGATGTGAAAGCATATCAAAATAGTTTTAAAACAATAAATCTATATTGCACTATTCCTTACAAGATTAAAGCAAATTCAATGATGAAAGAAATGTGAGGTTCGACAGTCTAGATTCTAAATACTTGTTTACTACAGCAGAGCAGATTTACTAGCAATATAAACTAATTTCATGCTCATTCCTCAATGAGCATGAAGAATGAACTGAAGAGGAGATTTAGAGCTAACAGCTCACCCTCAGTAGCCCAGCATCAGAGAACCACTACTGGTGAACTTCTCATCAACAACTTTTCAGCTTAATATTAGAACTACAGTATTGAAATTCTTTAAAAACATTCAGGAAAATACACCGTTTTGGTGAATACTTACAGTTTATGCACTAAATGATTGCGCAGGTCCTGAGTGACATGTTCATGCCATGCTTTCCTTACCCCGGTACTAGAAGGAGGTGCAGCCGTTGGCATTGAGCTGAGGTTTCCAACATTACCGGAATTTGTGCCATCATTCATTAGTGGGCTAAAATAAAAAGAAGAGAGACACTTACAGTACAAAATGCAGCGTTCTGTTGTATGTTTGATGCCTGAAGTAATTTTTAAGTAGTTCCTTTCATGACTTCTAGCTACTCCATCAAACATTCTCTAAGTGAAATACTGATATCAGCAAATTGCAACACCTACAGCAGCAAAGCTCAGGAGTTTGCAAGACAGTATGAATGATAAAGAATCGCAACACAAAAATACAAAATATTCTTCCATTGGGAAATAAATTAAAACTACTAAATATTCTGGGACTCTCGGGGGGGACAAAGCGGTAGATATAGAATTGAAATAGGAAAAATGAGCATAGCTGTAGATACTACTGATCGTTTCCATGCCAATACAATTAGTTTTTAAAGCATGCTCTTTTTTTACATTCATAAGCATATAAATAAATGTTTAATTGAGCAAGAATAAAAATGCGTGCATTACTTATTTGTCCCAAGGGATGTTGGAAGAGCAGTTTCAGAAATTAGACTAGCTTGCTGGTCTGTTGTTATTCCTCCGGCAGGAAGGTTCATCTGGTTGGCTCCTTTGGGACAAAAATCAATCATTGTTGGTACCAAGCTCACAATTTTGACAATAACATAGCAAAACTACACTTTACTGACCCAACTGGTTAACAAAAGAAACAGCCTATCTTATGATAGTATCTGCTGTGGTGCATCAATATAGCTACTCACAGAATCAAAAGTTACTTTCAGTCTGAACACTTTTTTTTCTATAAAACTTAGTCTATTAAAGTTTAAAATTCATAAACTCTTAAGACTAGTTCAGTAAGCTAAAAAGGTAATACTACAATTAAATTCCAGAAAGAAATCAGCATTTGAGACACAATCATCTGCTAGAACAGGTGAAATACTTGTTAAATCAAATCCTTCAGCAATTCCGTCTAATCATTTTAGACAACAATAAGCTATAGGCTATATTTTAAAAGCAACTAAAACTACTGCTACTTGGCAGAAGCAATATATTCAAAGTTTTCTAATATTCAAATGTAAATGAATGGTAGTGTTTATAAACAGTGTATTTTTAAGTTATTAATCAACATGAAGAGAAAGTTACTGCTCTGGTCAAGCAAAATACTAGACTATTCTAAAAATTCAACAATTTTATTTTAAGTTTATTTTAAGACCTGAATTTCTTGATATTTTTTCCACCTACCCAATGCATTAATAGTCCTCATTTGCTGGTGAGCCTGAGGCTGTGCCGGCTGCTGACCTTGTACCTGGGGCTGCAACTGTGTTTGAGGCTGGTTGCCATATGGCAGTCCAAGAGCAGCGTAGGCTCGTTGCATGGAGCTGGGGTCAATCGGATTAGGATTACTTAGCGATGGAGTATTCTGCTGGCCTGTGCCAACAGAACCAATGGAATTTTGGATTCCACCAGCTGGAGACCCTAAAAGGGCTATAAAAAAAAGAAAGCATAAGAGAAAATTGAAAATCAGTGAGGACAAACAATAAAACAAATCATGCCAAGAATCAACAGAACATGCATATAGTTATACGGTATATATTTTTCTGCCAAAGGACAGAACGACACCCGAGATGCCAAGTGGGGAAACTCAGTCTTTGATTCTACAGGACAGAAACCACCCTAGCAATTAATACATGCAATCTAAAGAGAAGTGCTGTAAATTTCAGGCAGATAAGTCCATAATTACTGTAATATACATAAAGTATAGGCTCCAGTATAAGGCTAAATAGGATTTTCATGCTTGGGACAGTAGACTAAGGGGGGGGGGGAATAATTAATTCTTCTACCTCCCTCTTTCCCATCAATCCCATTTTAGGTCAAAATATTTGGCTCCAGAACAGAGATCCTGAGTTCAGCAGAAATACTGTGTCCTTGGACACAAAGGTAATACTGAAGATCTGTTGGTAGAAATTTTCATTCCGAGCAGTCACTAGATGAATCCTCTGAAGGCCAAATTACCCTAAAACCCAAGTTATTCAGAGATATGAAAAGCCCTGATGGGTTTCAGATTGTACTGACAAAATCTAAAATAATTTGAAGAGTCAGAAAGGGGATGAGCCTGCCACAGGTTTTGGTAAACAATTTAGATAATAATATTTAGGTATTCATTAACCTATATGACCACCACAACCAACCAACCTCTCTCACCACACAGATGTACGGAAGAGTCATTTCCACTGTAGACAGGAAATGGAAATAACAGGGAAAAATAGTTTGTACTAAACCCAAAAGTGAATCAAAATCTGCTTTCTGGTCCTCATTCTAGCTGCTGTTCTAAGTAACAACATGTTCCATTGTGAATGACATGAAGTATTTCCTTCACTGCAGAGACACTGCATTTTGATAACTGAGACTCTGGTAGAAGTAATACATACTTCACATTTCCCCCCCCTCGAGTAATTAAATATGTAATGTGCATTACAAATTTGAGAGCTAAACATAGCAACAATAATAGTTTTTAATATAGGCAACAATAGCTGTTTTATTGAAATATTAGGAGAGGCACATGGTTAGAAAAAAATAAAACCAGGAAAACAAGCCTTCTGAGACATTAACAGCATTATTTAGGCTTCCTGAAATCCTTACCCACTATGGAAACTGAGAGAATCACTGAAAAAGATATCACTTTCAGATTCCATCCAAGAGAAAACACACACATTACAGAGTCCAGACTTTTTCCTCTCCAGATGAGAATTCAATTTTATCTCATTTGCCAAAGAACTACAAATAAATATAGTCAAGAGATCCCCCTCTCCAGAATAAGCAGCCCCACAGAAGACATTTCTTTTTTGGCCCCAAGAACAATCCACAGTATTTTCAACACTGGGTTTACCATAGAAATTGGGCTTACATATGCTTACATTCTGTGGACACATTCATACCAACTTTCGAACTCACTGATCATTTTCAAAGTTTAAAGACACAGACAGAAGCTGATTGAGATCCTATAGTTTCATTTAAAAAAAGACATATTAAAAAGCAACTGTATTAATTTCTTGTTGGACTTACACCTCGTACACTGGAATAAGACAGTCTAAGAGAAAGATGCCCTTACACTAGTACAAGCCAAGAAATGGGAAGTCTCTAGACAGGTTAAATAGCACGCAACTTGTGTCACCCTGGAATTCAAAAGGCTTCAGAGGCTGTTGTGAGAGCAAAATATTGATTCAGGAGCTAATAAAAATTCCAGCTTGTTAGAGAAAGAGGATGATATTTCTCCAGAAAAGTTACAACAACAAAAAAAACAACCCATACACTTTCAACACTGTCTGTAAATCAGAGGCATATCTCTGGAGATGGCAGAATGACCACAGGTGACGCTGAAGGCTGGGAACAGGAAAAAGGCTTCTAGCCATCCCACTGAGAATAGCCAAGTGTTTCACCATTCCTTGTGCTCTTCTGGGGGAAAAGCTGGCACTGATCTTCTGAGAACTGCAAGCTTGGCTTGAAGCTCACACTGAAGCTACGGAAGAGCTTGGAGAACTCAACCACCTCCTGCCCACGGTTTTGGGCTGAGCTTTGTCAGTGGTTATCGGTTACTATGAAGCACGAGTTCAGCCCTTGTGTTAGAGCAGCTTTAGGAACCACAGTCCAGCCAATTCTGGAGAAGTCTACTTCAGCAAGATCAGATTTCCAGATCTCTATTTCTGCCCCAGACCAAAGACTCCTTATAAAAAACTCAGTTTGCGTATCTGTCAGAGTTGACAATCTGAATGCCACTCTAAAAGTGACAATATGGAGAGTGAGTCTATTCTAAAGAGAAAAACACCCCACTGTTTCTTCATAAAACTACTAACATTATCATGAGGGGGACAATGTCTGAAGACCACTATTTTGACTTGCAGTTTGAAAAGACTAATGATCTCCAAGAAGTTCCACATGTGTGCATGTACCTATTCACGCAGGCAAAACTCACTAACGCGAGTGAACAGCCAAATGTTGCTTCAACACTTCAAACGGAAGTATTATCATTAGGGGACAGACTAGATTCTTACAGTCAGCAGTACGCTTACAACATGGAAATGAGTGGCTCTGACTATTTGGTCTCAGCTCTTCTGTATTTTATAACTCAACAGCATACTGCATTGAGTATATTTTCACATCAGGAATCTGATTTCGAAGGTTTTTTTTTTTTTGATCTGTTTGTGCATTGGCTTTATATGAATGCATGACATTATCTCAGTCTGTCAAACAAGATGATGGATGAGAAGAGCATTACATTTCCATATTGGACAGATCAAGTGCAAATGCAGTCCTTTCTGTGGAGATACCCCAGGAAATCAAGTCAATTTAAATAAATACAGCACTGAAACAAACAGGAATTATCACACTAGGTCACTGCTACATGAAGCAATGTCTACTGTGATTTTCTTTTTATTAACTGATGCTTTAGACATTGATGAGCTCATGACAGAAGCTACAAGCGTGAAGACAACTCTGTACAAGACTGTTCACATTCTAAATGCTTTAAAGACAACTGAGCTCTGTACATCCCACTGTTACAGTCACATGCGTTTACATATCTTAAGAGTGAAAGTTCAAACAAGCAGAAGTTAAGCAGCCCCAGAACTTCCTGAACAGTCCCGATCGGGCCCTCCTGGGCATATGCATTAGGGTGTAATCTGAACGATCAAACACGATCTCCTCTACAGGATTTCTGTTTCAGTGTGCAAAGTAGATAATGCTGCCTTAATGAAACTGCATTCATGTCTTCTAGAGGGGAACCCCTCTGCCCCTCCAGCTGACTGGAATTTATTTTAAACACAGACTCCTAATGCTATTTTAAGTATGAATGCCCAGCACTTCTCTAACCTGACCACCCCAGTGAAAGCAGCATGTTAATCCATTTTTGAGAAGTCTGACTTAAATTTTTCATTTTGCTTCCAAATTCTGGAATTGAGACTCAGTCAGCCGTGTAGCAATGCTCTGTCCTGCAGCTCCTCACTCTGCTTAAACTGGCTGGAGCAAAAATTCTGTGGGTAACCTTGACTCACCTCAGCACAAGCCTGTCCTGCACCCAGAATTAGGCAGGGATATAAAAGGTACGTGTACACGATCATGAATCAAGTCATGGGGTACGTAATGATTTTATGAGCAACTTAAAGGTAGGAAGTGTCAGTATTAAACTTCACCACAAATGCCATTTTATTTTTTATTTAAGTTAAGCATTAAACTAAAAGCCTTCACAGTATAGCAATGTATTAGTCAACAAATGGAACTTCTTAATCTGGGGACTATCAATCTATCTTGTGGCTCCATGGAATAACTGATAGCTGGTAGGTCACCATTATGTACGACTTCCAGCACTCGAAAAAAAGGAGACACATTTTGTTTGTAGATTTTGCAGACATTTACTGACAGTAAGATTGAGTAAACTGGATTTCATTTCCAGTTTTCACAGGAAACGGGCTCTAATGAAGAAGTTGCTGCCTACTCTTTCTTAACACATTTCCCCACGCACCAATGCACTCCTTCCTTCCCTGCAAAGGGTAAGGTCCCTAATGCCCTACATCCAGGTCTTCATTTTTCTGCCTATACTCAATCACATACTTCCTTGGCCAGCTAGTTCCTAGTCCTTATTTTCACTTCCCTCATTAGAATCCCACCCCCTTCATCCCTGAGTCCACATACTGTGGAATTTATGTCCCAGTCTTCTTTAAAATAAATTTTTTCATGAAGATTAGTGGTCTCAGATTTACTCTTTCTCAATCCAGCTTTTTCCTCACTGCATTTTTATTTTAATATTTCCTATAAGGAAAAATATGGGGAAGACTAGCTCCATGTTCACAACTCCACCTTCCAGTCTCACTCAGCTGAACAGGGATCCCAAAGATTATTTTTAGAGTCTCCTGATCCTGGAATGAAGCACATCAAGCATTGCCTGAGGGTGGCCCAGGTCATGGTAAATGGTGAGCACAGCATACTTACTAACACCTGTACAGCTGCAAGGGGAAGCATAGCCAGTAGCTGTTTGGTGGCACAATACACACCTGCCCAGGCCAGGAACAGAAGAATTAAGATGCTCAAGCATGTTCATGACAAGTCAAATCTTCAGAAAAATAACTGTTCCAACAGAGTTAGAAAGCTAGGAAGTATATCAAGAGCAGTTTGCAAGTTTATAACTCAAATTGCAGTGGGCTCAGCAGGGAGCAAGTACTTCCTAACAAAAACAACCCTCCAACCCCAAAACATTTCTACCAAATTTTAAGTACTTCAAAACACAGGAGTCACTGGCCTATTCAAGAGAGAAGCTTAGTATTTTGGCATGTCCAAAACAATACTTTTTTTTTTTTTTTTGCAGTGTCCCCCTACCCTCCCAGAGGTATACGTGGTATAAACAGTAAGAGCCACGTGGAACAGAAAGTTTCAAACTTGTCCCAACATATGCTATCCCAACAAGTCACATTACTGTCACAATTATAAGACGACAGTTCAGGATTACTCAAAAAAACCCCCAAAAAACCCCCCAAAACAACAACAAACCAACCACAAAGCAAACTATACAAATGAAACCTGGCACAGATGTTCCTTGCAAAGAATCTAAACACTAAAACATGAAGATACCTGTAAAGAAACAGCTCCATGGTCATAACCTAAAACCCAGGATTTCTTGCGAAATGCAGAGGGAAACTCCCAAGGAGTAGGAATAGATAGCGATAAAGAGCATGTGAACCATTGCACATGGGAAGGGTGGAAGCAAGCCACCATACTGCAACGTTTCAGAAGTGCTGAACTGCAGAACTGTTTCTAAAAGACTGGCGCACTCTGAAGGAGCCGCTTGAAAGCGGATATAACAGGACTTGAAACAACAATGGTAAAATAGGCATGAGCACAGGAGGAAAAATTCTAGGACTCAAAGTCTTTAATGACCATCACATGGTCATTCATTCTGTAAGGACAACAGTAACGAGGGTCACTATACTTCTGATTTCTTTTTCCCTTTCTAAATATTCTCATCACATTTTGCCATACGCAGAATCCCTCCTCCCCTCAATTTAGTAGATGCTATGATTATTTATTCCGGAGAGAGCCAACATTTTCTTCAAGTCTTAAACTAACTTAGGTTAGTTTTCACCTGATTGGGCACAGTGTTTTCAAATGCACATATTAATGTAAATCCTTTCACAAATGTTTTTGAATGCCTAAAACGGGGTATCCTTTATAATATATCTAAACAAGTATTTTCAGCCTTCATCTTTTACCTTCAAACAAACCACAGGTTGTTAGGTGTATGACTCAGAGACATAATCCAGAACAAAGAACCTTGCACCTCAGCATACTAAGCTCCAAATTTTCATGGTTACTACTGTTGGGTTATTGATTAATTGAATAGACGAGATTTCCTATTTATTTTCCCTGCATGTAACAAAAGACCAACTCTACACTTATCCATTAGAATTCCACTGCATTCAAACAGCATCCTATTTGATCCCATAACAAAATTATTTTTAAGGACTGTTTTTGTTCAAGTGCCTTTTCTTTTTCTAAGTTGTATGAATGACGTAAAAACAAATACGGCACAAACTACTACAAACTACTCTACAGCAGCTTGTATTGAAAAAAACAATTCTGTTGTGCTAGATGTTGTTAGCACTTTGATAACAACTGTTTAATAAGGATGTTATGCACAAATGGACCGTGTCATATTAAAAAGCAAAGCTTTCAACACATTTTTCGAAGGCCAAACATAACTAATCACTTGCAACAAATTACTGCTTTTAACACACAAGATGCAACTTGTTTATCAAGGGGAACTTTGGTAAAATGACAAAATCCTTACCTCCAAGTAGGTCTGTATTAGTAATTTTTTCAGTTTTAGAGATAAAAAACTCCTCCTGAAACTATGAGACCATCCTCAATAGATAATTTGGAAAGTCTTACCATCTACTCTCCCCTCTGCCTTAATTTCACCTAACCTAGGAGCTCTTCTCTGACCTCCAAGGTTTATTAGTGTTTCTCACTGCAGTCTCAGCCTAAATGGAAATTAGCAGAACACTTCCAACACAATTCAAATGTACAAGCTTCACAAGTCCTCCAGCTATTTCCCACTTCTTAACCCTTATTTAAATATACTTAGACATAACATTACTTAGACTTCCAGAATTGCTGCATCTTCGCTGTAAAATGTTGTACCATGGCATGTTTTCAAAGGATTTGATGAGAAGCAAACCCACTGATGTAAGTTTGGCATTTTCTGTTCAATTTTCAACAAGACAGAAGAAAGGCCCTAGAAACTGACTGCCCCAAACATCAGGAACTGCTAAGCTATTACATAACAACAGGCACAGGCAAAACCACTACAACTCACAGAACTTCAGCTAGTCTATACCAGCATTAAGTACACTTAATCATTAAAGACACCTAGACCAGATCTTTTTGTGCACACGAATTCTTTTTTACAAACATTTTTGATTATTATTACTCACTACCATGTTGATTTACGTTGCTTCTATCAGCAAGAAAAACAATGAAGTAGCTTGCATCTTCCCCCAAACCCTACCTACCTCCAAAACTGCATTACAACTCGAATGTATTGACCTACCTCACAGTAAAACACCAGCTAGAAGTTGCCACACCCTTTAAAAACAGATGTGCGCTTGATCTGAGACTTTCCCTTTTCAATTATTGTTTATTTAAGTAATAAACTGCATTCAATGATCAGAAAGGAGAATAATAAGGTTATTAAACAGCTATTAAGTTTGCTGGGACACTGTCAAAGTTTACTCCTACACTGCACATTTGATCATCTTTATTTTAACAGTGTCATTCCATCATGACAGCAGTAAAACAACTACTTACGTTGTTGATTTCTTTTGTCACTGGCATTTTTCAAAGGAAGGCACACAGGACAGTCGTGCCGAGTACAATTCTTCCAGTGGGAGATGATTTGTCTCGAAGACGCACAATGAGCAACTGTAACAAGGAAAAGCAATAGAATTAAGGTCACTCCTTGGTTAACTGGTTTTGAATTAACTCATCTCATTTTTTAGAGCAACTCTATCGTTCCTCATAACTAAACACAGCTAAATGCAAGTAAAATTTTTTGGGACCCACCAATAATGACATAACAAATGAAGAAACTAGTACTAGAACCTAAGACAAAGACACAGCGGCTATTACACCCTCTTTATACAACAGAGGGGATGAAAAAGATGCTTTCAAGGCTACGCTGGTACTATCCTACTTCTCAAAGGCAAGTATCACATTCTGTTTCTAAACTGATGATTGCGAAGAGATCAGAAATGGAAACCAGGCAAAGGTAATGAAAGAGGGAGCAGCTGTTTAATTAAAGAACCAGTTTCGGCACACATTTGTGCCAACTACAGGGATCTTCTTGACAAGAAGACAAACACTGCTGACAAATATGCACAAAACCTTCCACAGCTCATTTGCAAGAGCAGCTTCAGCAACACGCTCTCACCTTGACAGGCCTTCCCAGCTTGACAGTGCGTCATGTGGTTGAGGACATTTTTCATGGTTCGACAGTGCGGGAGAGCACAGGCCCGCACCTCTCCATTTGCTTGCTCACGCCTCTGACATTTGTGAGCATGAAGCAGCAGAACCAACTGCTGCTGGATCAGTTTGCGCTTCTCTGGATCTGCTGTCGGTCCAGTTGCCATTGCCTGCGTCGGTACAATGCCCACTTGTTGTACTTGGGTTTGCATCTGGGACTGAGAGAACAGAGAGTTTAGCATCATGTTTGCAAGTCTCAATTCCAATCTTAATCTTGTATAATAATTTGAGTATCACAAGACTATTTGCCAAGCATTCTGCTATGACTTGCTAGGAGTATTATTATGCTACAGAAGCTGGCATTCTCAAACATTTCTATTCTAACCTTGGAACAGCAAAAATATATTGAGAGATTCCTCTGTTGAGACATTTACAACCAACATTTTCATTAACAAGTCATCCAAAAAATCTTCTGTTTATCAGGCAGATCATAATTACAACAGAAATGAGCTCTTACCACACTTGGAAACGGAATACTTAAAGTTTGTTAAGTATGATATTTTCCTATCATAAGTTTTATACACTTCCATCCTAGTTTCTTGTCTCCAACAGAAAGGGGAGTCCAATGAGAGAAGAAAGTCAAAATCATATGACTGTATCTATTACAGTAAAAGGTAGAACTGATCTTCCAAGCCTGAATTAGCCTTTCTTCTCACAAGTGAGTGCTGATACTCCTTTCATAGAGAAGGTTTCCAAGGTAAGACATATACTGTTTTCTTCCAGAGAGGGCCACCTAAATCTGGATTGCATTTTGCCTACTGAAGTGAACCACAGTCAACTACAAGGTGACGCTAGGTTGTATAGCTCATAACAGTGTGGAAGAGAGAAATAGCTTCCTTAACACGTCGTTTCTTCAGCACAGATTTAGCAGCTTTGCTACTCCCTTCTTGGACCATTAAAGGACAACAAACATAGAAATCTGATTTTCAAAATTAAACACATCCACAGCCTGCTATGACTCCACTAGCAGGAGCAGACATGGGACTGCAAAAGTGCTTAAATCCCTGTGACTTGCAGCCCAAATTAATCTCATGGACAAACATGAAACTGTCCCAAGAATCACTTTGATTTTGCACTGTAAATACAGGTTACCACAGAAAAGCTCACCAATTTCCAAGCTACCTAAGGAAAAACCAGCCATTAAAAATACTTACAAATGGAATGTTGGAAGAACAGGATTATACTGGGGAGGTAACGGAGGAAATAGTTCAGTGCTCTCTGTAGAGCTACTGACCAAAGCCTGCTTACTACATTTAAGGACAATCATCCTTAAGTGACAGTATACACCATTTGTAGCCCGCTCTACTTCTGACCTTTGAGGACTCCCTCTCCCAAAATTCCACAGCCTACAAAACAGAGCACATAACAGCAATAAAACTTATTTCCTTAGGTCAATGAAAAGGTTCCCTGGCACAAGCTCTCACTACTCCAGCAGCAAGCTTTGTCCTCAGCCTTGCCACCTGCACATCACAGAATCATTAAGGTTGGAAAAGACCTTTAAGATCATCAAGTCCAACCATCAACCCAACACCACCATGCCCACTAAACCATGTCCTGAAGTGCCATGTCTACACATTTTCTTAATGCTTCCAGCGATGGTGACTCCACCACCTCCCTGGGCAGCCTGTTCCAATGCTTGACCACTCTCTCCATAAAGAAATTTTTCCTAATATCCAATCTAAACCTCCCCTAGTGCAAACTGAGGTCATTTCCTCTCATTCTATCACTAGTTACTTGGGAGAAGAGACCAACACCCACATCGCCACAACCCTCTTTCAGGTAGTTGTAGAGAGCGATAAGGTCTCCCCTCAGCCTCCTCTTCTCCAGACTGAACAACCCCAGTTCCCTTAGCGCTCCTCATAAGACTTGTGCTCCAGACCCCTCACCAGCTTCGTTGCCCTTCTCTGGACACGCTCCAGCACCTCAACGTCCTTCTTGTAGTGAGTGGCCCAACACTGAACACAGTATTCAAGGTGTGGCCTCACGACTGCCGAGTACAGGGGCACAACCACATCCCTACTCCTGCTGGTCACACTATTTCAGATACAGGCCAGGATGCTGTTGGCCTTCTTGGCCACCTGGGCACACTGCCGGCTCACATTCAGCTGGAAAAATCAGGTCTTAAAGAGCTAGTTTTTTCTTCCAAAGAACACATGATCAAGTAGAAAACACAATGTCTGGTATTTGATGGAGGAGGTGGGGACTCTGCCACTGATGATTATAGTAAGTCTTAAACAAAGAGAAATTGCTGCATCTGTTTGCCTTGAGCTTGCAAGAAAAAGAGCAATAAAAGGAAAGAGGGTGAGGGAAACCCATCCATTTATGCTCCCAGTGCACGCAGCTGAAATTAAGTCTTCTATTTCTTCTGTGAACAAATCCACAAGAGCAGATAGGTTTTGCTGAAACAATTCTTGGGTCACAAATAGGAAACAATTAGTTCAGCCAATCTGCAGAAAAATACAGAGACCATGCCAAAGAAAATCTTGTTGGAAGCGATATTTTCATCCCAGTCAAAGAATTGTTTCCCAAGCCAAAGTTCTCCTTTTGCTCCTACCCGACAAGTTACCAGACATGACTACAGCTGTATCAGCACAGATGCCCTGACCCAAAAGGATTTTTTGAAGATCAAGTAACAAAAAAGTAGAATCATGGAGTATCAGTAGTTAGAAGAACAAGCAGTCTCGGTCCAGATGAGACTGACTGCAGGTAGGCACAAAAAAAAGAACTCAGAATATTGCCTAAGCTCTGTAAGAGTTATGCTGGTCACCATTTCAACCTTGTGAAGTCCTAGACCTGCAAATATAATGAATCATCTTTTCACCATCTACCTTACTTTCAAGACTGTTGACTGAGGAAGTTGATCTCTTCCCTGTTAGCTTAAGAACAGTGGTCTGCAGGAGCAGTTCAAAACCAGAGACACACTAGTGTGCACTGCAGTCAGGCCAAAGGCAAGTAAATCCTCCATCAACCACAGAAATCATTTCACTCCAGAACGAGCAGGAGGCTTCACGTTGCTTCACCTGAATGACTAACAATTTCCTTGATGAAGCAGGAAATTCAGACACTTCTGCTCCCACAATTAAAAGAAATGCTTCAGTGGTCAGATACACAAGGTAAAAAAGAGAGATGGTTTTGCTTCTCTTGCTAGTTTGCTCAACTCCACCATGAACAGAACAAACAGATCAGGGGTTGGAATTCTGCTAAAACCTCCAACAGAGATGGTAGCTTCATTAACCAGTTTTCTAGAAACAGAGTAATACAACGCTTCTATAGTGTAAAGCAGCTATTAATACCATTTAGAATTATGGAAACTATACATTCGTACAGAAAGGTAGCTCTGCCCTGTCTCTATTCTGAAGAACAAAAACCTCCTGTGCTTCTGGGCAGCACAGATGCACAAGTATCTCATCTTCATGGACTTGGATGGACACAAAATTCCCTGGCCGTTCTACTTTACTGAGATGAGCAGTAATCCTTTAAGTTTTGATGTGTTAATATTCAAAAGCACTCAACATTGTCTGTCAAGACCAAACACTACGTACTTTTTCTTATAAAAGTAGGCACCAATTTCAGTAGCACTGGTAATCTTTCAACAGGTGAACAACTTGATACAGAACTCAACTGTCAGCCTAGCTTCCAGGTATTTTACTAAATGTAATGTTCTATTTCCTCTTCCGTAATTTCTTTTTATTTCTTTGTTCTTTCTTTCCCCCTGATAAAAGAATACAACTTTCTGGAATAACTGTATTAGGACAAATCCTGCATTTAAAAAATGCCTTTTAGTTCTTTAAGACAGGTTTGTCATCAACAGTGGACCTTAGTGAGATAATTAAGAATCCACTGCCATAAAGGATTACTATTTTGATAGAGTTGTTTGTTTTATAGACCTTCCCTCACCCTGACCAGAAGGCCTGTAGCACTTGGGGTTTCTCAGTCTGTTGACATCTTGGGCTAGAACAGGGACGTTATTTACTAGTGACAAGAGATTTTTTTTTTTTTTTTTTAAACATGTCATCCACCTGTGCATTTACATTATGGGCACATCCACTCTATCGATTAAGACTTCAAAAAAAAACAAACAACCCTTGCAGTACCTGCAGAGAGCAAGGTTGCATCCCACCTTCACTCATGCATGACTACATACAGTGAAACACACCCAAATCTCTTCATTTCCCCTTCAATCACAGGCTTAGTGGGCATAAAGTGGATATACACATGAACTGTAAATCTCAAACACTTCTAATTAGCAGCACTTCTATCTGAATTAAGTATTCACATTGCGACCAACTCCAATCGTGTACCCCGCACATTTACATTAAGATTGAAAGAAGTCCTTCCTGCAAACAGCAACTGCAGGAATGCTCTAACAAGCATTGAATCAGCTCTGAACAACCCAGGAAGCACTGTTCTCCCACAGAACTGCCACGAGAGCTCAACCAGCAGCTATCTGATAGCATCAAGGAAGTCTGATGACTGTGTTTCTCAGTGCAGACACTTAATGGACCGAGGCTTTCTCCAGTGACTAACAGAGCTTTGCTGTGGAACCAGTTTAGACTTCTTGCAATTCACTGCGATATTCTCCACATGGATGGTGGTTTCTCTGGCTCCAGCAGTTAACTGTGAACAGGCATGGTCTGAACAGCCTGGTCCTATCCATACACGAAGGATCCTTCTGACACCAGGAATCTGAAGGTCTACCTTGGCTCTAAAGATTGGAGGCTTACGCACACACAGAACTGCTGACACGGGTGGAAGTACTACAGGCATAAGCACTTGTATTAGATGCAGTACTGCATCTTCTCACCCAAGTAGCAGAAGGAATCAGGACCTGAGTCTGTATGGCAGGCAGAAGACTTAAAAGAAGGGGAAAAAGGCTTCCTGAACTGGACACAGACTCAGAAGGTGGTCGTGCTCTCTGGAGGGACATTGACTCAGGTGGCATTAAACTATGTTAGCCTGTTAGTAGCACCAATCTGAAAGCTTGCACTGTAGTTAGTAAACCAGAAGAGAGGTAAGGTGATACTTGCACCTCCTGGATACCAAGTCAACATGATGCACTGTCTTGTCTTATGAAAAGTATGTTCACAGCCCAAGATTTATTTCCAAGCTTTGGCATTGGCATGACTACAGGCAGAGTTTTCAAGTCATGAGTGAAGAGGAAGATTTTCATCTTCCAACTTTCACTTACCCCTGTGGAGCAGAACTTCCACCTCCGAAGCTGGTACTGGGGAGTGAGCCTTGCAAGCCCAAGACAGCCACAAAAAGTGAGAAGGCTCCTATGGTCATTCCATAGAAGGAACTTGAGTATTTTGTTCTAGAGACTGCCCTCAGTGCATTTGGCTTTTAATTACTAAAAGGGTTTTCTAAAACAAGCAAATGCCTCAGTATTATGCAGTTGACTCTGCTGGGAATCAAGGCTGGAACAGCATCTTTCTTAAGGATACACTTCCGAAGTTTTACCTCTTTGCCTTTATGAACTTTCCAGTTTGAAGGACCAGCAAATGACAAGAAACACATAATAAACAAACAAAAAGGAACGAAGCTTGATATAGGAATCTGCAGCCAAAGTCCACCTCCAACATACAGGAAATTATCTGAACAAAATTTTAAGAGGGGTTTATTTAGGATTTACTGTGTGATAAAACAAACTGAGGAATGATCAACATTAAAAATCTGAATCTGCGTATGAGAGGCAAATTAGAAGTTTGTAAGTGAAGGAAAGCCATGCTGCCAGACTGCTGGCTATGGAGGACTTCACCTCAACTGCTCGAAGAGAGTAGAAATGGTAATGGATATTCCCCACCACATACATTTGTATACAGGAGATGGGAGAGTGGAACATGAGCCAGAGCGCTGGGGAAAGCGCAGATCCTCTTTTTCAGCTTCTGCCAGCCTGGCACTGTATTTACAGATGGTGCAAAACCTGAAATGCTCGACCATTCAAAGCAATACATGTTCCCAGGATAAACTCCTGCATGAGGACAGAACAGAGATGCCTATTCTGCTCCTGACACAACAACATAGTTTCTCGGGCACTGAACACTATCTGTTAGATTTGTTTCCAGGTTAAGATCTTTTCCTTTAGAAGACCATGGCTAAGCAATACACGAGCTTTTCCCAGCTGTTTGCTAGGCTACTGCTCCACTTCAAATCAGGCGGGAGTTCCTTGAGGAAGGGAAGAAGTGAGCATTCTTGGGAAAGAGAAACTTTCAGAGTGCAGGTCAGGGCAGGCACACGGAAGGTGAACACAGCAAACAGCAAGCCCACAACCGACTGGGAGACCGCTGATGAGAGCGGCAAGCAGACACACAGCACGCCTCTGGGGCGACAGTCACAGGCCTTTCCCTCAATGAAAGGCTGAGTTTGCTGCAAGGGCAGGGGGGGAAATCACTGAAAGGTTAAGAAAGCAAGCCTTCCTCACTGTAAGGACACTACAGATTTTTTCATAAAGCCTTTTATTTCTGGTCTCTAGAATAAAATACGAGATGTCTATTTTGAGTAGCTACGGTTCTACTTGTTCTAATTAAACCTGGCCTCACACTTTCAAAGCTTTCTTCCTTTCTCTAGGAGGTCTGCAGCAAGGCATGCCCAAGACATTCTCATCTCCCAGTCATTGTTTTCCTCTCTTCTGATCAAAATCTGTTAATAAAGAAATCCAAAGGACATAAAAAGAAACAGAGAAACAAGGAAGAATGCATAGAAAACTCAAGACGCAGTTTAATAAGAGATCAGGGAAAAAAATGCAAGACATCATGTGCCGCTCCAATTCTAAGTCTCGAGAACCAAGGAGAAATTATTTCCTTTGCTTCAAAAAAGTAATATTCTCTCAACTCCATCTGCTGGTCATAAGGATAACTGTGAAACCAACGTGGTGTCTCAAAGCCAAACTTCACACATTGTACTCCTACCCCATGTAGAAATACTAGATTTACTGGTATGTCCACGAAGAAACCATCCATCACCACCCTTGGAATACGCAGCACTGCAGACACCACAAAGCTTCACCAAGGTTGATGGAAAAGACTAACACTGTTCCCCTCACTGACAGCACATCCAGGAGCCTGGGTACTCCGAAAACACAAGAGGCTCCTGGCTGCCGTACAGGCTGCACACTGTGCTGAGTGCTGAAGTGCAGAACATGGCTCACTTCCACAGTCCAGAGATTTTGCATGATCTCACCACAGCACAGCATTGCCAATCCTGCATTGAACAATTTAAGTCACGCTGAATCTCAACAGCGTGTCACCAAAACTTCCAAGAACGTCAGAAGCAACATCTTTCTTTTGGAAAGAAGTCATTCACTCAAGATGTCAAGCTGCCCATTCTGCAAGGAAAACTGACTGTATTCTGTAAAAGTCACACAAAGCAATGGATAATATGTTGTTTGGATCCACAGTTAAGAAAACAAAGAAAAAAAAAAAATCGATCCATCTGACTGGCACTGAAAATTAATACCTTAATGCTGACCTTTTAATCATTTTAATACCATAAGGTTTGTTACTTCTTTTCTAATTAAAGAGATTAAACCAAATGTGCTTCTCAGGGTCTAGTGTAAGGTCATGATTTGAACAAGGGCTAGAAGATGCACTGAACTAACACTTCTGAGAACCACTTAATTTGGGAGGCAAGGAAGAAGAGAGAGTGTGGTGTTCTTAGGAGAGCGGTAGCCTGAATTTGGATTAAAAAAAAAATAAATCCACTGCTGCAGCAGAGGTTTATCCTGGCTGCCAACGTGAGGGTTTTGCCTGGCATTAGGGAAACTCCTGGTTAGTGTTTGGGACAGGGGTGCCACACGTAACCATGCTTATAATAGTGTGGGTTAAGAAACACACTCATCTTTTGTTTTACTTTTGCAGCACACTCATACAGCTACACAGAAAGGCAAAAGATTGAAAGGAATATTTAAAAAATTCCTTTCTTTTCAGGACCAAGTGGGTTTTAAGACAACAGCTGCACCTTTCCTCTTCTCTTATTTAGATATTCTTAGTGGCAACGAAGGTGTTTAACGTCATGATGGAATCTGGTTTCCTGCCTCAGACATGCCACATATAACCAATGTTTTCATTCACATGCGTTTGCCTCTCACATGGAAGAGTACTTTTGGGGCCCTTTTAAGATAAAGATAATATAGAGGGCTGGTATAGCAAGATATGTGGTTCCAATCATCTCACAAAAATCCCTGGAGGTCCTTTTAAAAAGTAGTTGGTCTTTCGCTTGCTGTACTAAATGGAGTCTGAACTGATCCTCCACAGGTTCATTTTTGATAGACGGTAACGTAACACTATACCCTTTTCCACTGCACTCCTGCCTCCTTCAGGGAACAGGATCGACCATCTCTCCAGCAGACCACACACAGGGCCAAATGCATTCAATCAAACTGCCATCTCTAGGGTCCTAAAGCATCATGGGACATAGCAAATGGTGAAGGGATTGCAGCAAGAAAGCATGGTGTAGTAGGTCAAACATTGCAACTCCGCTCTGGGCAGCTGCCTCTGTCACAAGCAATTTTCACAAGTGCCATTTGAGTCATATTTTTGTTGATCAATATGAGGCACATACATCACTGCCATGAGTTGCAGGAGCACACAGCTAATCAACGTGAATGTTATTTTACACTTAGATAATGTCTTAACATATAAAATGAGGAAGGCTTTAGCAAGCCAGAGCCTACAAACCTCAAGTTCAGTCAGCAGGTTCTTCCAGTCTTACTCTCTTCATGCCTCTCAGCCTCATGTTTAAAACAAGAACAACACATCTTTATCTCAGAGAGGCACTGTGAAAATTAACGAATCCCAAGTGTATGCCTACTCCAGTGATGACTGCCACAGAAAGACCGTTTGGAAGAGACCAGCTGAGTGAAACGTATTACTACATACAGTCAACAAGGCCCACAGCTACAAACTGAACAGCAAAAATAGAACAAAATGTTGACTACATGCTCTTTCAGAGGGCACTGTTCATATTCTATGCTGAATAAAGCAAAGTCCCTGTGGAAGGAATAGCATATGGCCATGTATGTACTATTACCAAATAATTACACTGCCTTACCCACTGCTGCCAAGTAAAGGTTAAAATTTAACAAGTCTGACATTTCCTTTTAAATTCCTGGCTTTGCAATAAAAATGTTTAGATGGAAACTTCAGTTTTTAAAGATGTAAGTTCCACCCCCATCAGGAATGCAATCAAACGCTAACCACCACAGGATCCATAAGCAGGGTTCAGACCTTTTGCCTCAACGCTAGAGCTGTCTATTGGCTGAAATGGTTATTACTCTGCATATTGGCTTGAGGGAGAGAAAGATATACTGGACATACGAAGCTTTTGACACCTGAGAAACAAAGAAAGATGGTTTTGATTGTCCTCTCAGAAGGGGACTCATATTTTTGACACTTTAAAGAAACTGCAGTTGATAGTACTGGGAAATTAAGTCCCCCTTACTTTCCTCTGTCTCTTGGACAAGATAGAGAAAGGAAGCAAAGTTTCTTCTTTTATTTCTTCCCCCACCACTAGACAAGCCTTGATGGCAAATGCCTTTTTTTATTCCACCTGAATATCTGCCATTACACCCTATACTAGTAAGCTAGTACATTAAAATTTTAGGCTTTCCCAAACCTGACATTTAAGAGCACAAAATTAGCTTCAGAATCATCCAGTCCCTGGAGATGAATACAATACACTGGGCAGATTTGCAGGTCCTCTGCAGAATCTGGGCAATAATTCATTTGCTTTACACCTGATCCAAACTGAAAGTATTTTAAAAACAAAATTAGAATAGTCATGCAGCAAATTGTCTCTTACAAATATTCTGCATGAGTGCAAGTGGTATTCTGAACATGATCTTAATCCTAGTCACCAGCTCCTTTCCATAATCATAAGCAGTAAATGACAGATGATATTAAACAAAGATTTCACAGTGTAACTAAAGGAGAATTAGGAAGTGGTCCTCTAAAATCAGGAGAAAAGAGGAAGTTTATTACATCCTGTTCCCTCTCATATATAGCCCTATTATAGTGATAGGCAGGTAGCAAACTCACTGATGGAAGGACAAGCATTGCTTGTGCCAAAAAATAGCTGGTGTTCTAGTTAAATTAAAAAATAAGCAATTTGCATGTTATGGAAGGTTTTACAAGTTTCTATAGTAACTGCTACCATGTCTAAGAATATAAAATGCAACAAGCTGGAGTTTCCATAGAAACGACACAAGCAGTTTGATTAATACGCAGACATACTGATACAAATGGGAATGTTTAATTTCAGTTTATAAAGAAACGGAATACTATGAACTTGGGCAGGGTATCCTAATAAGAACTATTCTCATAAGCTGGTGATCTGCAAGCCATGCACAATATAAACCAAGAAGCATTTGGTGTATTTACCATATTAGATTCAAAGTATAGGGAAGGTACTATTTAGTTTCAGGGAAGACTGTGATGTATCCAACACATTCTAATTGATTTAGGAATTTAAACCTATGAACAGCACTTAGAGACAAGACATTTTCATCTGGTTTAGAACTAAATGTACCAGGCAAAATGAAAGGATGTAATGCAATCATTGTAACAAAACACTGATTGCTTAGAAAGTTAAATTACTGCGTAAAAATTGCACAGAAACTTTTCACTGCAGAGTGGTAGTGAGGAACCATGGGGCAACTCTGATATTTGAGTGCCCATGGAGCAGCAGCCCAGTCACGCTGCAGAAGCCATTAATCACCCAAGAATTTAGAATGCACTACCAAGACATAATGAACGAGGGAAACGGGCAGGTACAACTCACCATATTTGGCACACTGGTGACGGGAGTACTCTTGATGTCAGCAGGAAAGGGAGACAAACTATTCGCCATGCCTGGCTTGTTTGGTAACTGAGGATTCACTCCTGTAGCTCCCATCTGCTGCCCTCCAGTTTGACTGAAAGGCTGCCCAAAGGGACTGGTGTTACCTGTCATTCCCATCTGGAAAAGAATGAACAAAATTATTATATCCATCTTTGCATTCACAGAGACAAAATTCCAGTTTAAGTTGCTCAATATTAAATTCTCAATTTTACAACTTTAATCAAATTTAAATTATGTTTTAAAAAAAATATTTTACAAATATTTACACAGCGCTGACTGATGTCTTGCGATTCAACTTACAAAGGTGTTGTGAAACGCAAAAGAGAAAACAAGATTATCCTTCCCAATCTGCATTGACAGAAATTACTTTTTCCAACACTGCAAGAACTTTTGAAAACCAGACAAACCTCAAATCCTGTAATACTTTGTGCATTCTGTGCACAAAGCATGACGTTGTACATAGACTGGATGGGAAGGGAAAGGAGATATAGAGAAGCATCTAGCAAATGCTTATCTAATTTTGTTTTGGTACTTGAGGAAAAATGTCTGAACAAAAGGACATCTATCTAAGGCTGACATCCTTGACAAATTACACCCCCAAAACTCCTTAAGAATAGCAAGCAGAAATGCAACTCCCCCTGAATGAGTAAAGAGAACACTGTCCATCCAAAGAACCATTTCGCCTGAAGAACAGTCTCCCAAGAGAAGTGGAAAATCACAATTGAGTCAGTTAGTATTACACTGGACAAAAAGTCCTGAAAAGACATTTTAGCAGGAATTTATTTCTTTGAAAGAGGATGACTAAGACTAGGACCCTCTGCACACACCCCACCCCACCCCCCCCAAATAAAGAGGAAACAAAAGTCGACATATCATGTTTGTGCTCCCCCTGCCCCGCACTGGGAGGATTTCTAGATGACTTTATCACCCATCAGAATGTCTTAAATATAAACCCAACCACTGAGTGAGTCTTTATTTGAAATACTAAATCCTATTTTCCCCTTCCTTTGACCTCTCCAGCCCTTACTTACACAACACACTAGTTTTCCATGGTCCTTGTCTTTTCACTTCCCTTACCAGCAGGGATTCAGGAGGACTATTCCCATGGCTGGAAGCGGGACCACGCACATCAGCTTATCAGTGTAACAGCCTTGTAATAAGGAACTGCTCAATGGTTGCTTTTTCATGCTTACAGGAATTGGACTGAAGGACCAGTTGATGAAGCACTGGTTAAGAGCAGTAAATTATGTCGGGGCAGAGTCCAATAAACACAGTTTAACTGTGCCTTGTCCTCTTTGTCAGTGTACTTTGTACACTTGGGCTTCAGACAGCTGGCCCAGCCGTACCTGAAGTAGCTTTACGTTAGGAAATACTCCCTTAACCTGCATCCTGCAAGAGGGACTGTTGCCAGATTCAGGTCTTTTTCCACTGTACAAAACGCTGAATCTTTACAGAATAATCTGACCCACTATACACACATTAAAAAAAAAGCTGTCACTTGGCAGTGTAAGAGTCATCACATATGTGCTGTGTTCCACAGTAAAGTTGAATAAATCAAATAGCATATAAGCAATGAGGGGTTTTTTTAGTCCTAAGAGCATCAAAAGCTTAGTAATAAAGAGTGCTTTTAAAGAAAGGTGGTATTGGCTATTATCACATTGCACAAACACAAATAATTTTATTTTCTGTATTTCTGCATTTGTTTTGTAGGATTATGTTCAAAGAAATTTTTTTAGAAATTATTATTTATTACAGCATGGATTTTATTTTGGCAGCTTTTCTATGAAGATTTAATAGTGAAGCATTTAATAAACTTACCCACTCAACCCACTATTTCAGACAAGGTATGAGAAAGGGTCATCTGATATCTTCAGCTATTCATTAATACTATGACAGTCTATCAGATTAACAGTGAAGAAAATTTCTGAAACTAAAAGTGAGATTCTGAGAAAGCAGCTTATGACCTACTACTTTAACCTTCCAGAGGCCAGAAATAGGAACATTAGCTGTTTGGCTGTTACTCGGTTTCCCCTTGTGTCTAAATCCCCAACTACAAACTTCATTTGCCTGCAGGAGGACTTAGCCCTTCTAGTCTTCTCTGGAGTTGCTTGCAGGTTTGGTAGGTGGTTTTGGGGTTTTTTTAGATTGTATAATAGACTCTTCTGGCAACCAGTGCTATACTACCACTTCCTACAGGCCCTACAGTCACCGTCACCACTGTGAAAGCACAATGGTGAACCCAAACTGGGAGAGAGAAACAGAAATGCTGCATACACATGAACCTGTTTCCAGTATTTCCACAGCCCTACTTGGGCCACACCAGCCTGCAGGAGACAGCGCAAGCCAAGTCCTCCTTAGATGTTGCAGCTTAAGGACTGAGCATATTCACCCACGGGTGAGGAGATGAAAAAGATTCAGTACAGACAACAAAGTTGCCCAACACGGATGTGCTGAGCTTGTGCAGCATAACGTTGTAAGCCTCTGGCAAAACCTTAAACACAGATGAATTTTGAAAAAGCAGAAGAGAGAATTTCTTTAGGCAGTGAGAACTCTAAGCACATTTTACACCAAATTTAAGTTCTTGCGCCAAAAGAAACAGAGAGCTGTTAATCTCATTTCATTATCAGGAAAGATTAACTTCTTTAATAAAAGGGAAAATGTTTAAAAATAGAGTTTTAGAAAAAATATTACAAATATTTCAGTCTCAAAAGAAAGAGAACAGACAATTTCATTTTAAGTATGTTAAAACGCTAAACCACTAGAACGTCCCCAAATCACCAAGGAACAGCAATCCTAACATGGTAAACCACATGGTTGGTTTATTATATTTTAATATTTCCTTTTCAATAGATCTTGTTATTAAACATATCACAGCCCAGAACAACAACAAAGCAACCTTTCAGGTCTTCCAAACTAAGTACTTAATATGATGAGGATAACTCTTCCTTTTCTAGGTGGTCGTTAACTAATAGATACTTGATTGAAATTTTAAGAAATGCCTTGCTTGTTCTTTGAAATCAAGCTGGAAGCAGAGCAGCTTCCCTTTGAAACCTTGTATTTTTTTAAATGTGCTTTCTGCCACATGGTATTTCAATGTTTAAAGCAGTGCTTCAGTATGTGAAAGGAACCTATGGCTGAAGAGTTACACCAGTCTACAACTTAAAAAAAAAAGGCAGATAGTTTGATAACACTGTAAAACATTAGACATGCCCTTTAACCTACACTTCAATTTTGTAAATTACTGCCACTGAAACAACCTGCCAAAGACTTTTTTTTGTTTGAAGTCCATCTTTAAAAAAAAAAAATCTAAAAACGTGGAAAGACCTACTTTTCTTATGTGGCAATCCCTGAAGTTAAATATGGAGACAAAAATCAGGCGGGACCAAGAGAAGTTTATTGAAGATAATAGATGTTTGTAGTTTCAGAGGAGTTTTGCCTCATAGGAGCTAAATTTATCAACAGGACTGTGACTACCAGAGACTACAAGTGCACAACACAATGCAAGAACTGCTCTAACGAACTCTTATCTACTTATAACAGTTTTCAACCAAGGCTGGGATTGACGAGGAGTTTTAGTGGCAGAACAAGCTGCTGCCAAACAGCATCAAGATCAACGGTATTTTCAGAGCTGTTACTGGTAACCCGAGGAGCAGCTCGGCATTTATTCCAGCAGCAACCACCTCCAGCAAACAGAGTCAGGTAGGGAGTCCAGCAAAATCAACCACTGTCAGCTCCTCACCGGTGGGAAGGCAACAAATAGGAGGTGGAAGAAAAGGAAGAACCTGGCAGATCCCCTGCATTTCAGACGCTGAAAAGACATCCAAGTGCATAAAGCATTCGCTGACATTTCCTGGTTAATTATCTGAACACTGAGATCAGGGGACCTTCCGTAAAACTTGATCCAAACCACTGCTCATTGAAATCTCAAAAAACAACTGGCAAATATAATCAGATGATTGAGCATATACAGAGTAAAGATTTTACACTGCTTATTCATTCTGCAAACTGAAACCAGCAGCTCCAAAGCAAATGAGTCGGAAGGTTCGAACACTGCAGCTCCTGCCTCTGCCCCGAGGTTTTTTTTCCTGTGTGAAATGAGGGGGCAGGTGGGGGAAGGCAGATACTCGAAGACCTTTGTTTTTACATTCCTGAAACAGAACTCTGATCCTGAATTAGCTAGTTCAGGGGAAGACTACTAGGTAATTACAAATCATCAAAAAAGATAAACCAGCGTGAACATGGGAGTTAGCAGCCTGGTAAGAACAGTCATTTTGATGTGGGACTCGGTGGGTCATCACAGAGACTTGTATTTTGCTTGAAGTTTGTTAAATTAACTTTCCTGAAAGCAATGAAAGCAAAAAGCAAACCAGTGCGAGTTGTTTCTTTTTCCACCCACAACAAATGGGCACAGATGTGTATCACAGGGCTACTCAAGCTTCAACATACCAGCGTAGTAGCTGATGTATTTCCACTACAACAAAAGCATAAAGCTTCTCTCCAAAAACCTGGGTTATGCTGCGGTTCACTCCCGTTTTGTTCTAAGCTTAAGGATGTTCCCTCCCCTGTTGCCTTCTCTATCAGTTCATTCAACTGTCTGTTCATCTCCTTTCTTCTCTACCTGATGCAACCACCATTTTCCGCAGGCCACCTTCTCAGCCCTCCTTCATCCCGGGGTGGCTCCTTTCATCCCGCCTCATCCTCTGGCAAATCACGTTTTATGCTCATGTTTCCGTGTTACAATTTTGTGCAACTCTCGCTTCTTGCCGGTTCTTTGTGGTCACAACTGCAACAACTTCTGATGGAGTAAAGTAGACTTTTTCACAAGCAAGGTGTTTCCTACGCAGCGGTTCCATCAGTTGCAATAGGGGAGATGCAGGGATGCTATAAACCAACCCAGCACAGAACCGCAAGTCAAGGCTAGAAGTGCCAGAAGTAGTAACATGAATAATGCAGGACACGAGCTTAAACACATTATTTCTACTCTAAAACAGGTCTTCTCAGAAATATGATAATGCTACTCTCCTTTAATGGAAAAGATGCGTTTAATTTAATAATTCTGCTATCCCAGAAAGACAAGCAGATTCTGTTCCCTTTTTTATCACTATGGCAACTCTCTAGATACTGGAAGCTGTTACTGAGTGTGGATAGGAAATAGGGTATTTCACTACTCTCACAAGCCAAGGAATGTACAAAATTCCAAGCTGAAAAAAGGAAAACTTAAAACCTTTGTTAGCTGATTTGGACTATACAAGACATCGCACACAGCAATGTTTTGAGCAGCAGCTGTGGGAAGTTCTTCTCTTTGGTTTTTGGTGTTTTGGTTTTTCTCCTTTTTAGTTATTTTCGGATCAGAACAGCAATTCAATTTCCTCTAGCTCCTGGAGTTTCAGAGATATTACAGATGAAGTCTGTGACCAAATCTATATATACCTCATCTGATGGTGCAACTCAGAGTTGATATGACAGAAATGAGAAGTTCACCGATGTAATTTAAAAGGACCGGACTGGGTCTTCACACTATGCCATTTGTTCTATTTTTAAAGCTTACTCTTTTCCTCTCTTCTTTATCACTGCTGACATACTACAGTACTGCTTCCTCTAGCTCAGCATCAAGGAGCTACTCCCGCTTTGCACACAAAGTGTCTAGGCCGTAAATAAATCCTGTCCTTTCCTCCTACTCCAAGTTTTTATGAACTGTCCCTTCACCTCTACCACTACAGCCAGTTCTCTCATTCAAGCAGACTTACTTCATTACCACGCATTCCTGAGACTCCCAGGACACGCAACCGATACAACATGCTGCAAAAACCATTCACTGTTACAGGCAGATAATTTCCTATTCACAATCCCTTTTTTAGCTTCCCCTCCAATCCGCTGTCATAAACCACAGAGCTGTATACAGTTCAGGTCCTTGCTACCCATTTTCCTTTGGGAAACTCTGCTCTCCTCTGTTGCCCCAACCCACCTTTCACTCCAGGGTTTCTAAACTTAATAAAGTTCTGTCAGGACAGACTGAGTTCACTATCAGTTTTCCTGCAAGAGAGAAAGCATCCTCATTTGCAGGCACATGCCAAGGAGCAGCCCCTACTTCTGACAACACTCTTGGTTTTGTATTTGGCACCACTGCTGACTACATAAAGTTAATGATGTGTTTTCTTGGTTTTTGTTTTTGTTTTTGTTTTTGTTTTTTAAATTAGTTGGTCCAGACAGGTTAGTTCAGAAAAAAAACCAATTTATTTTTAAGTTAAATGCTCTTTTTTTTTAAACCCGACTGGACGTGTTCCTGTGCAACCTGCCCTAGGTCATCCTGCCTTGGCAGGGAGGTTAGACCAGATGATCTTCAGAGGTCACTTCCAATCCCTACCATTCTGTGATTTTCATTAAGTTTTGAAGCACTGACTATTCTGTACAGAAAGGAAGGTTATCCTGGCCAAGTATTTAAAAACAAAACAATTGCTGCTAGATGTGGACTAGCCTGACAGCAGAAAAAAAACAATACTGAAAGGTTGATATGAGAATCAAAGAACTCAAAGCAGCATGGGTTCAGTGGAAAGTAAGCCCGGCTGAAGTAATCTGATTATGACCCAATCCTGTAAACTAAGAATAGTTATCGTTCATATTCAATTCAGTACTTATTAGATTTTTAACTAAAACACAGTCCTAGAAAGAAAGGAAGCAAGCTAAACAAGCTTGGCTGGACTTTAAAAGCTGTGAATCTGCAAATTGCTTGAACAACAAATCTGAGCTCTCAATATGACAACAGGAGGTATGAAAAGAAGACTGGGTAAGTGCAAAGCGACATCTTTATGTGTTTGGCTTGATGTGAATGCTATTGTAATGACGACAATCATGCTGTATTAGTTCTTCATGAACAATACATTAAAATGACAGGATTCAGAGAGACCTCAAGAACTATTCAAAGGACTAAAAAGCACAGCTAGAACAGACAGTCTAATTGCAATCTAATAGCCTAATTTATTTAGCTTACCATATAATCTTATTAATTTGCTTATATTAAGACAAGGACTGAAGTGATCCTAAAATACTGATTTTGGGAACAGAAAGGTGGTAACACAAATATTTTCTATTTAGCAAAAACATAGCAACAGATAAGAGCTGAAGCTCTATAGCTTCAAAGCAAAAATTAGAAAAAAAGGTAAGTGGCCAAATACCACTGCAATTCCTATGATTAATCTAAATAGTGTGTGCTTCTATTCATCAACAGGAATTAATTCACAAAACATAAGGCCTGTAATCAGAGGTATCATCACTAACTTTGTATCACTAATTTTTATACGCTTAAGTCTTTACAAAATGGTACCTAATAATAGAGAATTAGAAGTTTTCTTCTGCTTGATACAGACAACACAGAAAGGTGAGAAGAAAAAGTTGTCTCAGGAAGCAAAAAATTATCTAAGACCTTGACCAAGCTGCCAAGTCCATTAACCCAACCCAGAGACAAGTATCGAAGTCCAGAAAAGCAAAAGTGCAGAACAGCAACCAAAAACTGCATCAAGCTGTTGTATCCTCCTCTGCACTGCAGAACTGTATTAGACTGAGCATGGCTAAGTGCAACTTCAGATGATTGCTCTTCTAACACCATGAGATCAGGGAGAGGGCAGACTGCAGACAGAATTTCATTCATTCACTCAATCCAGCAGCAATTAAGTTGCCTCTTCAGAATGACATTGATTGCAGCATCACAAAA
This sequence comes from Phaethon aethereus, assembly GCF_964289735.1. Lineage (NCBI taxonomy): Eukaryota > Metazoa > Chordata > Aves > Phaethontiformes > Phaethontidae > Phaethon > Phaethon aethereus. The sequence goes on from NC_138591.1 coordinate 16,802,320, forward strand.
CTAGCTACGTTGTTAGCTAGGTATCCTACAGAAACTGAGCTTAAGCAATGGTTGCTGTGACAATCAGCATCCCTTCTCCTCCCCCTTCCTCAAATCATTTTTTCCTCTAATAACTCTGGAAATCACTGGTCAGTTGGACCCATTTTTGTTAAAAGTCTCGCAGATTATTAAATTCTTCAGATTGCCAACTAGAGAGATGGACAAGTAGATTACGACACTCAGATTAACATCTCCAGGAAGAACAGGCACAAAGACCCCTGCCATTACCCACTGCGTTTAGCGCAGACAGTGTATCCAGGGCTCTGAATGCACCAGCATTATTGCCAGTTTTGTCTTGTCAGCACCTCAGAAAGATTATCCAAGGACATGAGAGGCAGCAGAAAACACGATAGGAAATAGTTTAGAAGACCCTTAGGGAAGGGTGCCTCTATAGTAGCAGTGTGAGGATACACAGCCAATCTACTGGTTAAGCTACTCTCAGATCTTCTATTTTGGCAATAGAAAAATAGGAAGGTCAGAGCCTTTCTTCCCACCAAACTGTTCCCATAACCTGACAAAATAGTTCTAGAAGGAAGACACAAAGACAGCCTTTTGGTGAGCCACCACTACCCTTATATTATTCTAGACTGAGTCTATGGTACAGAAGCTAAAATCAATTAAAGTGTAAAGCCCAGATTATTAATCTAAATTATTTTAGAGAACACAACATGCATATCATAATTAAGGAAAGAAGAGATAGAGCAGAGGCATCCTAGACATGATCTGTTTTGATAAAAGGCCAGAACTTCACAAACTAATGGTAATCTTGAAGAGCTGCACATGTGAGTGCTTGCCTTTTCAACAGTATAAACTGCTCTAATAAGACGTATTTGTCACTCGTTACTTTCTCCTAAATCCCTTGTATTTGCAAGGAAGGATGTCGCCGCTACTTCCTCCTGTTGTATCACTGAAAGAACCCAGTGTGAAATAAAATGCTAAATGCTGAGGAGACAATAACTAGTTCCACCTTTCAAAAGTTACCTATAAACTGTGATTCAGTTTTCCGAATGCCCGAGCTGTGACTCTAGGGTTATACCATAATCAATAGCCTTAGGTTGACACAGCAACTGTGCATAAATAATCCAACCCTTCCAGAGCCATTGCTACTCAGCATCTCACATGCTTCATCCAAAATCCCCTATTACATCACCAATATGTCAGGGACACCTTTCTTCTCTCTCTCTTTTTAATTAATTTATTATTTTTTTTAAAAGAGCATGCTAGCACAAAATGGAAATTCTGCACTTCTCACTACAACCCACAGATCCAAGAAGTACCCTTTGGGTTTGGCATGAACAGGATGATTGGATATACAGAAATGGAATACTGGTCCTGCCTCCAAGCTATCACTGTCTTAAGTCACTACAGGACAGGGATGATTCAGAACTACTTCTGTACTTGCTGCCATCAAGCCATGCACCCTTTACTTTCCTCTTTTTCGGGCCTCACCAAAACCAGTTACTTCATACGCCATTATTGGACTAAGCCTTCAAATCCCTGTCATCAAGTTACTACACCTACTTCAAATCTGTGCTTTCAACGTGCAACTTGGTTAAAAAGCTCAGCATTCTCTCTTCCCTTCCATTGAAGTGTTTCTGCTACCAAGAAGCATGTCACCTTGCTTGGCTTAAATAACTTTTACTTTCTTCCTTTTGATCTTTCTTATCTTCCTCTCAAAAGGAGGAAGTCAAGCAAGTCAGGCATCTCAGATGTTCAGGAGTTATCATTTAAAGCATATAAAGTACTGTGAATGCAAGAGTAGATCTGCTCCTAGCAATGGAGGAACATCAGAAATTCAGACCAATAAACAATTCAGCTGCTTCTAATATTGTTAGTAAGCAACAGTGGAAGAGGACAGAACAGCTTTCGAAAGGCTGTTTTCGAAAGCTTTCTGCCTTCCAGAGTGGTAACTCCATGAGAGACCGAGACCTATGCTTTGCCATCTGCACCGCTTCACCATCGGTTCCCAGAGGAATTTAACACACACAAGTTCCAGAGCTACTATGATCTGGCATCAACCACCTGGAGTTAATCCCTCCTCACTCCCTGTGTGCTACTGCCATGACTCTGATCAGCCGCTTTGCCTGCACGCTCAGTGCAAAAAAGCATCTTTCCAGCCAGGCACACGCTGAGGACTTTGCACTTTGGACCCTTATCTCCCTCCGGTATGAAATACAAACCTCTAACACGAAGCAAGGTCCACCTAACCGATTAAGGCTCTCAGAGAAGTGTAAAAGATAGGTCCATTAGGAATTTATGTTCATTTGTGAAGTGGGAAAGACAGGCTTCCTTTACTACATTGGCATCATCTTGTATCTGTTTACTGACCAAAAAAAGAGTCTCTACTAATTACTCTTTCATCCTATAGTAACGTGTTCCAAAAGAAAGTCACCATGGTGCTTGAACATATATGCCAGAGGGACAGATGGAGAAGGACGGAAAAGATTAATCATTTTATGGCAGAAAGCCAGTGGCGTTACCAAAAAAAAAAAAGTTAATTCAGTTTCAGTGCAAGAATGGTGGCAAATCTATTATCTGAGCTGAGGTGAGAGCTTCTCACCTAACCCAATCTGCAGATTTGGCAGTTTGACAAAAATACTAATTTTAAAACATTCACTTTTAAAGTCAGTAAGTAACAAGAATGCCTTAAAAAAAGTAACATTTCAAGAATCAGTTTTGAGAATTAAATAATGATCTGGCTAGCAGCGTTCAGAGGAAGCCTATCTTGTGCTGAAGTTTCCATTCTCCCACCTCTTTAAGTTAACTGCTATAACAAAAGCCTACCACAACAGATTCATGAAGCCTTTAGAGTGTCTTGCTCTTCAGTAGTCAACTACCTCAAAGGAAAATACTCAAATGTCCAGGAATAATTATAATTTATTTCTTTCTTTACCAAATCTTTCATCCTGTAATAAAGGATGAAGTAAATTTTTTTTTTTAAAATCCCATTAAGAGGAAGCCAGGTGTTTTATTACCACTTGTAATAAGACTTGAAATTCTCTTCCAAGCATTTCACAGAGGTTAAAGACAAATGTAAGTATTCCAAGGCAACAAGACCACTTTAAAAATGTATAAACGTTTCCACATAATTACTGAAATAGAAGACACAGAATTTTGTGGGAAAACACTCTTTATAAATGACTGGATATATAGAGAACAAACTCTTTTAATACATTTAACTAGTAACTAACCTTTTCCAGGAAAATAAAAGTCATATGCTTGCACTGTATATATGCCTAAAGAAAGCAAATGTCTCCAAAATTCTACACAAGCCTGAGTGCTAATACAACAGAACATACTACAGGAAGAATCGAAGTAATTTCTGCACTGAGCATCGCTGTTGTACTTACAAATAAAAAATAAAGTTACTTTGTAATGAGTGTAACCTCTGCAAATAAAAACTTCAAAGCTCTAATGGATAATTAGCCACAATTGATCAATGTATTCCAATTGCTTCAAGAGCTTTTGAGTGCCAAGCAGAAGTAGTGGCTTTCTTCAGATAAACAAGAGCTATTCTTACTATGTAAGAATAGAAAGTTAACCAGAACCACAAAATTAACTGAAGAGGTTTCAAAGGTTTGTTTCATCAAGAAAATCGAGTTTGGACACAAACAGTAATCCAACAACACTTAAAAAGACGATTTTGAGAGACTGAAATTCAGTTAAGATACATCTCTACAGATACTTGCTTGCATATTCACAGGCCAAAATCTTTTTGACTTACTTCCAGAAGCAGCATCAGCGTGTACTAAAACACATTTCTGGTCGCATCAAACCAGAATTTTCTAGCACAGGATCTCAACTCAAAATACCCCTGTCCTCCCCTAATTCCTATACTTAATTATCATTAAGCTAGATGCAGGTTTCTAAACCAACAGCAAATCTCAACACAAAGCCCATGCTTCTTCCTTTATTTTGTGTATTGTAGATATTAGTCTTATGTGTCTGCGGCACCTCAGCAGTTCTCAAGTTCTTACAGTTGGCTGGAGACAGCCAAGTAAAAGGGAGCATGTCATGCTCCAAAAATTTAGTATTAAGGAATAAACTGTTTTGCTAAGAAAAACAGTAGCACTATTTAAGAGATTCTTTCCCATTTATCTCCCAGAACTGACCAAAGATACATTATCAGGCAGTCTGTGTGATACGATACTCCATAGGGGTGGGGGAAAAGGCAATAGTAGCTCTACAGAGTAACAGGAACAGGAAAGGTGTCTCAAAAACATAATGAAAAGAGGTATTCTGTTTCCTTTCTTTACAGTACGTACACTCCTTGACAGACATGAATTCTAAAGGAAAAGTAGGCACACTGAAGGGAGAGACTGTGCTTCTAAAAGAAGTAATTATTCTATTTCAATCCAGAAGGAAGGTGGGGGAAGAAAATCAAATAGACAAGAAACAAAATTTACACTACAGGTTACATTAAATACATTAGAAGAAAAAACTCAAAACAACCACTTAGCCCAAATATCATAGCCTGAAATTAACAGTAACTAAGGAGAAACATAACTATGAATAATTTACACTGTTTAAATAGTTTTAAAATAACTCTAAGAGCCAAATACATTTATTTTGAAATACCATACTGACTTCAAGAGCTACCTTGAAATCTCCAGTCTTTCTGTAGAAACATTTCCTGTGAAGCTATCGAGAGTCTTCTCCACAGGTTTTTAAACAAGGTAAGATCTGATGGTCACCTTTAAACACATGCTTAAAACTGCACAGTGTGAACAAACTGGGCCTGTGCAGACACGCTTCTCACTAAGAGTGGCCTGCACACAGTACTATCCAGAAACATATTTTAACCCAAGATGCCCAATATCAGACTAAGGAAGCAAACACAGGTTATTCTAAGAGTGAAATCTCATCTTCAATTCATGGTGTTTCAACACTTTTCCATTTCCAGGATACAAAGATCCTCCCATCATACAGACAGTTACTTTAGTCAACTTGCCAGAAGTTTCCAGGGGGACTTGTTTTTTGTTTGTTTGTTTTAATCCCCTTAAAAAAAAAGAATACCATACAGATAGGACAGTGTTACACTGCAGTCACTCTGAAAATACAAAAGCTTTCTACCCCAAAACAGCAGCATCTCTCAGAGACTGCTAAATAGCCTATTTACTACTTTCTTGTAAAAGATGGGTTTCATAGATGGGTCCTTTTGGCGAGGATGTGCCTGTATTTAATGTGCTGTATTTTCATTATGACCCTTTCTAAGACAAAGGCACTACTGGCACAGTATGCTTCTTATTTGCCAAAGCTAAAGCAGATTCATACATACACATACCAAAGAATATGACTACCACTTTGGGGCTTGAGCACCTTCAGAACATCTAAGTACTGACATTTCCAGATGCTACTTCGTGGTAGTTTTTGTAGCATCAGTTCAAAAATCATCTCAAGTCCTCATTCATCTACATCTCAATTCTAGAAAGTATTTCTGGCCTTAAAATTAAAGGGATTGCTTGGATTACATACACACCGTTAAAACACCAACGATATGCTTAGCATCTTACTTCCCTCCACAGCCACAGCAATTTCTGGAGTAAATAGTCTTTACTGTAGCGGGAAGGAAGAGGAGGGTGGGGAGGAGAAATGAGCATGTGCCATTCAAAGCCGATGGACAAAGTTGCAGCAGTCAAACTGTCCACCGATGCCACACACAAGTGGACTTAGGCTTCCAAACAACACTCAGGTATTTCCTCTGAATATTCACAAGATGAAAGGAAAATGCTATTATATTTTGCCATTCCTTAGGTCAGCACTGCAAAGTAAACTAGCAATCGTGCCAATAAGAATTGAGGGGGGTTTTTGGGTTTGTTTTTTTTTTTTTTTTTTGAGATGGGGGGGGAAGTGTCTATTGAAACATCTTTTCTAGTTTAAAAGTTACTCTTTAAATAAAAGTAAAAAATAGCCTGCCTTCTACAAAGTAGACTTGGGCATGCCCTGTGTAGCCTTCTGTATTGAAATTTCAACCCCTTAGCAAAGTGAGGGGATTTCAAAATTCCAAAGTACAACTTTCAAACATAATGTTGTTTTTGTCTGACGGTAGAAGGTGTCCCATTTGTACTTCAACAAAGTGTTTTTCACTTGCGGAAGCCACAGGAGAATCGCCTCCTCTCACTGTTTCTCCACTCCTGATCTGTTTCTTAGGTAGGTTAACACAGTGTATCATGCTACACCCAATTTTTGAAGTTTCTGGCATTGCCTTTTTTCTAAGAAAACAGACCAACAGCATTTAGTTTTCAGACCATAATACCAGCTGCTTTGACATGTTTCTGTATGTACTTCCAATTACAGGATTCACAATATAATCACAGCTCACTGTCAAGTAGAAATATTAAGTTTATCTTTCAAGGAGGGAGAAGTTTTGAGACCTGCTAAAAGGTCTTGTCAGAAGTGCTCCTGTACAATATTATCTATATGCACTATTGGAGTCTACTAAGAAAATTACTATGACAAAGACATTCCTTTCTCACTGAAGTAACCAGGCATTGCATAACTTCTACACACCAACATTTAAGCTGGCAGGCTTTCCTCCCTCCCAACATCTGAGTCATTTTTAAACCTGTGTATTAAAAAAACAAACTACAAACAGCAGTGGGAAGATACGTGAAAACAGTCTAAAAACTAGAAGGAAATAACTTCAGTTACATCTGTTAGTAAGGACTGGGAAGTTCATTTTGTCAATTTAATAAACCTTCTGAAAGAACACTGGAAATCTTGCTTTTAATCTGTGGCTTCCAAAAGAACCGGTAGATCCATTAGTTTCACTTCCAAACCTTCTTTCAGATACATTACTTAGAAATAAACCCCATTCCAATGACAAAAATTGAAGAATTTCAAGACTGTAACCAATATGATTTAGAGTTAGTGATAAAATCCTTAATGTTTACATTGTGTTACCACACTAGAAGATAAAAGCACAATCCTGTTCTGAAAAGACACCACAAACATTTCATTTTTATCAGCTGGACAATAAGCCCATGCAAGTTAACAGAGATGGGCTTTTTAACTGCCTGAGTTGGAAGCAGAAGGAGGGGAAACCAAGTTGTGGTCTGCCTACACGAAGGCTGACCGTTCTGCTTCTTGCAGCATTCACCTCGTGGCACTAGGGCCAAACTGAATCTAAGCACCTGCTTAAGCATAAGCAGGAAACAGGAGCCAAGTGACTATCGCTTCAAAGATCTTCAATGACATTGCACAACTGCAAATGGAATTTAACTCATGTACTAGAAATAGGAAACAACTCAATTTCAGGTGCCAGGAGTAATACTTGTGGTAAGTAAGCTTTTTAAGTCACCAAATCTCTTTGGTATACCAGAGTAAACTCATTTGTCAAGTACCATTTTGCATGGTCCTATTTCAAAACAAAACTACATTACAGATACTTTAATTTTACCACGAGTCCATGAGTTTTGTTGTTATGTGTTTCTATATATTTATATCCTTCTTCTGTTTGTATTATTATAAAAGCACATATGTCTCTTCTCAGTAAAAATACTGTTTTGGTGATAGAAGTTATTCAACAGAGAACCAAGTGACTACGGTCAAGTCTGTAACATTATTAAGAGCCCTTTGAAACTGGGAAGAAGCATTATTTGCAGTATCATTTGGACTGGCTACTTGTGTTTGCCAGCGGCATGGTCTGCTCGGAGACAGTCAGCTTGGCAGCCTCGTAAGGACAACTTAAAAGGATGAGAAGCAAATTAGCTGCAAGTCACGTTAAAACAATTCAGGCAGATTCAGACAGATTGAGAGTCACCAAAGAAACAAACAGCACCAGCAGTTTGCTAAAACACACAGAACTGCCAAGGAATGAGAACATCTTCAGCTGACTTAATTCACAATCAGCAAGCGTATCTAAATCTGGTACTTAGCAATATCAGCCGGGTAATCTGTTTAAATAAATAGTTTGCTTCATTTTTTCTCACCACAAATTTTCCTTAGTACAGATTCCTCAAAACACAGAGTCAAGCAACATAACTACATATACAACTGAAGTCTTGTATCAGAATTCTTGCTCTTCAGAGTAGTTCACTCTCCTATTAAATTTACTCAAGATTAATATCCAACACCAAAACACCACTCAGTGAACCACCACAGGGTGCAAAACTATGAATGTGCTTGTCAAAAGCACATTTATTAGATATACACCCATCCTAGAAACAACAAATAACAGAATTCAGTCCTTTTACAGATTTAAGAAAAAAAAAGAGAGAGACACAACTGGTTATTCTCTTGGTAGAGATAAAAAATGGTTTCACTGTTTTCTGAAGTTCACTTCTGGTAAGAGTTCCTCCTCCTCTTTAAAACTTCTCCTACTGCAACATGCACTGCTATATGGCTATTTTGATCAGAAGTTGAAAACATGCACTATTCAAATTAATTACGCCAATATACTTAAGAGAAAAGATTGCTCTGAATTCATATGCAGAAACCCAGCATATTAGGTTTATTTTTGCACAAAATATCACAGTTAGTGATATTTTGAACCTCTAAGATTTTGGTGCCAATCCTACTACTGGTAGCAACTTCCAGTTAAATATATAAATGCACAAGTAAGTAAAACTCATCACTTGTACACAGCATTTTGAACTCTGTATCTAAACTCATTGCTACCAGATCATCTCCTGAAATACTACACTGGAAGACAGATCAGCTTGTCTATCGGTTTTTCCCTGCCAGGCAGGTTCTAGCTTGCATCAACATAAATATTTTCCTTTAGAGTTTTCAAAACAAGGTTACTTAAAATCTACAATCTTGAAAAGGCATTTTACAAAAAACCAATAATATTGTAATCCTCATAACTAGGTATGAAAATAAACAACGATTTCCTCCTGATCCGTTCATAGATTCAGACTAAGATCTGACCAAACAATTCCATCCTTTTCTGGGGCATACAGAGCCCAATAACATGTTTCATTAAATTGCTCTTTTCAGGAAGAAAACGAAGCTTGAGGTAGGTTTACTAGTTCTATAGATAAAACCACTTTGAAAGGAACCCCCAGCAAGCTGCAGTTTCACTGCAGCTTAAAAGCAGTGGCTTCTGCAAATCATCAGCCACACACAGCTCCAGGATTTTTTTTCTATGTTTCTGCTGTTGGGTACCAGCATATCCTTATTTGAGTGATACGGCTCTGAAGTTACTGAAGAAAAGGCGACTCCTTTTACAGGCACTGCACCTTGGAAACACATGAAAAAGAAAACAGTCAAGAATCCTACTAATCTCGATGGGACTTTACTACTACTTAAGGGGAAGAGCAAAAGTACCAACTAGGTGAATCTCCACCCAAAACTCTGAATAGAGTGCAAAAAGGAAGGCTGATAACCATACAAAAGAAATGGGAACTTCCCAAAATTTTCTTCTGATTTTCCACAGGTTTTGATAACAGTATTAGGACAAGGGGAACGCATCTGAGCAAAAGACTATATAACATCTGATCTACAGAAACACAACTTCAAGATCTAGCTGCCAGCCACAATAAACTATATGAAGGCTTCATCTCCCTCATTTGAAAAAGATGAACTCTCACAGCAACAGGAAAGTATTAGGCACAGAGCATGTTCATAATGAAGTGCTCATTTCTATGGAAGCAATAGACCATCTGCTTAGTTTTGCTACTGCTTCAAGTGTTCGACAACCAACAATCTTAAAAAAACAACTCTAATTTAAAAAGGTTTTCTAGATGGTTTGAATGCATTCTCTGGACTCTACAAAAAAGTATGGCACCACACAACAGGAGAATTCTGCTACTACTAGAAATTACTGTGACAAGATGATCTGCTCCTCTACCCCACCAAATGATAATTGTTCAAATAAGAATCCTTCTGCTCTTTTAAGCAGATTTCTTAAAGGACTTCAACCCACTCAAATGAAAACTATCCTTGTAGTGTCATTCAAGAAAACAGGGCCACAATGCCACAGTTACAAACAGAATTGTTACAGGAAGGAGTCTGGCAGTGAACAGAGCAGAGATACATACAGTAGCATAGAAGAGGCTTCCAGAAGATCTCAGAGAAGTCAAAAATCGCAAAGCAGGAGCTCTAAATCATTCTGAATATGCAAACTGCACAGTCATGGGCAACTACGAACTCAAATCCTTGCTATAGTAATTTGGTGTATCTTTAATTCACAAAACCTTCTCAGGGACTACTCTACCCTCTATTTCCAAGAATATTCTAGACTATCAAGAACATGCTATTTACTCCCAAGAAAACATGACTATGACTTTAATAGCTATTGTTTAACTTGTACTGACAGGGTGCTTCTTCCAGAGGATCATATGAAATCTATGAAATCCTTTGCTCATGTCTCTATAGATTGAGGAAGTATTTTGCTTTAGTCTCTCCCTACCAAAACAAAAAAAATTTGTCTTGATGCCAGCAGCTTATGGCCCTCTGACACTGAGAATCGGTTATTTTTCATTCCCTTTTAAATCGGTTAGGGATAAGGTTTACTCGCCACCTTTGGCTTATGCAAGCACACACATCATGAGCTTCAGCTACCATGCTCATTTCCAGCACACTTTTCATTCTTTCAAGAGCTGCCCTAAAATGGCAAGTCCAGCTCAAAATTAACAATATTGGCTTATGATGCTCCAGACAAAATGAATCCCAGTTATTTCTGAGAGTAGATGAAGGGATCAGATTCTGCATTTTTTTTTTCCCCCTTATTTTTCCTCTTAATAGAAAGAATGCTTATAAAAACATACCACAAGAAAGAAAAACAGAAAAAAACAATGGACTTTCCTTGATTAGTCATTTACTAAAAAAGGATTAGAACAAACCATCAAGGAAGCAAGGTCTTGCCCAACAAAAGTGGTCCCAAACCATAAAGGGTCATGACTGCTACACACTGCATATGAACACACTGAATTGAGAAAAATGGGCATCTGAGCCGTACTTGAATGAGATTAATCAGTGATGCACATCACTTATTTTAAGCAGAAAAAGAAAATCTTGGTTTAAAAAGTTCTTTTAGGTTTTTTTTTTCTGCTTTTGTATTTCACACCTCTTTCTTTCCCTTAGGATATACTGCTACAGTCACCACCTAGAGAATTTGCTTCCAGCCTTGACACACTTCTTCAGGCACAAATGGCAGCTACATTTTAAGCCCTTTAGTCAAGTTAGGTACATTCACTATTAGGTAGATCAGTTGCCTCACCACTTCTGTTGCTGCTTTTCAAATCTTTTAAGCTGTATATGTTAAGTGGTAGTCATCAGGGAACAGGAGGTGAAAAAACCAAACTAACCCACAAAGTCCTTCAGAAGGAATTTCAGTTTCAGAAAAACAAACTCACTGAAGTGTTTCTCTACTTTTCTTAAAAGTTTCCATCACAACCAGACCATCAATAAGAGAAAAAGTTAACACACGATCAGAGCTGGTAACCCTATTAGGACAATGAACTGGGGGACGGGAAGAGACTGGAAGACAATGACAGTCCTCAAATGCCTACTAAGGAAAATGGCAAAAAAAGAGAATGCTTCCACTGGTCAGAAGAAAATTCAGGGAGCGATTGTTCCAAAATGAAAACCCAAAATATTTGTGTAAAACGTTCAGCTCACTTGCTCTCTTATGAAGAGAAAATTACGATCTAAATAAAGTAAAACTTAAAAAAAACCCAACACAATGCTTTTAAGCTTCATCTTGTTCAACAAGAGATGGAGCTCGATTTTTGTAAGTTGGCCAAGTTTTGAAAACTGTTTTCTCTTAAGTGCTAGTGCCTTCACAGAAGCACCATTTTATCACTTACGCTCTGTCACGAAACAGTCCTACTTTTTCAGTTTCTCCAAACAACTTTGTGTGTAAGGACTTGAAAGCACTCATTTTACTCTAATCTTTTGGAAATGCATCACCAGTGCTGAACACAGCACTGCACAAGGACAAACTAATGATGTATGTAATAGGGATACTTGCACTATCCTTATCCAACATATTCCTTGTTTAAATTAACTTTTACTTTACTTCTTGAACATATGCTAACTGAGAAAGTCCAGGTCGCCTCCCCAAGCTGGTGAATCCCACCTGCAGCTAGCATCAGGCTAGAACTGAAGTCCTTGAAAAATGGAATTTGAGAGTGCTGGCCTATTCCTTACCAGGAGTGGGTTTGTTTAAAATAAACCAAGACATCACAGAACCTCGCCCACCAGGTTCATACATACTCTATCAGATGAAGACCTCAGGCAAGTCCCTTTGCTTTGGGGTAATTCTACTTGACTTAGTTCACATAGAAAATTAGTAGTTTCACTACATAACTGTGTAGTGTCTAGGAAAAATCTACTCCTAAGAACATAGATATCCATAAGTTTATACAAATAAGCCAGATAATTAGAATTTGTCGTTCTTCCCACAAATCCTTAAAGAAAAACAAATGAAAGATAAGCCGATATTCTTTCTGTGCAGAGCTCTCCGCTCCACACTACAATTTAGCCAATTTGGAGGCTGGAGGCAGCTATATCCACTTTCACATGCTATGACCTTCACTCAGACCACAAGCATCTCTTCCTTAAGCAAAGGGATCCCCTTCACTGCAGAGAGAATGCTTTTTATGTTTTTAAATTAAAAAAAAAAAAATTAACTACACAGTAATCCACAATGTCATCAGCACTGCTTCAGAGAACATGACATACACTTTTATGTCGGGCAATGCAATTTTTTCCCGTAATTCCTAACACATCAGTGAATTAACATTTATGTGTTAATGAATTACAACGATAATGACTAGTGATGTACGAATAGATAAAATATCAGAGATTAAAAAAAAAAAAGATTTTCTACATGATGGGTTTGCCATCAAAAATTTCAGGAAGGATCTGTACCAAAGCCACACAGACAAGAGACAAAGCACATTGCTATCCAACTGGAAGACAGGAGGAGCAGCAATCAAAACACTTCACTTTCCAGCTGTGGTCTTAGAGAAGAACTAAAAAACAATGACTATATCAACCAGGGACCACAGCAGTGCCCCAAGACAGAGGCAGATACTTCCAGGTGTATGTATTCCCTGCCCTGATCTGCAGTGGCCACCAAACTTGCCTAGTCACTTGCCTAGACACTGCCTTTCCCTTTCACAGAGTGTGCATTAGCTTGGCAATGAAATTTGATGTTTTCAGATCAGTTCCTCCATATTTGAAAAACACTCACCACAGAGCTGTTGACAGTGGTCCTTGACAAGAGGACCAATTACTACACCTCTCCCTTCAATCTACAAATATTTCTCTAACAGTTTTCACACTGCTTTAGAAGATGATGTTGTCTGGCAGCTAAATTGAGATCCTGCACAGAAGTAATAATCTGCTTCCTTTTCACAGGATTATGCTGCTCCTTTCTAATTCACCCTGCTAAGATACTACCTGACTTTTAACTTCAAGGATGTGTTTTTCAACAAGCTCTTTCATTTCTGATTACATGAGAAACACTGTTTCAATTATCCTGCTTTCATGATATCACCGGTGACTGAAACAGATAAATACAGACTCAAGAAAGTGCACTCCTTAGTTCTGTTCCAGAAAAGAATCTACTACATTTTCTAAACACCTGTATGCAGAAAAAACAAGTGCAATGAAGAGAATACATTAAATCGTATGTACATACTTTAGTCATTGCTCCTGTCTGTGCTGTGTTCAGTCCGGTGTGACCAGCCATCTGTGGAGATACTTGGGTTAAAGTCTCTGCCAGCACACTGCCTGCATTCCCCTGCATGGCAGGGGCAGAATATTGCATTCCTGCTCCCCTTCCTCTTCCAGCTGCCCCAAGAGATCCATTCATTACCTGCCCTTGTCCTTGCTGAGGCTGATTCATTAAACTGTGACCAGAATTACTGTTGAGAAGGCTCTGGTGTGTCTGACTGAAATTAGTATTCATACATATCCCAGGTGCAGTCTGTGATGTTGCAGGGCTGCTCGTCACCATCCCCACTTGTTTTTGTGCTTGAGAGTTCAGAGTTTGTGATGCAGGTGTGGTAGGTCCAGAGGTGCTGGCTGCTTGCTTTGCAAGGCCTGAAGCAGAAGAGTCTCCCTGGTTTAAAGGGCTCTTACCCATAGCACCCAGATTACCGATATTAGCACTGTTCGGCTGCCCTTGAACTTGACTACCAACTCCCTGCTGGACAGGGCTATTTGAGTTCACATTTCCAATTCCTGGGTTTAAGGAAGAGCCGCTGCCTCCCCTTAGAAGTTCGGAAAGTTGTTTGTGTTTGGAAGCTGCATCTGGAACAAGGTTCCCACTGCTGTTTAAAAGGCCCAACTCGCCATTGGGGATCAGCTCATCAGGAAGATCATTTTCCAAGTCAAACAAAGATCCAAAATCTACAAGTTAAAACAGAAACACAGGTGAGAAAAACATGACAAACAAGTAACTAACATATTCATCTACACTACTTTATGCTAGTCTTAATGACATGTATCTTTACCCAAGACTCAATATCACCAGCAAGCAAGCGAGGGTCCCCGTGACATGAACTCTAGAGCCTTTCAGAAAGCACAGTTGTTGGTACATACTGTGCACATACAACCATACAGGGTAGAGCACTGGCCAATAAGTAGTTTTTTCGCAAGACTTTTGACAAAACGTTGTACCAAGCTTAAGAAACTAAAGGTGGCACGAATACAATGTCCTAACTTAACTCCTAAATTTCTCTTGTTTTGGCTAAAAGAAGGTGGCAGAAATACCAAGAGATTTTTTTTTTCCTATTGATTTACTCTCCCAAAAGGGTGATTACATCACCTTCACCGACCTCCTATGTAATCCCAAGCCACTGCATTTCACTCAGCAATTCTACCTCAACCTTGTAATTTATGTTTGCACATGGCCAAAGAGCATCTTCCAGCTAGGCTTGATCAAAAGACAACTACTATTTCAGTAGTTTGATCCCAGTCTCACATATAAACACGTTCAATATCAGTTTCTTGTCATTGATTTGTACCACAATCCACTACCTCAGAAGGTCCCGAAAGGCACTCAGCATTTTCTCCTCATAATGCCTCCTGAATCAAGTCACTTCTCGATCCCTGAATGGCTCAATTCAAATTTCTCTCTAAGTGCCCAGCCCTCATTTATCATGCCCAATATTGACAGAGGTAATCCACATACTCTCCAGATGAGCAAAATAAATCAAATAAAATCTACATTAAGCCACTTGAAGGAACTGCTCTGCCTGGCTAGAACATCCAGACTGACAAAAACTGGGGGTGGTGCTGGGGTTTGGGTTTGTTTTTGGGTTTTTTTTTTTGAAAAGGAGCAACTCAGGTTCACTAAAATATTTCATTGCACATCATAAGCAGCATCTGTGCAACAATGTTATTTTGGTTTGTAACTAAAAATAGAAAGTTACTTGACTGTATATAAGTACTTCCATGTAAAAATAAAAGTTATGTATTTGAAGACATAAGGACAAGTACATACAGCAGTAGTAATAAAGGCATAAGCAAACTAGCCTCAATTCATCAGAGTAGCTGTTCAAACATGCAGCACACATCAGAAAAGTTTTCCAGTCCAAGCATGTGATCCAAAACAACCACTTTTTACTGTAACATAACAGAAATGTGTGAAACACATAATTCAACCCCCAAGTCAGCCCTGAAAAACCCTAGTCCCTCACAGTGAGCAACAGACAAACCAAATTTTTTCCAGCTTAGAGCAAACAAAAGTTCTTTTCTAAAGAAGGGCATCCCAAAAGCTTCATTGTTTTAAAAGTTTAATTTGCTCTTCAACCACAAAGAGTAGGTGCAAGACTCAGGCTGCAAAAGTAACATAAGATCATTCAGCAAGTGACAGCCTGGACCACACTAAATGCATTGAAGAGAAACAACAAAAACCAAATACCACGTAACCTGTATCACAAAGCTAGCATGCATTGCCAGCACATCGCAGTACACTTAAATATCATGCATGTCATCAGCATTCGAATTTTCAATTCAACCTAACTGAAGAAAAATGAAAATAAAAAATTTCAGATGTGTTGCAATGACCAGTGAATTACATAAGCAGTCACAGTAGACACACACAAAAATATTAAATTCTGCCTGATTTGAGGTGCGCACAGCAGCATGTCCTTTCGGGACCTACACCCTGCCATCGTTACCTACTGAAGTCAATAAGCTCTGAAGAATCCTTCCAGGCTTGCATGACATTGGCTGTGACAAAATCACAGCTCAGGAACAGACCTCCTATTGCCTTTCAAGCAGGGAAGTAACAAACTAACATTTTCATTAGCTAGATTCATTGAAGTATTTTTAATTTCTCTCTGACTTGCTGCCTTTCCCTTCGGTTGTTTAGTTCACCTTTTCAGCTTGCCTTTTGCAGAAATTCCTGGTGTACTGTCGACTACATTCTTTTCAGCGATCGCTTCATCTCTCCTCCTCTTTCCCACACAACCACTTGACACTCGCTACACTGCAATTTGTGTCTCTTCCTATCTATTTTCTTTCTACTTTCCTTCTTCCAAGGTGTCACTATTTATTCCATCCACCCTCTCTGATGAAGACCCCATTGCCTGATTCAGTGCCAAGCCCCGTTTGGCCAGAAGCAAGTCGCCGGCGCCCGGGTCCCGGCAGCCCAGCCCCTCTCCCTGCGCGCTGGCAGGCTCTGCCAGAGACGGCAGCAGCGGCTGCAGCCTGGAGCACGACCAAAGCCATCTGCCTGCGCGTCACGAAGGGTGGTGACACAGGGTCCATGGCTGACGCTTCACCTTTGTTAAACTGCTCTCGTCATCCCAGCTTGCTGGGAAGTTCAAGGTTTACAGCGGTTGTTCAGACAACTTTGTAAATCCCACGAACGGTGTTTTTCCAAGCTTCTGCACTCGAATTGTTAGTATTTCATGAAGAAAAGATGTATATGTGTGTGGCCAGGAGCAGAGAAGTGACAAAAGGTGGAGGGGGAAGATGTTGCTGTGGCTTAAAAGAAGAGTAGTTTTTTCCAGTTGTATTTCAAAATGGGATGTTGAAGTACAAGTGCTCACTTTTTTTTTGTTTGGCTGGCTGGACTCTTTAACAGCCTTGCCAGAGCCAAGGACTGGAAATGTTGTTGCAGTTTACAAAAAGAGTGAAGAAAGCGTTTGGGAATACTGCCTCTTAAAACCTAAAATAATCTACCACTCTTAAGCTCCTGTAAGAATGCTCTACATTAAGGTTGGGCATGGAAAGTTTACAGCTCTGCCAGCAGGAAAATAAAAAGCAGGTAAACAGCTTAGCACAGCAGCCCTGTAAAAATTCACTGAGTATTCAAATGTTCAGGCAATGATTAATCTTCCTGCTTTTATATTTTAATCAGTCATGTACGTTAAAAACATCAACACACGGCACACATTTTACAACAGTTATAAAATACAACAGAAAACAAAAGTCTACTAAAGCATGTCTGCAACAAATCTGCAAAGATAAGTGATTGTCTTGACAGTTATAAAAATAATAAATACATGTGTACACATATAAAAATCTGCCATAATAAGAATGGGGCCCACTTCTACTGGTAGCAAAATGAAAAGTAATCTCAGTCACCTCATCCTCCTGAGAAGAACATAATTGATCCCATTCTCTATGCTTCAACTATTTCTCAAAGTCAACAGTAGCTAACAAGAGTCTAAAAAAATGGAGAGATGCCTCTGCCTTTACATAGAGTCATCTGAAGCAATGCTCAAAAAATACCTACACTGAGGAGTCCCACTCCAATTACCGAGCTTTGTACCTGCTCTGTCTCTCAAACCTGCTTCTTACCTAGCATGCAACAGATCAGAAAAAGGGTTTTTATTTCAAAAGAGGATAGATTCCCTTAAATAATAAGGCACATACGTCTGATTTCAGTACTCAGGAAGCAGTAGAGCTGACTAAGGTTGCGGAGACCCACCTCATAGGGTCTCACTTCTCACACAGCACTTCCGATCCTAAACCTCATGCCTTTCATTATCTCTGTTACATAAAGCCAAACAGCCTCTTAACAGAAGAGAACCAAAAACCAGAGATAACATGTCTTTCAGAAGGTTTGGAGAAGCACTAGGCAACTACAACACCCTGACTCTTTCCAAAGTGCTCCTTTTCCAATTTGAGAATTCTGCGTTCTTTGAGCAGCTATTTTCACACATAGGAGATAACCACACTTGAGAAAGACTCTCTCCTAATTTCAGTTTGATGAGCTTAAATGTCACAGTTTTCTGCCTTCCTGGACAATGCTTTCAGCAACCAGAATAAAAAAAAAAAAGTTCTGTTTCCTTCCAAGCCTTCCCAGCAGAAAAAAAGAACATAAAAAAAAAACCCCAAACCTGTGCTGCATTTTCAGGCAGAGCATTTTCAGCTGTATGACTACTTGCAACTGTTATCACCAGATTCTTTCCTAATATACATATTCCATCAATTAACTTGTTTCAATGTCACCATTTTTTCCACTTTTAGCTTAGCCTGGAGAAGTGACAAACATTCTAAGGTATTTCTTTATGTAATTTATCATCTCAAACATATCACACAGCAAGCAGGTGAAGAACTATGACATTCAGTTTCATTTTTTAACAGCGTAATCTCCACTGGAAACATGATTGGGAGTTTTCCTGTCCCAAACTCTGACTGCCCATCCACAGAGCAGACACTGAAGTCACACTGCAGTGCCAGTACACAAGCAGTATTTTCACCGTGCCTTTCTTTCATGCCAACATAGCTGTTACATTTCAGTGAGCCCAATTTTGTTTTGTAAGGCTTCTTTCAATCATGCCAGACCCCAGCAGACAAAGCCTCAACAGTTCAGAGCTCTAGCCATTCCCTAAAATTCAATGTCAGGTAACTCAACTCAATAGCCATACTGTTTGGTGCAGTCAGCAATTACCAGATCCATTCCAACGTCCTGTCGAGGTTTGAGGATTCTATAATTTATTGTTTCATAAAAGACAATTAGCACATTTAATGTTTTAGAGCAATTAAACAATGCATTCATAGAAAAAATAAATTTTCCAGCAAGGAAACTTTACATTAGCGTCTTAACCTAATGAGAGACACAGAAAGATTGCAAACTGGTGTGCACCTGACCTTGACTTTCAGGAGAAGAGCACGACTTTTTCAGAACATGATGTTTAACAACCAGGTTGAGAAAGACAGCAATGAGGGACCTGGCTGGACCAAGGAGACCGTAAAGTCTGTGTGGAGGAAGGTGAGGGGGAAATGAGAGTTCCAATAGCCAGCATCTGAATGAGTCCAAGCAAGTTATGGCTTGCATAATAACAGATATGGATATTTAACTAAATTTCTTTCTGCCCGATCTTTTGAACTACTTGCATTAGGGATGAGAAAGAAAGAGTGTCTGGTTTGCTCATCCTTAAGTCAGTGGACTGGTCAAAACTCAAATATATTGATACACAGAAATGAGCCTCGCCTTCAGGCATTCTAGGTACTTGTCTCTAGGAAACTCATGAGAGTATTTATTACAGTGCTCTCTTGCTTACAGACTCACAGTCACTCAGGTTGGAAGGGACATCAAGAGGTCTGCAGCCCAGCCCCTCAGCCTCTTCTCAAAGGGCAAGCGCTCCAGTCCCTAGACCTCCTTGGTAGCTCTTCATTAAATTCACTCCAGCTCCTCCATGATCTTACCAGCGATGGAAGGGAGGCTGACCCATTCGTCTGTAGTTGCCTGTATTGTACTTTTAGCCTTTCTTGAAAATGCGTGCAACATTTGCCTTCCTGTGGCTGGGATTTTAAGAACAGGGAGACCAAGGATAGATTTGTTCTACCACACTTCCTCTGCAACTTGTCTTCTGGCAAACCATGGCTCTCCCTAAGATGAGTACCATTCAGGGTACAGACATGCAACTAAGACGTGACACAATTCCTAAAATCAATTAAATTAGATCCATTATGTGCACCCCAATACCAAAAGGGACACTATCAGCTTAGAATCTAGTTAATCTTTTAAGTTAAAGTAGCTTCAAGCTCCTAAAATCTCCTCCAATACATTTTTGTAGGACTTCAGCAGCTAAGTGACTTTTCAAAACTGAAGCTCATTACACAAAGCAAACAAATCAAGAAGCTAATGAAAAAGAATCAGTTCTCTTCTAACCTCTACTGCAATACTACCAGTATTATTGATGCAGTTTTAAAAACTCTCCTGACACCAGCCCAAACACCAGACATACAAGTCAGGGCGGGGAAAATGCACGTACCGATATCGCCTATACCACAACTAATGTGTGTGATAACAACTACCTGATACAGGAAAGACCAACTGTTCTGCCCCAGGCTTCTTTCTCACCTCCCTGAAAAGACGAGGGTATAAACCAAGATCCCTCCTTGATTACACTGAGTTTAGTTCCTAGCCTCTCTTTTCACTTGCACATTGTGTATCACAATGTCATAACCTCAAGTTTCTCTCTACTGTACTTATCTAAACTGTCTCTGCCACCTCTCTTTTGCTGCGATCCTAATGAAAATACAATGTGTTGAAGGGCCAGAAACACCTAAGATACCAGGTTCTTTCAGGAATAATCCCCGTTTTCAGATCTACTTCTACTTCTCGTCCATTAAAAAAAAAAAAAAACAAAAACATCACAGATTACTTGAATGTTCCACTATTAAAACCAAAGTAGTATATAAGGGCACATTAAATGCACCTGGCACCAAAATTAATATACAGAAACAAACAGAAAAATGCATTCAGATAAGAAGCTAATCTCTTATCTCTTCTTAGATGCCAGAGGGGAATAAAACCAAAATAACCCCCAAAACATGTGGCAGAAGCAGCCCAACAAGAGCACTCACTCTGGTCTGCTGGAAGTATCAGATGGCGAACGAAGGATGGACTTTGCTTTCCTCTGGTCCTACAGAGCCTCTCCATAACCATTCTTCCTCCTAATTGTTTCCCAAGGTGTCCTCACTATTTTGACACTACTGCTGTATCTGCTCTTGCGAGTAACTTTAAATCCTACACAGCAGCATCAACAACATGGACATGACTATCGTCACATTGCATGTGGCAATCAGGCTACACACACCTACTGACCAAAAGGCTTCAGTAATTTTTTTTAGCTGTTAAGAGCAGAAATCTGCACAAAAGGAAGAGGGGGCAAGCAATCTGCCTATAGATTGGGACTGCAGTACTGGTAACATCAGCTTCTCACGCATACGACCATCGTGACTACTAAATATTTCAGTGTTCTTGGAGCACATTAACAGAAGAGGGATCTCCTCACCCCATCACAAACACACAGATCTTTTCTGTTGCCCTATTTCAACAGTTGACAAAACATTTAAGTTCAGGATGACCCTTTAAAGAGGATTCATCTGAGAATCCAGTAATTAATAGTGGGCACTTGCTTATGGCAGCATGAAGTGCACAGTCTGTACCAAAACAGCGTTTGCATACGAATGTCTTCAGTTAGCTCACACAACTGACAGGTCCACTGCTTCACGTTAAGGCTGTGCCACCCTCACTGCACATCCAGGGAAAAAAAATCAGCAGGTAACGTACAAAGACCCGAATTATCTTGACAAACACACTTTAACTGTGATGTCCTCTGGCCATAGACTTCTTATTAAATACATAGGTCAACACAAGGTGTTTCAGATTTTAAATTGTTCAGTCCTCTATCCTCCTGACACAGCATCGGTGCTGAGAACTTCAAGCTCAATATTGCCTTCTAGCTCAGGCTGCTTCAAACACTCCCCTCTGCTACACAAGTTCTCCTCTAAAAGTTCCCACCTTTATGCACCTTCTGTAACAGAAGCATAGAACAGGCCCATTCTGCAAAGACTAAAATAGCAACGATTAAGAGGTACTCAAAGTAATATTATGCAACAAACAAAAAAGTGTTACACAAGATTATTAAGAAAGAGGACAGTTTTGTGTCTCCTTTACGACATACAATAGCTGCAAAAAGAGTGTTTCCATTCTCTTTGTTTTAATGACACTTTTTCCTTCCTATTTCTGATACCATATTATAAGCAAAGGGTCATTTGCTTGGCAACTCAAATTCAGCTCTGCAAGAACACACCACACATGAGGCTGTTCTGAATCACTCTCATTAATGCTTTCCTTAAAGGAGTTTATGAACCTTAGGAAAAAACTTCACAGCTACTACAAAACAGATTTACATTCAGTACTTACTGAATTCAAGCTTCTTGGTAATTTCCACGTTTCTTTGCTCCATTAGGTGAAACTACACAGGGCATGACACAGAAGCTATGTCATCAACAACACCCACTAAAACAGCTGTCAAAGTACCGGCAGCGGTAAAGTTGGGCAGAGAGAAAGAGAAGCTCATGCTCTTCAGGTGCGACACACACTGACAGGGGTTGGCATCTAATATTCCACCTTCCTCTCTCACTGCGCAACAGAAAGTAGCTCGCTCTGATGTCTGCCTCAGAGATGTCCAACAGCAGCAATGAAATAATGTCTACCTATGAGATTGGAAGGCACGTCACCTAGAAAGCGCAACCCATTTTGACAACAGTTTTCCTGAGGGAGATTCCACAGCATTAAAGATGTCCCTCAGAGAAGTAGATTATTTTACAGACATATGTGTAAATAAATTAAAAAAACCACATTAAGTTATTGCAAATCAAAGATACTGTATTTATCCAATGTTCCAAATAAGATCCTTGTTTCTCAGTGGTGGTGAATAAGAAAAAAGGAAAGGCAAGATGAAGTGAAGCTTTTGAAGAGTGTATGTTAAGAGATTTAGATTCCAAGTTATGATTGCAAATTACTAGTGATAATAGAAGTTTCAGTTTGCTTTTGATTCACACTATGGTTCTGCACAACACTTGATAGTATTTGTTGAGACATCTTTATTAAAGAGAATTTTCCAAATAAAAGATTTAGGTCCTCTCTGTATCTTAGACATCTGAGAAGACAGATGGAAAACATAACATATGTTAAAAGGAAGATTTACAAAGCAAAAATTCTTGAAAGCGTAAACCAAGTTAGGATGGAAGTGTCAGATTTCTAAGCTATCCCACATGCTTTTTCGTTTATAAGAACAAACCCCAAAATTTTTCAAATCCTGTTTTTCAACTAGCCCCTCCAACCCGATTTCACATGAACCTGCAGCATTTTGCTAGTAGAGTGACATTTTTGTTCTTCTCTATTAGCAGGTAACAGAGAGCAAAATCTATAAGAAAAATAAACACCAAGAATAGGTGGATTTTTTTTAATGTGAAGTTGCAGATATAATAGCGAAACACAGCATGCTGCTGTAGAAATAATTAATGGCACTGGGCTATGACTCCAAGGAACGTTCAGCCGGAATAGAAAGTGAATAATCTGCAACAAAACCCGAGAATCATTTCACAAGCTATCAAGAGATCTCTGGGGTAAAACAAAGACTGACCCCCCAAGCACAGCCTCTATTCCTGCCTGCTGTTGGCAGGGCTTCTCCAGGAGCACTATATCACAGCACAAGACAGCATTTACCGCGTTAATTTAAAGTCATGACGAAGGAGGGGGAGGAATCAATTCGACAAACTCACAAATACATATGCAATTATCACTTGAAGTATGAATTTCAAAAGAAAGGAAGGGGCACAACTGTAGGACTGCAGACTGTCACATAAAATCAGGCTGGCTGATTTTACTGCTCAATTATCTGCTCAACTTTTCATCTCACCCAGATATTATTGTCAAACTCCTTGGAAAAATCTATTAAAAACCCCAAAAATGAGAAAGTATAGAATAACCCGCTATCAGCAATGTTTCATGAACTGGTAAGAATTAGCTGCGCTAGACTCTCAATAAATAAGCCAGTTTCTAATCTTGCAAATCTCCTGCCCCAGATTACAACTGCAGGCATAAAAGGTATGCAGGTCAGACACTTAAGGTGAAAAAAGAAAAAAAAAAAAAAAAAATCAAACTTAACAAAGCTCAAAGTAAACATTTTTGCTGGCATCATCCTCTCCCATTCACCACTCCTATCATTACATGTATATGGTAAAGTCTTAAGAAACAATATAGCCAGGAGACACCACACCGCATTTTTTTCCCATCCCACCTAGTTATGGTGCAAGTACCATGAATCAAAGGATACTCCTGCAAAATAATTACAACTACACTCACTCCTTCACCGACATCTTTCCAGAAGAAGCCTTCTTCCCCCAGTTTTAAGCTTATAAATCCAAGTCTATTCACTTAATGGAATTACCATTTCTTATATGAATTTTCTTATTAATAAAAGAAACTACCTTTCTTATTCCAGGGAGAGAGAGAGAAAGCATGTGTGTAAGAGCGATTCTTACTGTCACAGCGCACAAATGACACGAAAGTTTTGCACCCATCATATAGAACAGGAGCAGTCCAACTGAACAGGCTTCCGTGAAAGTTTTCAACTATGCAGGAACGAACCCTTCTAAAACATACATACTAACGCTTTCATGTGCACAAACAAAATCTGGGTTTAGATCACAGAGACATCAGTCCCTCTGAAGTCTCAGCTAAGGGTGTGAACATAAACTTAGAAAGACTCACTGTCTCTCCCTAGGCTACTTTGTTTTAATGTTAAAAACTAAATCCACTGAAATACACCTATCTGGTTTTTAGTAGAAGAGTAAGATCAAATCAGACTGCGTATCGACACCAACTCCCTTCTGCGAAGTTCTGTAGCTCGCTGGGGGACAGCCAGAGATCTACTTATTTCAGCACATACAAAGGGACGTGCAATGAGGCCAGTCTTCCCCCAATTTTAAAATACAGGCTCTGGGCTGTAAAGAGAAAGTGAATTACCAGAGATCTCAGCCCGTAGCTTTTGCGGCAGCAGCCATACTGCTTAACCTGTTTATGGTCAGGGTGTGTGTGTGTGTTAAAAAAAGCAAACCACACACACAAGAAAGTTATGAAGTGAAAATCCACCTCTGATGGAATTCTGAGGCTGCTCATCTTGCCTTCTTTCCAACTTCACCTACTTTAGGAATTCATTAACTCATAACGCAGTTAAGGACACCCTCTGCTTTGGCCCAAATTACGATATGTCGTTTCTGGAACCAGCATAGCACAGCAGAAGGCTGCAGGCTACGTAACAAATGCAGACAGAGGCCTTACTTGCACCACCAAGCTACCTGCAGAACCACAGTGAAGGGGCACCTGAAGAACGCTGGCTTTGCTGCTGCTCCATTCAAGCAGGTTTTTTGCAGTCTGTGCGCGGAGTTCAGACCAAGACCAACTCAGGAACGCTGCCAGTTCACTGTACATTCTGCTGAAGGACCAATGCCAGCAACGTACAGAGTAATCACGACACTCAACATTAAAATAATACACTGACATAACCAAAGGTACAGTCTTTTTTGTACGAGTCCCTTGTTTATTCTGCAGCATGCTAGATGAGAATGCCTTGTAAGTTATAGAAGAGACAAATGCTTAGGTATGAAAAATACTGTGTATCTAACAAAGCGGTAATTGGATAAAAGCACTACCCTTACCTGGCTAGACAAGGAAAAATCTTTCCCATGGGCATTTTACCACAAGATTCGGTTTGTTCAATACTGCACGGCAACTGCAAGCTAAGTTAACAGCCACAAGTCTTAACCTTCCTTATTGATACAAAGGGCAACAGGGAAACTGCAAAATGGGACTATCATGACACTTAACAATGGTCACAGCAGACATTTCAGTTATCCCTTCCTCTCTACTCCCTTCTCTGAGACCACACATTTGATTTAGTTGCTTAAGTTTAACAGGAAAAGTCCTATTTTCAGAACGTAAGTAGACCAATTGCAATTGCACAAACTTCGCCCCGGTAAGCTGAGGAGCTATTTTTATCAGAAAGATTAAAGGCAGCTAAAATTTACCCTGACAAAAGGAGTTGCTTAACATCACCGCATCAAAGCGTAAAGTGAAATATAAATAAGGACGAGCAGTTGCTTTCTGCCGAACGTTCAGGCCTGACATCATACCCTTCACCATCGCACCGCTACGCCCAGTTACGAGCATTTGCAGGCTCGGAGCCTGGCTGTTCAGCAACAGAACTGCACAACCGGGCCTAACGCAACGTCTTTTAAAGCACATCCCACTCAAGCTGCAGCATGAAACAGCGCGGGCTTATGACTGCAACTACAATTCAGTTATCCGATACACACGACTTACTGCTCGTTCTGGGCGCAAGGCTCAAACCCATCTACCCAAGCACCTCTGGTCACAAAGGCAACTTTCCGGGTTGCAACATAACTTTTTCATTTAAGCCTCAGCGCAGGAGAGCAGTCTGGTTTAGGTTCAGGAGCAGGTATTTGATAGCAATCGCTACTCAAACTATTTGTATTGCCTGCTACGATGCACAGAAACGTTCAGCAATCTTTCAACAAGCAGCGTTAGCTGCTGGCAACAAACGTAAAGAGATTTTTTTTGGAAAAAGCACTTCTAAGTGCACAAACATCACTTGCACTCTCAAGCAGAGAGGTATTTTTGCCTGAAGAACACCGGGATGACAACAGAAAGCTACAGACACACTCCTACTTGCTCAGAATACAACCTGAGGTTTGCTGTCCCCGGTGACCAGAGACCCCCTCAACCGTGCAAAACTTCATGCAGATGCTGGAGTTTACGTATCTAGCACTGCACGGAGCTCACCAAGACGCATTAGAACTTGCTGAACAGGACGTAATTATGACTGAAGCATTCCAGAACAGACCAAGTGAACTTCAAGAAAGGGGAAGGAAGAAAGAAAAAAAAAAAAAAAAAAGACGACACCACTTCAAAACATCTTTCACTGACTACCAGTAGTGTCTAAAAAGTCCAGCTGAAGAATTAAAGAAAAACTGTGCTTTCCCTGAGTTGCTGTGGTGCATTTCGTAGCAACTTGCGTATCAGCCTTCCAGATGATATTCTGGCGCTTCTACGAAAGGAATTAACGTAGTTCAATCACAAGACCTCACCTAGATATTCTCCGCTAATTCTTACTCTCAATACCGCTTAGTTTGGGCATGTTTCATTTATTTGTAGGTTGAGAAGAAAAAGATTCCATTAAAAAAAAAAAAAAACCCGAGACTGAAGTACCTATAAGCTATTGCCAAATGCAGATTAAGCAAATCGAAAAATCCCGCAGAATTTATCAGTTCAATTATAGTATTAATTTTTTCAGTCTATAAAAACACAGCAGGCATAGCATAATTAACTTATCACTGTCCCTTCAACAAGATTCATGAATCTCTGAAAACAGAAGTGCAAATCCAGCACACTTCTTGTCCCTATAAAACCACTGCTTCAGTGACTACAACAGTTGGAACACTGAAAGACGTCAGTACACGCACACATGCTCTTATGCACACACGTGCGTATTTACAACGGGCACGCGCTTGCTGGAAATGAGAAATTTTGATGCGTTTTATTACCTACAAACCCATTACAATTTAAAAAAAAAAAAAGACGGCAAAGACACTACGCGACAAACGGACAAGTCGCAGCGACTGCCAGGCTGCTGGGCATTTCATCACGCAAGCAAGCCCACAACTTAAATTATTATCTGCCAATTATTCGGGATTTTTTAAGGAAAAATGCTCAAAACAGGTCAAGCCCAGCGCCTTAAACCAGGGTCACAGGTGGGAGGATAAAAAAAAGCAAGGTATTAATATGCCATTAGGGAGTTTTTTATTCCGTAGTGTCTCGCACGCAGGGGCACGGTGGAAGAGGCTGCCCTACACTGGGCTAAATTTTAGTTGTGGGCGATGTAAGGGTTTTAAGGAGTACAGCTAGAAACCCCGACCACCCCCTCCAGAAGCAGGGTGGTCGGTGTTTCTGCCAGCCGGGTTTTTCCTCCTTCCCTACCCGCACACCCCGCTCACCTGGGCACCCCCAGCATCCAAGCCGAGGCGGATCCCTCCAATCCCTTCAATCATTTAAAACGAAGCGTTAGTTGATAATGGGGAAATTAAACTCAAAAGGCTTTTACCCCTCGGCTCTCCCAACCGCTATTTTATAGCCGGGACGGTACTTTAACGGCCAGGTCCCGCCCGGTAACTTCGACTGGAGGAGGCCCAACCGCTCCGGGAAGGATTTCCTCCCCCCCCGCTTTCCCCGGTACCTCGTCAGGCCGGTTCCCACCCCCGCCGGGAACCGAGGGCGGGCGGTTCCCCCCCTCCCTTCACTCCCCGCTCCGGCGGGGCGGGAGGGCCCGGCCGGGTCCTCCCGCCCCGCCGGAGCGGGGAGTGAGAGGAGGGGGGGAACCGCCGGTGAGGCCCGCCCGCCCCCACACCGCCCCGCAGGCCTTACCTGTGCTATCGCTGGCGGAGAAACCCGGCGAGTTGAGCTTGGCTCGCTTGGGGTTGGGCGGCCCGTCGAGTAAGTTCTCCGCCATGGTAGCCGGCAGGGCCGTCCGAGGAAAGGCCGTCGAGCCGGTAATCGTTGGAGAAGGGGGAGTCTGAAGAAGGGGCGAAGCTTTTTCTCCCCGTTCCTCCAAAGGGGAACCCACCGTCGAACAACAGCGCCGCTCAGTGCCCGACCGGCGGCGGCCCCCGTTCCCCCATACCCGGGCCGGGCCGCCGCCGCCGCAGCAGGCCGCAGGGGAGGAGGGTTCGGGGCGGGGTGGGGAAGAGCCCAGCGCCCCCTCCCTGCCGGTCTCGCTCCTCCCGGCCTCTTCCCCCCGCCCGGCCGCCGCCGAGGAGGTGCCCGGATGGCGGCTCAGTCAGTCACTGGGGGAGCATAGCGCCCCCCCCCGCCCCCCCCACACCACACACACACACACACGCTCCCCTCCACCTCGCCCCGTCCCCTCCCCTGCGCGCCGGGGGGTTTCGCCCCGGCCCCGCGGCGGCCCCCGCCCGCCGCCCCCGGCCGAACCGCGGCCGAGGTAGGGGAGGGGGAGGGGGGTGGGGGGAAAGAGGGGGAAGAGGAGAAAGGAGGGGGGGGGGAAATTTAAAAAAACGGAAAAAACCGGAAAAAAACCGAAAACAGCCAAAAAACGCCCCAAAACAATGAGCGCGGCGCGGCGGCGGCCGCGGCTCCCGGTCCCGGCGGCGGCGCTCGGTTGGCTCCGGCCGGCTCTGCCCCGCTGCCCCGAGCCCCTCTGCCCGTCGGCGGCGCTCCGCGCGGCTGCCCGTGTCCCGGCGGGCGGCCCCGCTGCCCCGGCCCGGCCCGGCCCGGCCCTGCTCCGCTCGCGCCGCGCTCCGGCTCCGCGACAAGATGGCGGCTGTTGATTCCTCAATTAAAAAAAAAAGTTTTTTTTTCTCTTCTCTTTTCCAGAGACCATGGGGGCGGGGACGGGGCGGGGACTGCGCC
The DNA here is from genome assembly GCF_964289735.1 of Phaethon aethereus. Classification (NCBI taxonomy): domain Eukaryota; kingdom Metazoa; phylum Chordata; class Aves; order Phaethontiformes; family Phaethontidae; genus Phaethon; species Phaethon aethereus. The sequence goes on from NC_138591.1 coordinate 16,831,523, forward strand.
TTGCGTCACCGCGCACGGGGCATGCCTCCCCCCGCCCTCGCCGGCGCCGGAAAGGCGCGAGCGGCGCCGGAAAGAGACGAGCTCGTCCTCAGTTGCTCCGCGGAGGGGTTAGGGGACGGGTGCTCCGCCGAGGGGCCGGCGGAGCGCCCCGCCCTCTCGGTCTCCCCGTGCGCTCTTCCTCCTCATGGACCCCCTCGGCGCCCGCACGGTTTCCTATTCGCAGTGTTCCCCCTCAGTCCCCTCCTCAGCGTCCCCCTCCGTTGCCCCCGGTCGCTCACCTCAGTCTCCCCCGACTAGCCCCCGTCATGGCTTCTCCTTCAGCTGCCCCTTCACGGTGTCCCCTCTCAGTCTCCCCTCAGTCCCCTCACAGCCGCCTCCCCTCAGCCACCCCCAATCTCCCCTCTCAGTCCCACCGCAATGTCTCCTTTCAACGTCCCCCTCGCAGTGTCCCATCTCAGCCTCCCCTCAGTCCCCTCACAGCCGCCCCCCACATTATCCTCCCCTCAGTTCGCCCTCTCAGGCCTGAGGCGGATGTCCCCTCTCAACGTCCCCCCCTCACAGCGTCCCCTCTCAGCCTCCTCACAGCCTTGTCTCTCAGTCCCAACACAGATGTCGCCCTCAATGTCCCCCACACAGCGTCGCCTCTCGGGGTCCCTCCCTCAGTGCCCCTGGTTCCCCCAGGGCTCAGACACAACAGGACCCAACGCCCCGACGCAGGCCACGCTCCCTCTCCTGCCAGCGCTGCGCTCAGCGGGTGACAGGCAGCCCAGGGCCTTTGGGGCGACGCTGAGGCCATGGGGTGCTTGTGTCCCCTCAGCGCCCGCCTACCCGGGCTTCCCTCAAGGCCGCCCCTCGCCGGCCCTTCTCCTCTGCCTCCTCCCGCCTCCCGAGCGGAACCCGCGCAGCAGCCCCTGCACCCTCCTCACGCCTGCCTGTGCCTGCACCCGCAGGCACCCTGCGAGGGGTTGCTGTGGCCTGGCCGACGGGCTTCTCCTCCTGCTTCCTGCACCCGCAGGGGCTCAGCTTCCCCCGCTCCTCCAGCCCCGCGTCAGGGCCGGTCTCCAACCTGAGCTGATCGGAGCTGACCAGGGCCTTGCTTTACAAACACCTTGTGCTCTGTCTACACAGACTTCCCCAGCCCGGAACAGGTTTCTGGGACTGGAGCTCATGTACCTCTGTGGATTTCCATACTGGTTCTCAACCTGAGAAGCAGGTTGTATAAGCCCCGACGACGTGCCGTGCCAACGTGGCAGCAGAGCTCCTCGTACCCAAACTGGTTGCTCGGGGCTGTTTTCGTCGCCTACATGTCGGAATGTCCCCGAAGAGCAGCCACAACCCGAGGGCAGGCTGGAGAAGGGCAGTGAGACAATCCTGAGGATCTGTTGATGAAGTCCATAAGCCGCGATGGATTAATCGGCAACATTTTATTGCTTCAAAGGAGACCTATCATGACACTTTCTTTTGCAAAGAGCAAGTCTGTCTTTCGTTGACTGCAGAACTCGAATTCATTACATTTACATGCATTTCATTACATTTACTTGCAAATTCCGTATTTATTTACATGGTGCCTGTCCTTGCTGAGGTCTGGCTGTAATCACGCTGGAGGTCTCCTACAGGCCTCTGCTTCTATCACTATATTACTCATTAGCTACACAAGTAAGTGCTCCCTGGTTATGCCTTCCTTAATTTCCTTCAAAAGCAGCGAGTCCCCATCTGTTTTAGGATGGCTCAGCGTGGGACAGGGTTCGGCGTCTCACAGCGGCTCCAGACACAAGAGCAACAGCTTTTGTCCAGCAGTGTTTGACTGTAACATAAGGCATTTGCCGCAGTTTCAGTTGGGAGAAAATGTTTTGCTGTTGGAGGCGGGGGGTGGAAATCAGGTCAGATTGTCTGTCAGGCACAACTGAGGACAGCAGTGCCCTTCGCTATCTGCTGCTTCAACTTTTTAACAAATTTGGTCAGTGCATTTTGAACTGCAGCTTGGATAACTCCTTGCGCTTGCCTTGCCCATTACATCACTTGTGGTCTTGGAAAAGGAGGATTTGCTGGAGCAGCTGACGCCAGAAGACCCTCACAGCATTTTGCTCTGCTCATAACCCCCTTCTCTGCTGCCACCATAAATCTGCAGCTCTGGCATGAAATCGGGATGGAGATGGACCACTGGGGACAGACGCTGAGCGATCCCACAGCTACTGCCTAGCTCCAGGAAGGTGCTCCTGCCAGAACATCAGGGAATCCTGTACCCCGGGCAGTCGCAGAGGAGGAGGATCTTATTGCTGCTGTGCCACAGAATCACTAAGGTTGGAAAAGACCTTTAAGATCAAGTCCAACCATCAATCCAACACACCACCGTGCCCAACTAACCCACCCCCTGCAGCTCCTCCGCGGCACGATGTTCCAGTTGCCATGGGATTAGAACAGCACTGGGTTAATGGCAGGAGGGAGGGGGAAACCTCGACCCTTATCCACCGCCCTTGGAAACAGGGCTGTGATTAAATGCCCAAAAGCACTGCAGTGCTCAGGGTACCATAGCCCTTCGGTATCAGTATTGCAAGAGTCAGATGGCCTCACCCACTGGTAATGCCAAACACAGAACGAGCTCAAACGGAGTAGGAGGATTCTGTGAGGAAGTCTTTGGAAGCGGCTGCATAGGAAGCAGATGAGCCCTGCTTGCAGGCTTGCACCCAGGGTTCCCAGTCTGGAGCCCAGTGCGCGGCTCCCCGCTCCCCCAGCCGATGGTTAAGCCCTTGCATGGACTCCTGAGGACTTCGTTGCCGGTGCTGAGGAGGCACGGTGAAGCAGGTGGGTAACTCCTTTATCCAGGAACTAGCTCCAAGAGAAATTGCATAATAAAATCTGCCCTGCTGCAGCCCATTTCCAAACTTCCTGTCTCCAAAACTAAGCCGCTTAAAGTTCCCGAGATCCTACCTTACTTCCCCGTCCAAAACATGGAAGTATCATTTCTATAGCTTGTGACCTCAAATCCTGAGAGCCAAACAATTAACAACGTTTGAGTAACTTCTGAAGAGCGCTGCACTGTGACTTGGAGTCACCGTGGCATCATCAGAGCTAGTTCACATGCGGAATAAGAGAGTCTGTTTTGCCTGGTAACGTTACGTCCCAGCATCTGGTTGCCTTACCATCCCTGGGTGCTGCCAAATAGAAGCTGTCCCAGGCAAAAAGACAAGCCCAGCGACTGTTACCTCCTCTCATCCTGGCAGCCGCAGAAGGTGCTGCTCACCCTTCCTCCAAGCATGGCTGGCTGGTTACACACGCCCTGCACTCACGGGACTGCGAGGCAACTTTATGTGAAATAACTGTTGTTTATGGCTTCTGATTTTCATCGTATGTGTGAATTCTTCTTGTGTTCAGGAAGTGGTGGTAACCCCTGGCACCGCAATCATGGCACTGTTTGGTGTTCAGCTATATGTCTGCGCACTTCTGCAAACCCTTAGCTCCTTGGGCGATGGAGCCTAACTAACATCCCGAGCGGTCTTTTCATTTTCTTTCTTCATTTTCTGCAAAACAAAGTATCTGCAGGTGGCTAGCCATGTTCTGTCAGTGCCATCCTGTCATTTAATGCTCTCAAGCACTGGTCAGACCTGATTCTGCTTTCCTTTTCTGTACGTATTCGTTATTTTAACGCCATTTCCTACCTACTTGTTGAATAGAGTCTAGTGGGGACCGGACGCAGACATGGACCTCGCTGTGAACTGCTCAAAACTCTGCCCATCATCTGTGGAGACCATCTTCTCTACTAGCATAACTCTGATGTAGAGGACTATCCATGTGAGAAGTAAGGCTTGTCTCACAGAAGTGAGAATAACGGTTCAGGAAAAACACGTAGTTGTCCGTCATCAGTGTGATCCAATCTGTCACTCCGAGTGGTCCTTTTTTCTTATGTCCCAAATGTGAAGCCCTTTTGCCGGAGTTGGTCTGTAATTTTGCCATGCTTGACAAACTATTAAGAAAAATCTGTCTAAAACTGTCTTTACACTCTTGTCCTGGGTTGTTGCTCCAGAAATCATACTTTCCACTTTGTGGGAGAGACAATGGTCCATTTGATTGATTTTTTAAAAGTCAAACTGCTATAAAAAATGTCTGTCTTTGGGCTCTGCTACACTACAGTTTTGTCCATGCGACACCAGCTCTCACGCAGCCTGACAGTCAGTTTGAAAAGCATATTTCTATCCATAAAATAGTAATCTGGGTAATCTGGGCAAGTTTCACGTCTGCCAGCTCCCTTTTAGCAGCTGCAATTAGTGGTTTATGGGTGGTTTCAGCCAACATGGGCCAAAACAAAGGCACAATTTTTTTTTTTTCCCCTGCAGATTACGGTGAAAGATCACTTCCCTGAGCACATGAAGTGCAGGGTGCCCATAGGCACACTCTGGCCATTCGAGATGGGAAGATTTCAGTGTTTTCCACCTCCCTGCTCTCTGCCTTGTCCCTCAAAGACTTGGTCTTCCGCATTACACAGTAGGAGGGAGAATTTGCAAGCTCTCCAGGTGCTGCAGGTCACAGCTTGGCGTTAGCCGAACCCCTGAACCCCCAAAGAACGGCAGTCCGGGTTAACGTGCTGAGCTGTGAGCTCCGTCAGCGAGCACCGCTCATGCTCCCATCTGCTAAGTTCACCAAGGTTCCACCTCTTGCCTGAACCTGTATCTCGGAGAAAGATCTCACCCTTCCCACCAGAGCTGGTGCCTCCATCCATTCCTTCTTCTCTTCACCCCGTGCACCTCAGAGCAGTGACACGCTAGCATCTTTGAACCTCTGACCCAAGGTGGGGGATTGGGCGCTTCCCTGTACCTTTAAAGACGTCTTCATATTCCTCCTCACCCATTTCTGTCCTCTGCCCTTTTCAGGATGGCATCACAGAGACAAGATCAAGGGCTCAGAACGTTTTACCACACTAAGCATTGCTCCTTTCGATCAAATGCGACCCAAGCATTTATTAACCTACTTGGATAGACTGCGTATTTCTTCTGTGGAAGTAAATTCATTACTATAAATCTTGTAGTTCAGCTGTTTTTCTCTCTCTGCATATAGCTTTCTTTTTTTCATGGGTAGCAATGCTCACAGCGACACCGTGACTTCCACATAAGCATCTCAGATGACATTTGGAAATGCCCTCCTTGCGTTCTGGCTGGCAGTCCTTATTTTTTGCTGCAGCAAAATCTGATCTTCCCATGAAAACTCTGCCTGAGCCTGTAGCCTTACCATCATCCTGTTAGTCACCCGCGTGCAAAATTCTGCTGAGCCTTTGCAAAGCCAGGCCATGGGGACAGCGATTGCATTTTTCCCCGGCTCTGCCATTGTCCTGGCTGGTGGACGTACAGCTCTGCTGTTTGCTCCTGCTCCACTAAGCCTTGCCTGTCTCTGTGCCTCAGTCCTCTTCTTTAGAGGAACTCTTGGTGTCAAACACGGCTTTAGTGCAAGACCTTTGGTTATCTCTAGGACCTTAATTCCTGGAAAATTCTCCCTACCTTGTCAGGGGTTAATCCTGGCTTGTCCACCACCCACAACCTTTTTGCTTTGGCCTTGACTCCTCACACCCGTTAAAAAACTTTATTTCTTATCAGAGGCTCTGTTGAACTCCCCGAGTCACCCAGGGAGCAACCCCAAGGTCTTCCATAGTGTCAGCCTCTCTCTGTCACCTGGGTTAAAAGCCAGGTGAAATGTTTGGGTTTTAGGTGGCAGCCAGGTCCCTCATCTTCCATGTTAGGCTCCAAGAGTTAACTCTGCCCAAATTCTTGGAGACCGGTAAAGCCTCAGAGGTGGCTGCCCTGTCCGTGCTCAGGCACTGTCATGTGCCGTCACGCATCTGACAGGCCCTCTCGGGGCAGAGACCAGCTCCGACGGCGAATGCTCGACAGCACTGTCCTTCCACAGACCCCAACCGCTGTCCCAAAGCTGAGCTCCTTGGGGGGAAACGGTCGGCTCTTCCACAGGGCTTCCCTTCCCTACTGCTGTCTTGACCACCTAGTCACCACCCAGCCTGCAGACCCTGCTCAGCCCTCTCCTTTCCCCTGAGGCACCTAAATTTTGAGTATTCCAGCGGTGGAAATGCCTGGTGACTACGGTTCTGCGGCTGGACACATGCGAACACCTCTAGCCCGCGGCACATGAGACCTCCGCAGCACTCAAGGCCCAGCAGCTTTGCAGGTGGCCATCTCTCCATCCCACTGGCCTGGGGGTCCCCCCACAACCACCCTTTCTCAGGAAGCCCCCCAGCCTGCATTTCCCACAGTTCACCCTGAAGAGGAACTGGAGTGCTGGTCCCCCGCCAGCCTTCGAGCAAGACTCCTCTCCTCCCATGGAGGGAAGGGCCCCCAGCGGCGACCAGGAAGCCATTCTGGGCTGGGTCTCTGGAAAACTGTCCTGCTGAACCAGTTCCAATTTGTATAAAATTCTTCAATATTCATCAGGGCAGGGAGCCCACTGAGCTGGGCTGGCAAGGTGAATGCATTAACTGCCTGTTTGTTCCTCCAGCCTTGCTCTTCCTCCACCACAAAGGTCCTTTCCTTCTTTTAGACAAAAAAAGAGCACCTTGCACAGGAGGGGGGTGTTCAGAGCTCCATGCTGCCTGGTTCAAAGTGGGACTTGTTATGGCCCAGCCCCACATTCCTTGAAGAGCACCCCGCCAAGCCATGCCGTGGGTGCCTGGTCCCCATCGCCATGTGGGTCACGCAGCTACCAGGAAAGATCTAGCTCCAGGCCCATCTTTGGGGTGGGTGGACGGGCACGGTGGTCTCTTGAGGGCCCTCCTGCTCAGGAGCTGAGGTTCAGGAGACCTGGGGCCAAACCAGGCAGGCTGTGGTGCCGGGCTGGACGTCAGGAGAGCATTACAGTGGCAGAGGGCAAGCAGAGGAGACACCTCCCTCTGGTCTGGAGTTAGGAACTGCGTTTTCCGGGAGAAATGAGGCTGAATGCCGGTCGTCTTCTCAGCATTTCTGGGGGACTGGTAGGCTTGGATGATGACGGCTTTCTTTCCCCCTCTTCCTAGCAAGTAAGATGTTTGTGGAAAACCGCGCTTTTCTGCAGGTGGATAACTCTTGCATGCTCAGGTATTCAGTGAGTATTCAGAAAACCCTTGAGGTTCCAGCTTTTGGAATTTGGAAAGCACTGAAACCTTCTGATCTATTAATTGATAAAGAAAACATTTAATTTCCATGTTGCATGAGCAGAGCTTTAAAAAGAGCTTTTAGCTCCGAAAGGAGGAAAATAAAAGGGGTAAGAAAGGACGAAGCGACCTTCACCCTTCCCCTCGCTGAATTTTTCACATCAGTTTGATTCCAACCAAATTCCTTATTTTTTCTTGTTATGGCTATGACCAGTTCAAAGGCTCCACTGTTCCTCTAGCCCTGTGGTTCTCTCGGGGACCTCCTTGGGTAAGGTCTGGCTCTCGTGCACCCCACTCGGATGCGTCTCACTTCCCTCCTACCGACTGGCCTCGGCTGCCTGAATCACCCCGGCACCTCCTGGGTGCTGAGTGTAGAGTCTGGTAGAGCCAAACCCAAACCCCTTCTGTCGATTCACTCCAGCGTTTCTCCCAAACACAGCACGAGGGCTTCAGCTGTAAAACCTTTTCCAGCGGAAATCGCCTTTCGCCGACGCGTTTGCACGGCGCCTCAACAACGGGCTCAGGCAAAACCAGAAATAATTGTTGTCATTACGGCTTCTCGCTCAGGTTGAGGGGACCAGAGCAGGGCAGCAAAGTGGACTGTCGTGGTGGTGATAACCGGCAGAGGAAAAACTGGGATAATTTCCACTGGAAAACTTGTGTGAGAGCAGCTCCGGTGAGGTGCTCTACTCTGCTGCTTTCAAGGTTATTAAAAAAAAAATGATCACCCTCTCAGCTGTGATGTCCCATTCTGTGACATTAATGGCAGGCAAATTTAAAGCTGAAGGAATCTCTTGGCACAGTATGTAATTTGCCTGGGGAAATTAGTTTCAAAAAGGATCAGAAAGTTAAATACTATTGCTGGGCTTAACATGAAGGCGAATAGTTTTATAGCCAAAATAATATTTTTCTATGATAAATTATGTAGAAGGCAAGAGTAATAAAATGTCATGCTCCAGGGTATAAAACAATCCCTGTAAAGGTCAGGAAGCACTTTTAACGTGTATGCACATCACCGCACATTAGTCCAGATGCATTTTAATTTGTTTGGATTTTGTGTCCTTGGTTGGACACGATACTCTTCTCGCCTGAAGTTCCTCAAGGCCAAACACCTTGTCAGCTGGACCGGGAGAGGAGCCTTCCCTGGCTCGCTCAGGTTATTGCTCCATTCCTTTAAGCGTGAGGCTGGATTATTTTCGTCATGCACGGTACTCCTGCCCCGTTCCTGCAGGACTTGACACACTGTAAGGGCTTGGTGGCACCTCGCCCGCTGATTTGTGACTCTACGATTTTGCTGTTACGACACGGCCTCTCATTATAACAGGATTAACTTTTCAAACCAACCTGTCCGCCTTACGCACGCTCCTTACTTCCTACAACGCCGAATTCCACAAGTTGGCTGTCGGTGTGCCCAGCCCTGCGCTGAGCAAGCTGTGCTTAGGTCTTCGGTCATCCTAGGTCGCTTGTTTTTCTGTTTTCTTAAGCCAACAGCAGATTAGGCATTAAGGAGGGAAATTCCCCTTTTTTCCTGGTTTTTTTCCTATCCCGTATCAGCCATTAAAGCTTATCCGGGTCTTGTGCTTAGCAGGGGAGTGGAGCCGGAGCAGCTCCCAGTTGCCAAGCCCGGCGGTCCCACCACCCGGATCCTGGAGCGGTGCCTGACGAACCACCACGCCTGGGATCTGCCCCCCGACTCCCCCACATCCAGCCCATGGTCACATCTGTTAAATCAGCCTGCGAGCAACCCCTTGCCAGGTCAGCTCCACTCCCCGCGGTCCAAGCCCGAATCTGAAGGCTTCTCAGCTCCCTTCCCGGTGCTCCTACCCACGAAGGCACTTGGTGCTCATTTAGGACAATTTACCGGGCCGGTTTGAACTTGAGACCTCTGAAATAAATACACTTGTGAAATAAAAACGGCTTTCAGTGATGCCGGCAGCATCGCGAAACGCACAGGTGGAATTTGCTCGCCAGCTTTGTCAAATTACCCTCTGGGAGAGAGCAAATGGGGGAGAATTCAAGCTAGGAAAGCCAATTTACGTTACCGGCGCGCTAAAACAGGACAGACCTGTTACCTCAAACCCATACTACAAAAGCTGGTAAAATACAGGATTTTGCACGGATGGAGCCTCTGCCAGGAAGAGTTTATAACTGAAAGCATCACAAAAGGTACCAGAGCCAGCACGAGCCCAGCCGCTGGGGCATGTGCAGTCCCGTGACCCACACGTGGGGAGAGCAAAGCCGTCGGGAAGAAGAGTGAGGCGAGGCTTCCCGCTGCAGAGGTGGCCGGCTCCGGCTGACCCCCCGACGCACGCTTGGGCTAAGCCGCGGCCGACAGCACCGGCACCCGAGGCGCACCGCGCTCCCGAGCCTCCTCTGGCACCCCTGGTCCTGCCTCCCCCCACGGTTACAAGGAAGGGGCCAGGGCAGAGACCCGGAGGAGGGAACGTGGATTTGGCTCCCTCACAACATGACGCTTCCTTTACCCTCTGGTGCAAACTGCCCCGTGGTGGAGCCCAGAGACCCGTTCCCGGCCCCCTTCGAAGGATCTGCTTGGGCTGCTCCCTTGGTGGCTTCTCGGCCTGCCAAAGCCAGAAAACGTCCCGGCACGGTTCGGCAGTGGGTGGACATCCCACGGCTCTGGACATGGAGTTCAAATCCCTCCTGCCAGGCATCTCTAACGCTGAGCCCTGTAACTCGGGCCGGATTAAAACCCCGCAGACCCCGGGGGAGCGGAGCTACTGTGGGCTGAGACGGGAAGCGACAAGGTGCCAGCACGGCCCCGGCACTGCCAGGGAGGCTTTAAACGCTCTCGGCACGGGCTCAGCGCTCCGGCCCAAAGGGAGAGGGACAATCCATGCACCCCGCAGCCCTCTCCCTCCCCGGCTGGCACAGAGCACCGAGCTCCCGGACCGGGTGCTCTGGCAGCACTGGGGCAAAGGCAAGAAACCCTCGTGGCTTCAGCCACCCAGCTCCCTGCTCGCAGGCTGAGCCACTCCTCCCAGAACTGAATTAAAAACCTGCAGCTGAAAACGAGCTCGTTTCGCTTTAAAGGCTGCGAGCCCTGGTGAGCGCGCCGCTCCCCTCGCAAATTGTCGCAGTATGCGGTTACTGTCGCTGCGAGAGAGCTGCAGCTTATTTCAAGGTTGAATTTGTCCAGCTTCTCGTCCCCGGGACATTTACATCTCTGGAAATAACCTGGGGACGTCGCAGGCTGTTATAGCGGAGCTGTCGCTCTCCTTCTCGGTCAGATTTCTAGCCAGGGAGCTAGAGTCCGATGTCACTACACACACCCCCTTCTTTATAGTCTCCATTTTATTTAACAGTAGGGAAAACATGTATTTTATTTTCAAGCTTTCCTTTGCGATGGCAAGGACCAGATACCTTTTTTTTTCTAATGGCGAGCGCTGAGGAACTCGTGCATTTGCGTGCCTGCAACCAGTGACTTCAAAAACTACTTTAACTAAATCACTGCCCAGAATTTATCAAGGACTCGCGAGGCCGATGCGCACGAGGGCTGCTGACACCCAGCACTGAACACACGAGCCCCGAAGTACCTAAAATTATCTCCTGTTAGCTTTTGAAAATATGTCTCCACCCTCCATTCAGAATGACAACTTTTGGCAACAAGAAGAAAACAGAAATGACAGATGGTAACAAAATCTGGTACACAAACATGGCAGTAGGCAATATAATGAACATTTCACCCACTCGTTCATTTATGCTCATCATCGCTTCCGAGCAGCCTGGGTTGTTCTGCCAGACAGCAGCGGATCTGAAGCACGGCATAGCAAATCTCAAAGGGCCACCAACCTGAAATCAGAATAAACCCCCCCCCACCGGGCCACTCGTTGTGAATGAAATTAAAGTATCGCTAAACCACAGCCTGCTCCGGCGGCCGCTGAAAAATCCCTCCCTTCCTACGGAGCACGCGGAACTCTCCCCCTCGCCCTGAAATTCCTGCCCTGAAAACCACCACATCCACAAAACAGAGGTAGTTTCGCTTGCCCGCTCCCCAAAGCTTCACCGAAACTCAGATGAACCAGCAAAAATTTGCAGGTGAAGGTGAGAATTAGCATCCTTGCAGTAAATGCACATTGTGCTGCTAAAATGTAGTTTGTAGAGCGTCGAAAAAACCTTTAAGAAACACTTTCCTCCCCGGTATGAATCCAGTCCCCACGGGAAGATGTTTACTCCTTGATTTGAAACCCTCTTATCTCATACCGGCATTCTCAGTGGAAGGTGCTATGTCACCCACAAAACTCCCTGTATTTCCTAAAAAAAGGGATATCAGCCTATTTTTTTCCCCCCAACAACCTTGCGTAACGAACGCAGAAATCCGTAAGACTGAAACCATTCCTCCCCTTCCTTCCCTGACATTTCGGTGCTTGCTCCTCTGGCTGCTGATGCAAAGGTCTATCGACGTCCCTGGGGAGGGTAGGACCTAAAAACACCTCAGAGGGCAACAGCAATGCCGTTTTATTTGCCCGAGGGCGTAGAAGAAGTTTTCCCAGAAATAAATCGCCAGCGCTTTCAGGAAAAAAGAGGCAATCTTGAGCAATTGCTCTCAGAGCTGGCCCAGATGCGTAATTGTACAAAACTGTATATATTTGTAATTATAAATGAGGCCAGTCCTCCGTGATGATGATTTCCAGACATTGCCCTTTATAAGACCCAATTTTCATTTGCTTACAACGCTGACAAACATTACCTACAGTAGATGAAATGTTCTCTTCTGGGGCCAGAATCGCAATGATCACTCACCCTCCAAAAAAGCAAATTTCAGCCAAAACATTTCAGTTGCTTTTGAGGAAGGAAAAAATGACTACGTGGTCTTGGTAGGTTTCTAGTAATCACGTCTGCAAGTTCTACGCTCAGCCCCAGGAGAAGGAGCTGGAGATAATCTTCGTGTTAGTGATGCATTTCCCGTTGTCCTCATGAAGATCCACCCAGACTTGACCGAGGGAAAACTTCGGTTTTCCTGCCTTCTGTCGTCTTTTCCCTTGTCATCTCCTGCCCCGGATGGAGAACCCCAGCTTTACTTGCTCCTTGGGTGGAAGCCACTCCATTTCTTTCACCGTCCTTGTTGCCCATCTCCACTCCTCGTCCTTCTGCGCAAAGAAGTATATCGATTTTGAGTCAAGGAGATCTCAACAGCATGGAATGGCCAAAGCACGAGCCCACCGTGGACGGAGGCATGCCAGGCCAGGGCTTTCCGTCTTCCTCTCTGCTTCAGTCTCAATCGTTCCTAAAAATAATGCCCCAACCAAATGCTCCCAGCCTCGGCAATGCTGCGGCTGGAGAAAGACTCGTCAGCAGGGATGGGGTCTTCCAGAGACCCCTGTGCTTGCAGTGCTGGCAGCGAGAGCTGGGTGGGTGCGTGTCCTGCACAGCCATCAGCAGCTCAGCCCGTCCTCAGGAACCGCTTGCTTTCAGCAGTCCCGCTCTTGAAAGAACGCTGTTTCGGACTCATAACGCTCCTCCTCAGATGGTTTGCGGCTGGCTCCCAGCCCACACGCTGTCTCCATCAGTGGCAAGATGACATTGTTCCATCTGACATTCCTAGATCAATGCGTCTCAGATCAATGTCCTTTCGGAAGCACCTACCCAAGCACGCTCCAGACAACACCTCTTTGAGACACTTCTCTTCTTCCCCTTGCACTTGACAAGACCACTCTCCCGTGTAGACCGCTGATGTCCTCCTAGACCAGGACAGTCACAGACCATCTGACGGCTGTGGACCATGCTGCAGGTTTGGGATGGCCCCAGCAGCAGGACGGCCTCGGGTTTTGGTGGGGAGCAGGGCTCAGAAGCACCGGGCAGCGGCAACGCATGGCGTGAGGCTCACCGTGACCGTAGGGTGGCCGTGGCCGTCTGTGAGCCCAGCACGTCCTCCAGCCTCTCCGCCGGCTCTTGCAAACCGCATTGACAGGGACAAACTGCTGCGTCGGATGTGGGGCCCGGTGCTCCACAGGTACAGCTGCCACCTGCTAAAAGATAAGCAAATCCTCTATTTTTGGTAGTTTTTGTTGTTGTTGTTGTTGTTTTTAAGGTTTTTTCCATGGCTTTGCACACACACAAAGGCTTCCCATCCCCTGCCACCCATAGTCCCCCCTCCTCTGCCCCGTTTCAGAGTTAGGAGCCAGACGTGACGTTGCTCTGCTTCCCTCCAGGACGCGGTGAACGGGCTGGCGGGTCGCCTGGTGGGAGGGGGTCTGGCCCGGGACAGCGTGAGAAGGTGGGAGCTCCTGCCTGCTGTTTGTCACGGAAAAGGGGAGATGTCGGCGTCCCGCTGGCAGCACACGCCGCTCCGAAGCCGGGAACATCAGCTCGGGAGGAGGCTGCTCCAACGCCGCGGCTGTAGGACACCTAACCCTGCGTCCTCGGCCACCCGGCCGCGTGCCCGGGCGTCCCCGCCCGGCCGTGGGGTGCCCGGCTCTGGAGCCGAGCGCGTGGGGGCCGGGACGTGGTGGCAGACGGTCTCGGTAGCTTTGCCGCAGCCCCGGGGCTGGGACCCCCGCCCGCCTCCAGCTCCGCCGGGGCCTCCCCGCGCCTGCGGCCGGGGTTCCCCCCGCTGCTGGCGGGACGCGCTCTAAGTTCACCCTGCTATAAATACCCGGGCGCAGGGCTGCCGGCGTCCTCCGGCCCGGGGGGTTCGCTGCAATTAACCCTTCGGGTGACTCTGCCTCTGTGTGGTTTGAAGAAGGGGAATCCTCCGATTTCAAAACGTTTCTAAAGCCGGAAGAGTGCAGCAAACTCCTTCTGCGGGCTGATTCCTGCTGGGAACGGCCCAGGGATCGGCACCGGGCGCGGAGGAGCGCAGGGGGGCCAGGCACCAGCACGGCCCCTGCGCAGCCCCCCCGGCTCGGGCGGGTCCTCCCACCGGGCACGCGGTGGCGTGGGGCCAGCGTCGCTCGTGGCCCCCCACAGAGCAGAGCCCCGCGCCGAGCACGGCCTCGCGCTGCGCAGCCTGACGGCAGAGGACGAACCCGCCCGCAGGGGCTGCGTGCGACCCTGCGGCTCCCGCTGAGGCTGGACACGGTTCGGTGCATGCATGGCCCAGGGACAAGACGGGATCAGGACCTTTGTCCCCAGAGGTCCCACAGAGCCCAGGGCTGACCCCCAGCTCCAGCGGGGCCGGGGCTGCCCCGAGCGCGGTGCAGAGACCCCCCGGGGCCTCGGGGATGGGGGACCCTCTCCTTCCGCCCCGCGGACCCTCGCAGCTGCGATGAACCGTCAGCCTCACGCCGGCGCTGGCTGCGAGGGGACGGGACGATGTGCAGCAGACACCGATGCTGAAACAGCCGCATTCCAACCTTGGAAACGTCACCTTTTGGGTACCCCTGGGCCAAGCGAAGGCGCCTTCCTCGCCTCGCTCTCCATCATCTCCCTCTCCTCCCCAGCACCACCGCAGCGGTGCGCTCCCAGGCTGCCGAACGCCTCCTTATCGCTGTCGGATGCCACGGCCCTACCTGGCGTCTGCTCGACCGGGTTTTTGGGTTACTCAGGTCGCCGCTCCCGATGCTGACGCAGGTCCTGCCCCACCACGTCGCCGCGCCCCGCGCCCCCAAGCCGTGCCCAGTCCCCCCGCGCTCCCGGCAGCGACCGCGCACCCCACACCGCTGCAGGACGTGGCTGCCCCAGAGCCGGGTTCCCCCCCACGCCCCACGGCAGCCGTGCGCGGCACCGCCGGACCCTGCGCTGTGCGGTGCCGGAGCGAGGGCGCCGAGCGGGGTGGCACTAGGGGGAGATAAAGGCCGGGACATGCCGGGCCCTGCGCCTTCGCCAGCCCACCCCCGCCCCGCTGTCCCCATGCCCCCAGGGCCACCCTGGCCCCAGCGGCGGGTTTCCACGCGTCGCGGTCCCTTTGCTTTGCGGGGTCTTTCTCGGCACCTGCAGCTCTAGTGCTGGGGGCCTTTGGGCGTCTACACCTGCAGCAGGTATGAAAGCAAGAAGCCGCCGCCTGCCACGTGCAGATAGCACAGGGGCACCCAAAAACGGACCCAGGAGGAAGGAAAACGGCAGACGACGCGCAAAACAGGGTCCAGCGGTGAGAGAGGAGTCTGGGGGGACCCGGGCTGGGAGCAGAGCGACGCGCGCTGCCGGACCTCAGCTGGAAACTCGGCCCACCGCTGCCCCGGCTCCCCTCTCCCGACGCCCCCGGGGGTGCGTTCGGCATCGGCACAGCGGTGCCGGCCCCCGCCGGGCCCCTGCGCCGGACCACCAGCAACCCGGGCAGCTCCCGGGCCAAAAAGCAGCGCGGGGGGATCGCTGGCTCCGGGCACCACCCCGGCGCTGTGCCCGCTCCTCGCCTCCCCTAGACGCTTCCCCTCTCGGGGGGCTCCCTGCGACCCCCCTCACCGGAGACGGGAGGATGTCCCCGGGCAGAGTTTGGGAGGGCTCCGGGGAGCCGAGGACCTGAACCAGCAGGACCTGCGCCTGCCCGAGCCGGTCGCGCACAGCCGGATCTCACGGGCACCCGCGGGTGCAGCCGTGGGTCCCGCACACGGGGGTAAGCACGGTGCGACAGTGGCCCCGCGGGGCAGGAGCAACACGAGGGGGGCACTTCCCGCTTGTACTTTCTACAGGTTAGAAAAGAAAAGATAAATCTTATCCCCTTTTTCCGGGAGGAAGGATTCAGAGCCCAGCTGGCACCGCGCCTTGGGAGTTATAAAGGTTCACGCATCGCCCACGATGCCATCGAACCGCAGTGCCATGCCCCCCGGGTCTGTGCTCCCCCGAAACACCTGCAGACCTCCTGCCTCCAAACCCACCAACCCGCCCCAAGCCCACATTTTCCCTCCCCAGCCTGGATGTGCGGAGGGTTTGGGCTCGCGGCCTCCCCCAGCCCCAGCGCCGGAGCGGAGCTGGATGCGCCGGGGGCGGTTTCAGGCTTTGCTGGCAGCTCCTTGCGCCTGGCCAAGCCCATCCCCAGGCCTGCACCGGCCGCCGAACCCGTCCCTCGCCCTGTGGGAGTGGAAGGGCTCGGGCATGGGCTTTCCAGCCCCTCCGCCACGGCTCGGCGAGGGCCCTTTGGCCGCGAGCGGTCACGCTGTGGCACAGGGCGGCATCGCTCGCCCTGCAGCCGCATGTCTCTTTTGCCAATGTATAAAATTACTTAGAGCTCCAGCCTTGAAGTTTTCAATATCCTCACTCTTAAAACTTCACGTCTGGCTGTGCCGGAGGGAAACGGGGAGGCCGGGGCGGCTGGTAACTCGATAGCGACCTTGGCCTTGGACCAGGGAAGCTGGATGCAAAGCGGGAGGGAAGGTGGAGGGGGGTGCCCGGGCCGGGGTGTTACCCGAGTCCCTGCGGGAACAAGGTGTCTTTGCCACGGTACGAGCTGGCAAACCAAGAGAAGGGAAGGAGATCCTCCGTCAGCGCCTCGCTATGCGTTGCGCTTGCCGCACACGCGGGCTCAGTGCCGCGGCGGCAGGACGCCTGTCCCCGGGGCTCTGCGGCTCCGGGGCTGCCGCACGCCGGGTCCTCGCTCCTTCCCGGGCCCCGAGAAACAACTTCACGTTCTGCCTTGGCTTCGTTGTGAACGTACCCCTGACAAGCGGCCATCGGGTGTAAAGCAACGTCGCTGCTCGTCCCGGGATGAGAGGAGGGCGAGGTGCACGCAGCAGCACCCCGATGGGTCACCCCCCTGCGCTGAGCCCACCGATGGAGGCAGCTCCGGCGCGATGCCGCCATATAAAAAAAGCTGAAGATTTGTAGCAAGTTCTGCTCTCGGCTTGTTTTTCCCTGCCGAGGCGCTCCCGGCCCCCTGTGCCCAACCGCAGCAGCTCCAGCTCCACGTCCCAACCCCTGCGGCCGCTGTTCCCTCTCCTCCAGAGCCACTCTCTGTCCCCAGTCCCCGTTACGGCCCGTAAACCCTTTGGGGGCTCTGGCGCAAGTCTGGGGTTCACACTGTCTCTTCCCCAGCAGATTGGTGGATTTGCATGGCAGCCTGGCAGTAAAGGCTCATTTTTTATGGCATTTTTGAATAAAATTAACTAAGGAGAAAAAGCATTGCCTGCGACGCTGCTGGCGGCACCCAGTGCTGCGACTGCGGCACAGCTTCCCCCTCGCAAAACGCGTCGTGTGGCACCGAGGGGATCAGGTTCAGGATCTCGGGTGCAGACGGGCAGGGTTTGGGGCTTATTTCAGCCGTTCCCCACGCAGGGGAGGAGCCGGCCGCCGGAGAAGGCTCTGGGGCTCCATATTCCCAAAACCAGGCTGGAGCACCGACCGGAGGAACGGGCAGCCGGGCCCGGAGATTCAGCCCGCAGAAGATCCCATCGGGCTCTGGAATGCTCTCGCACCTCTGCCTCCGGCTTTGCCCCGTGCGCCGGCAGGAGCCCGGGGGCTCGCTCGGCGGCGGAGCTCGGCGGGGCGCAGCCCCCGCTGCAGCCGGCTCGTCGCCCTCGCGCTGCCCCTCGCCACGCTTACGGAGATTTGCTGCAAGCAATCGGCGCTGGCGCTCGGCGCCGCAACGGGCTGGCGTCCGAGCACCCACGGGTGCTCCGCCGGACCCCACAGCTCTCTCGCGCCACCGGCAGCCACTGGGCGCGAGGGAGGAGGGAGCCTGACCCGAGCAGCGGCATGAAGCTCCGCGGTGACCCCGACAGCAAACCCATCCTCTGCGTGGCCTCCGGCTTAAAGCCCCTCGGCTAGAGATGCCTCAGCTGGGACGGGTCCTTCAGCGCGGCACCGCGAGGCCACGCTGGCTTGGAAGACCACGAGGTCTTCCAAGGCTTGCCCGAAGCTTTTCCACGGTGGGCGAAGCTCCCGGCTCCGGCTCTGCCTTCCCAGCCCCGACCTCTCGCCCATCGGGGAGCTGCTGGCCCGGAGCCTCTTGCCAGCCTGTTTCTCCTTTTGACGCGTCAGAAAAGTTTCCATGTTGGGTTTTTGTGTTTTTTTTTTTTTTGCTTTTAGCAACTCACTCCTGGGACCGCGCCGCCCTGCTGCGTGTTCTACTGGTTCGTTTCCAGGCTCCCAGCTTGGACCCGGCCTTTGCAAAAATGCCATTTCGCCCATTTGCAGCACGCGCCCCCGGCACTGAAGCCCGGTCCCGCCGCGGAGCCGCGCTCTCCCCCCAGGCCCCCGCGCGCAGCCGCCTCGTGCCAAGCCTCACGTGGTCGCCCGCCTTAAAGCATCGAGTACAAAGCATACGCAGGACAGATGGATATGAGGTTTATAAGATAATTAAGCATGTTAATGAAGTTCATTTGCATCTAGCTCTTAAATTCCCATAAACTCCGCGAAGCTGTAAAATGAGAATCGCCGCTCAGCACCGGAAAGCAACAAAAATTTAGTTACCAAAAGCAAAAATACCGGTTAACAAACGAGAACAAAAGGCGGCTGCGGCCCGGCCGAGCGAAGCCCCGGCAGGTCCCGGCTCCCTCCGCAGCGCGGTGGCGGATCCGCGCCGCGCGATGCCGCCGCCGAAGCGGCGACGGTAACCGGATGCGAATTGCTTATGGGCTTTGGCTGGACCGAAACGTTACGAAACCAGGGAGGGCTGGGGAAAAATATTCTTCCTTCAAAAAGAGATTTGGCCCCAGAGGTGGAGGAAAAGCTTTTTGAGCGGCGTGAAAGGCGGTCGCTGGCGAGGGGAGCCAGGCTCGAGCACCCTCGCTGCCGTGCTGCACCCGACGCAGGTCCAGGTCGTCCCCCATCGCCTGGCTCGGCCGAGGACACCGAGTCACCCGGGGCTGCCCGCGGACAAACGCAGCCTGGCCTTTTGGGAACCACCGTGACACGCGTCCCCGGAAGATCTTCGGGCTTTTCGTGCACCCAGAGTCCCCAGCAAACCGCAGGAACAGCGGGTGCACCCTTCGACGTACCCAGCGCCGGTGTACAAGGTGTTCTTGACCACGCACCGAAGCAGAGAAAGAGAAGACGCTTTAACGCGGAGTTACGTGGGGAGAAGACAACGCTGAGCTGAAAAGGAAAAACGGGAAGACTTGGATTTCTTCGAAATGCCCCGGTGAGATTTATTAAAAAATATCCCTCGGCAGTTGACAATCACCACAAGCTACAACAGGAACCCGACCGGGCAACGTTGGAAGAGTTTTCGCCTACAACAGAAGGCGAACGCCCGGGAACACTCGAGCGTGGCTTCGCACACACCTCCAGGTGCTCAAAACCTGGGTCGGCATCGAGGAACGCGGCACAACCGCCGGCTGTGGAGCCCATCGCACCAACCGATACTCACCTTGTCTTTGGGGAAAAAAAACAACCCACCCGAACTATTTAAAATATGGGGGAAAACAATAAATCGGGACACTCGGAGAAACCGGACTCCACCTCCCGGTGATTCCAGGAGGACAAAGCCCCTGGTCTGCCGCGAGCCGCGGGGAGCACAGGGGAAAGGGGAATGGGGACCCGTACAAAAGCTTACGGCCGCGCGGCCCCGTCGTTGGCACGCGCGAGGAGGAGGAGGAGGAGGAGGAGGAGGAAGGTTTGGTGCTGGAGGACGTGACGGCGGCAGGTCTCTGGTCATCAGCGGGCAGAAGGAGCAGAGCGCCCGGGCACGGATCCAGAGGAAACCTTCAAGTCTTCCAGGTCAAAACCTGACTTTGCAAGGGCTCGGGGCTTCGTTCGGGTTAGTTTGGTTTTTTTTTTTCCCCCCCAGTGAAACCGAACGAACGTGGAGTTGGGATGCTTAAAAGAGACCCCGAGGGAGGCAGGGGCTGTGTGTGAGACAGACAGACAGACAGACAGGGGTTTTGCTGCTGAGTCGCCTGCAGCAGTCCAACACCCTCAGCTCTTTTGGCCGGACGCGTTCAGATTTCGCAGGCGCCAAGGCTCCTCTTCTTGGATGGGCGCTCCTGGGCAGCTGTTTCTTTTTCTGGGGCATCTCACTCCAGAACAACAGTGCCTGACTCCCCTTTCCCCGTGGATTAAGATAATTTGAACGAGGCACTGGTATTCCAGAATAAACCATCCACGCTCTCTGCTAAAGGAAAAAAAAAAAAAAAAAAAAAAAAAAAAATTGCTATTTAAAATTCATCCCCAATTTTGGCCAAAGCAAGCTCCCGGCGTGGGAAAGCGCTCTGCCCGGTCTCCCGCCGCGGCCAGCGGCGACAATACGACGGCTGCCGAGCCGCTGCTGGCTGGGCCGCTGCACAGCCCCTTCCCGGCGCCTTAGAGCGGTGTTAAAAGGAGGAAAAATTAGGAAGGAGCCGTCTTCGCAACTGGCACCGGGCACAGGACGGTCATTTACTGCCAACTGACACACCAAGGTGCAGCGGGTCTACGTGACAAATTCCTCTTAAAACGCCTTCTAAACATGCACCTAATGAAAAATGAACTCGGCGGTTTCGTCATTTCTTGAAGAAACGTGGTAAAAGACCAGATCCAAACCAAAGGGCTAAAAAAAAAAACCCACCCCCCTTCTGTTCCAGACTATTATTCTTCGAAACAATGTGCAAACGGCACAGGGTTGCGTCTGAAGTCGTGCTGGAGCAAAAATAAAAAAGCAAACCAATTTTAAGTTGACATAGTGTATTGTGAATTACTTTCTCAGCTTTTCTACATCTCGAATAGCGTGAAATGATCTGCCATACAGTAAAACATTTAATACACAGTGGATTACAGAGCCGTAGCAACGAGTCAGAGATAATACGCGTTTTATCTATATACATGTATAGCTTAATATTTCACAGGTAACAACTCCCCCCGGGGCCCCCCCCCGGCCCCCGTTTCGGTTGTGCCAAGGAAGCGCGGGCAGAGCACGTACAGCGAAGCGGCCGCGGGGAAGCCCCGTCCCCGCGCGCAGCCCCCGGCAGAAGCTGCCGGCTGCCCCCCGCGGCGGCCGCCAACAGGCCGGTCCCCCCTGCGCCGGGCGGGAGGGGAGGCGGCAGCGGGAACGCGGACGTCGCCGGGGGAAAGGAGAGACGTAACCTGGAGACCCCGAAACGTCCGCACTTGCCCCCCGCCGCCTTTCTTTTTAACTGGAGACTCTTCCCAAGTCGCGTTCCCATCCAGAGTTCGGTGGCGTTTCCACGACGCTCTCGACCGGCGCCTTCGCCGCCACCGCCGCGCGCGCGCTTTCGCGAGGACGGTCGGCGCCCACGTCGCGGGGAACACGGCGGGGGCGGCTTTTAGAGAACTGCCTTCTCCATCTCGGCGCCGCTGGAGCGAGAGACCCGGCGGGTGGGAAGGGAGGAATCCAGCCCCTCCGCCAGCAAAGACAGCGTTTCATGCTAAATTAAAAACACCATTTCGGGGAAAGAAGGAGCTTTTCCGAGCAAGGCGGTGTATAAAGCCATCACACCAGCCCACGAGAGCGAGGCGACTTTCCTGAGAGCACAAGGCGGGAGCCTGCCTACCGGTTCCTGGGTAATCGCTGAGGGTGGCCAAGGTCCTCGTCCCCTTCGGGCGCTGCCACCGCTGCCGCCGCGCAAATGGGAGACACCCGCCACCGAGCAGAGAAAGCTCCCGGACGCTCAGCGCAAACCTGACACCGTGTTTTGTCTCTCAGCAGACGCTTAGAGTTGTTAAGGCTCTTGGCTTTAAAGAGTTTATTACTTTGGAAGTTTAAAGCTGTACTCGCAGTAGGGTATAGCAAGTCTCTGTCTTGGCATCCCTCTCGCAGCACGGTCTCTGGAAACGAGAAGTTACACTGGGGAGAGGGTTCCTCTGGCAACAGTGGGCTCCTGAACCGCCACACGTGAAGAGAAAAAGTCTGACGGTGGCCGGTGGGACCGTGCCGGTACCTGCACGGTGGCCAAGTCCTGGTTCAGCGACGTAGGGCAGACCACTGCGACGCTGCGAGCCCCCTCCTTTGGGCAGCTCCTCGGGGCAGGAGCCAGACAGAGTGACACGGCTAACGTTCGAAATAAATCAAACACGGAGCTCTGGTCGCACTCGAATACAGGCAAAGTTTCAAAGACGCTAGAGAGGCATTTTCCCTCCGGGCACACCCGCGGACGTGCCACACGCCGCGCTCTCCCCGCCCTCGGCTTAAACCCGTCAGCAACGAATCGGTACAAACCGTCTCCCGGTTGCGCTATTTCGCCAAAAAAGTTCGAAACCAAGCGACGACGCAAGTGACTGAGGGAGAAAAGAAAGGAAAAACTCGAGGAAGTCGCTTCGTTTGGACTCATCCGAAGGAGGATGTGAAAATCGACGCTCAAGCCGGGGACGCGCCGGCGGCAGCGATCGCGCGCCGGGACGCTGGGCTCCAACATCACTGCGTGCTGCCGCTTATCGCCGGATGACAAATTGGTTAGAGCAGCACCGGTTAGAGCCAAAACTTAGAATTTTAGAAAGCGTTCCCAGCCACGGCCTTCTGCAGTTCTTCAGATTCAGCGAACGCTGCAACTTCTGGAGATTAAAATACGCGTCGTCACGTAAAACAGGGAGAGAACAGAACAGACCACGTAAGGGCTACGACGCGCAAAGTCGACACGGCGGCCTCCGGGCTCTTCCAGAGGCATAAAACACGAACAACTACTTCCTCGGCACCGATTCCCGACTCGGAGGCACGCGCGTGAAGCAGCTGCTAAAAATGACGTCACCGGGAGCGGCGCGCGTGCAAACGCCGGGCGCCTGCCTCCCGCTCCTCGCCAGCCTGGGGCTGGGCGAGCCAACGTTCAAGCAAGCCAGCTACAATGAAGTACCAGGGGGAAAAAAGAAGAAAAAAAAAAAAAAAGCTCGAAGTACCTCCTACAGATCTATTTTTTTTTTCCAAAATAATCTTCTTTCTCAAACGCTACCGTTGACTCTCGAAGGTTAAGTAGCAAACGCCTCTACACGCGTCGCATAGAAGGGCGGAAGGCAGACGTTTCGCTCGCCTGATAAAGGCTTGGAAAAGGTTTTCTACCAAAAACTTGCAATATTTTTTTTTTTCCTACCAGAGCTTTATGGCGCATCTCTGAAGCACCTCAAAAGTCTTCCCCAAGGCACCACTTCAACCGAGCCGCTGCCAAGACAAAAATATATTTCACCCCTGTTTTATCTTCTGCTCGAACCTCTTCAGAGCCTGAATGAAGACAAAACCAATAAGCTCCTCATGTCGGATTTTCACTGACAAAACTCCTTCTCATGGCTCCGGACAGAGTTCCGAGGGCAGCGTTAAAGCAGATTTGAAAAAAAAAAAAAAAAAGCCCATTTTAAGGCTCCCTGAGCTCCTCCTTTTCTCACCCATTTCAGACCTGGAAGCACAGGCGATCGTACAGAGCATCCCCCGGGCTGCCTACGCTCGCACAGCCAGCCAAAACCCCACCGTTATGCCGCACGCTCCTCCCGCGGCAGACCACGGTCTTCCAGCTCTCCGGGTTCCTTTACGTTTTTGGGGTATTTAGCAGAAAACGGTCCGCGATTTCGCAGCTCTCGACTGAAAAAGCTTCAGGGCCATCAGAGCACTCAAACTAAAACCTGGACAACTACAGCGTCTGCCAGAATTAGCGCGTTACCGGTTATGATTTCCAACTTTTTTACAGGACTTTGCAGAATCCTACCGCCACTGGCAGCGGAGGATATTCTCAGCCACCACGTAGCTCAGGTTTTTCCCCTTCAATGTTGCTCCCTCAGAAATCAAAACAAGGACTGCTACAGCCTGCCTACAGAACTTGAAAGTGAAAAAAACCCCAAAACAACAAATAAAAAACCCCAAACCAACCAACATTGGCATGACTTTCCTGCCCAAATTGATGTTCCACACAGAGCTAGCCGAGTCTCAGGATTACTCCAAGACCCCGGCTGGGTTTTCTGCTTCTCCGAGATCCCACCACGGCACGGGGGGGTCCCCGCACCTCTACCTCCACCGTTTCTCTTTCCACATGAAAATCGTTCTCTATTTACAGTCAAACGACCCCCGAGACACCGTCGGCAACTGGCAAAGTCACATCACTAAATAATTACTGCATTTTTAGCAGTTTTGTATTATTTAATCAAAACAGGACTTAAAGCAACGCTGCTTCAGCGAATCCCAACGCTGACGGCAAACAACTCGATCTTATTTCTTACCCGCTTGCACGCTTGCTAAAACTCAGGGTAATAAAACACTTTTTCCACTTCTGGTGTGATGATAAACGTATTTTTTTTTTCCTCCAGGTGTCTTAAATTTAACTCCTGATACGTGCCTGCTGCTCTTCGCAGAAGAAAGCAGCATCCGAGGCCGTGGCCTGGCAGAGCTCAAATCTTGCTGCGCAACGCGGGAAAACGCAGTTTAGCGGCGGCGAGGAGCGGGGAGGCGAGAACCGCTGGCGCGTCCCGTCCGGACCGAGCAAACGTGACCGCAGCAGGGAAGAAGGGAGAAAACAGACGCGGTCTTTAAATTTGGCAAAAAAACCCCAAAAGAACAAAAAACACCCCAAGCTGCACAGCTGACGGCTTTATGTCCAACCTCGGGGGCTCTCAGCTTCTTCGATGTTGCAAAATAAAAACGCGTAGGAACTGTTCCCTTGCAATATTTTTCTTCTGCTGTGTTCAGAATTAAAGTTTTAGAACCAGGTTAGAGTTGGCAATTTAAAAACATGCTAGATACCCTAAAAGCTTGGCTCTTTAATCAAGAACAAGCTCTTCTTTAGCTAAAAGCTGGTACGGGTACAGCGTTTGGTTTATAGCTCCTTTCATTTTTGCTCCGGGCTCCTCCTTTCTGTGTTGTAGCCCTGAAGAGAACCCAAATACTTATTTTTTTGTAAAGCCCTCGGGGAGTCCATCCTCTCCCCCCTCATCCTGTCACGCCGAAATCAGTCAGGCAGCGGCACCGTCCCGCCCCGCTCGCGTTACCTCCAGTAAAGGGGAACGGCCCCAAATCCTGGGAAGCTACAGCCCAATCTGTGCTTCTCAAAACCATAAACGCCAGAAGGAACTCAACGGGAATGCCATGTACTTGTTTTCCACCGAGAAATCTGTTTCGCCGAAGTAGCTGGGAGAAAAATAAGCATTTTTGTGTGCGAGCAGCAGCTTAAGACGCTACAGAAAATATTCAGTGTATTATTCCTCATTACTCTACGCTCTCGGGCAGCTCCCGCAAGTGAACTGAGGCAGAAGGCGACACGGGGCTAGAAAATATTCCGCAACCTTCCCCCCTGCCCTCCCCTCCTCCGGATAATTTTTAAATCCTCACCATTAAAACACCCTAAAAATAGGGAGCGCGGCAACGCACAGGCTATTCGTGCAGAACACGCTTCCAGGTACCGGGCCGGCTCCTCGACTTTCACACCGCGTTCGAATCGCGCCGGCACTAACGGGACAAGCGCAAGAAGCTCTTTGAACGAAATGAGCTTTGACCAAGGTCACCTGCCCCGACGCGCACGCGTCTCAGGGCGGCAGAGAGGAACGCAGAACGGCACGACGGATCCAGAATGAATTTTCACAAGTATTGGGACATCTTTTCAAAGGCGTAGAAGGTTCAGCTCCCGCTGCCCTACAAAACAGGTATCGCCTCGCTCCTTGTGCCTGGGCCATCCCGACCGTACGCCGAGAGCTTAGCTCCTCCGTTTCGCGACTACGCCGCGTCAAAGAGGAGACCAAGAACCTCCGCAAGACGCCCTGTGCTCTCAGTCGTCCAACGCTTGCCGCCGTCCCGGTGGCAACAAGCGAAGAGGGGAACCACCAGTAGGTCAACTTCTTACCACTCTTCTTCCCAGCTTCAAAGTTAAGGCAGAGTAACGTCGCCGGCCGTGCCCTTGATTTCGGAGCCCGCTAATACTTCTGTCCTCAGTCATCTTATTTGCTTAGCGCCAACAAAAAAAAAAAAAGAGGCCCTGGTTGGGGGTTGTTTTTTTTTTGGGGGGGGTGGGTTTTTTTTTGGTACCCTAATCTTCCCAGAAAACCAACGATACATCTACGCACCATCGCGCGACAGCACGGGACCACGTTGCCGCCTCTGCCGTAAGAAAAGGAATACTGACACAGCCTTAAGTGAAACAAGAGCCCCCCAAATGGTTTCAGGAACACATTCTTCAGATGCAAGAGGTATTTGCAGAATTACACTTCCTGGAAGTCGGACGTGCAACCCACTGCGGGAGGGAGGCGTCGGGGGGCTAGTTTTAAGCTAGAGAGAGGGAAGGCTGCTGTAAAACCATGCACTGCTACAAACCTGGTCTTGTCGCTCGTCAGGAATAGCCCCCAAACAGGCTACAGCGTCTGTGGCAGAAGGGTATGGGGATGGGCATCCCCTGTTTTTTTTGGTGTGCTGGCAGATTGAGCAAGTAAGATTAAATTTTAAATAGCTTTCCTATCAGACACAATTCAGACGTGCCTGAAGGGCAGCTCGTGGGGGAACAGCGTGCAGAGTCTTGTTTAACTAACAGAGATCTCCGAAATCTCCCAGATTTACGTCTGACAAAGGCTTCGAGGGCTCCGTGCTGACCGTGGAGTGTAGGTGGATCTCAAATAGCTGAATAGGAGCTTCACAAGGCAGACGTTTATTACTCGAACGCCGAAAAATCACATCGGGAATAAAAAAGCAGCATCAACATGTTCTGAATGCAGTTCAGAGGGAAAGAATTCAACACACGCCCATGCGCAGAGCGCGCAGCGCTGCCTTTCACCGGCTCTTCCCTGGCTAACGAACTCATTTTGGGCATAAAAATCCTTGCATTTTTATTTGGCGTCGCGAGGAGTTAGCTGAACTGATCAGTATTATCCGAAGCGGGGCATCAAGCGCAGGTGAGGGAGGTGATGGGAGCGTGCAGAGGGCAAACCAGTACAGTCTAAGGCCCCCAGCCTGCAGGTCCCCCTCCCCAAAAGCAGGTTCCTGCGCTCGCTGCAGGGCTGGGAAAATTGTTGTGCTTCTCAGCTCACTAGAAAGGACTATTCTCCCTATTCCTGCTTTCAGGGGCACGCAGGGAGCGTGCTGTGCTACTCCCTGCTGCAAAAGCACAGCGTGTGGGCGTGGGGGGAAATCCTGAAGGCTACTGTGCAGCACCATTGATCCAGTATGGAGGGAAGCTGGGATAACTCAATCGCGTTTGGCAGCTTCGGAAGTTTCACCAGCTTTGAGACAAATATTGCCTAGGTAGCATCCTCACAGTGGCTGGTAGTTCAAAGAGGCTGAAACACCATCTTATTACTCTTATTAAACCAATTACCAATTCATCTCTCCTGATCCCTTCCGCACACAAACCCCCCCGGACAAAATAAATCCAGGAATAAAATAAATAAAATAAATAAAGGCATTCCCAAAACATTTATTTCGCTTTTCTCTCTCTCTCAAATCCGACCAAGCTTAAGAGTTACCAACTCCACCTACCTTCGCAAATTCAGCTAGCGTACGGAGTAACACGAAACTGCTTTAGGCTCGCAAGACCTGAATTGTTAACACTCTCGCGGTCACTCGTCTGCTGCTGGAAACCTGTCCTGAGAGCTGGTGATGTCCGAACCCTTATGCCATTCCCAAATATCGGTAACTCATTGGCTATATGGAAAAGAAGTGTATCCAAAGCACACAATGGCACATTAAGGTTGAAGAAAGCATCGGTAAAGGAGAATAAAACTACAGCAGTTGTTCAGCCTACTCTAACTAAATGTTGAGCCACTGCAGAACTCCTCCTCCAGCCCAACACAAAGTCAAATTGTGTCACCCCCTCGCCCAGACATTCTTTTGTGGTACGTTACTGGCACTTTACGTCAGTCTCATATGGTAGATACATGCACATTTGTCTGTGTGTTTACATACAAAAGGTCTGATAACAGTAAAACATTGTTCAGAGAGATATAAAAAACCCAAGGAGTTGCATTAGCCAAAAAAAGTGTTTTGTGAGAAACAACAATAAAAGTGATATAACCACAGCTTTTCTTTTCTTTAAAATTAGATAAATACCCAAAGCTATGATTTCACTTGGGGCCTCTGTACCTTGACAGGGAGTCCAATGGAGTATATCTGAAGGCACTTAATATCCTCTACTCAGCTGTAGGATGGTTGCACAGGGAGCTGGGGGTGTGATTTGGGGCATGGAGGAGAGAGATGGATGAAAACAAGCCCTGAAGAGCTGTGATCCACACAGCACCAGGCGCTGAAATGAAAACAAACGTACAACCCAGGTGTTGAGAAGGTCTCTCTTGAGAAAGAAAACTGCCAATTGCAAATGTCTTTGTGTTTCTATTGACAGAGCACTTCATGCAACTCTGACAGTGCATCATACACTCTTAGAGATATTTAGCTTTGTCAGTTCATTGACCTCCTCAGTTCCCGCTTCCTCACAGTCAGTCTTCTCCGCGGCTTTGCCAAACCTGCACCTCTCCTCTGCCTTCACCGCATCTTTCTGGAGCTTCTTGGCGGAAGGAAGGATGTCCTTGGTTTCTGAGTTATCTGTGCCATGGGCTATCTTATCAGAATTCTGTACAGAAGGCACCAGGTTGGCAATCTCGTCCGTCGGAGATCGCCCAATGCTGCCATCCACTTGAACCCGAATGTCTGGAGATATAGACAACTGGTGATGTGGCACGATCCCGTTGTCCATGCATTTTGGGTAAAGGTAGGTCTTCATCTGACCTTTCCCCTTCACATTGACCGTCCCCCTATAGTCAAAGTCATACCCCATCTTGTTTAGGATGCGGTAGCTCTCCTCACTCACCTGTATACGACACTCGACGCCAGTGGTGTCCATTCTGCTAGCAATGTTCACAGTGTCACCCCAAATGTCATACAACAACTTGGTGGTGCCAATGACCCCAGCAGTGAGGGGGCCGTGGTTAAAGCCAATCCTAAGTTTAAAATTAAACCACAGCATGTTGTTGTTGAAGTCATCCACCACTCGCATCATTTCTTTGGCAAATTCAAAAAGGGTCTGCAAATGTCCATGGGGATGGTTGTTGTCCTGACACTGCGAGGTGTTCAGTCCTGAAGCAGCCATGTAGGTTGCCCCAATCGTTTTGATTTTCTCAATGCTGCCGTAATGCGGTTTGCTCAGCAGCTCATCAAAATCCCCAATCAATTCATTCAGGACTCGGTAGCACTCTTTGCCTCCTTCGTAGTTCTCTTCATAGAACTCGCTGAAGTTCACGATACTTGCAAAGATTACTCCGCCGCTGTCGTGGTTTTTGGAATAGCTCTGGGAAACCTTCAACTGCTCAGCCACGTGGTAGGGAATAATATTCCTCAGCAACCAGTCAGCTTGATCCCTCATGCTCTGAATTTTGGTGCGATGAAGATCAGCCTCCACATCTCCATGGTAGTGGAGGCGGTAACTGACCTCAAACTCTCGATTCAGAAACCAGACCAGGAGGAGCAGAAGGAAGGAAACCAAAATCACCTCCTGACCGATGAGGTCTGCTGGCCTCTTCGTGTCGTTTGGCACCGAACTGTTGCACGGACTTTTTCTGGAGCTGGAAGCAGAAGAAAAGGAAGAACATGAAAGCTGCATTTAAAAACACAAGAGTTGGGGCACTGCTCTGTAGTTAAGAAATCCTTTTCTAGAAAAAAAAAAGCGTAGGAAGTGTACATTACAAACTAAATTATAAAAGAGGCTTCGATAACTCTATCTGCTGTTAAGCACGCTAAAGAATAAATTTCATTCTTAAACTCACCGAGTGCTTCCTTAAAGACCTATCATCAGGTTCAGCAACACAGAAATTGCCCAGCCTTTATGGTAGCCTTATTTTAAGGACTTTACCACAGAAACGGTTATCGTTAGATCTAAATACGTAACTAAAAGCACTACAGGTAAATATGGATATAAAAACGCTTAATAATGCCCCCGTGTGTGTTTAGACACATGCGTGCACATGTATGTCTGTATGGGGGATGCGTGCGTGTAAGTTTTGTGGGATTTACTGGGGTTTTTTTTGTATTACCTCCAATATTCAGAAACATCTACTTTATATACTCGTTGTGCTCTTCCCCTGTCTGCTCAAAGACCAGTAACCTTTGCAATCTGCCTTTAATGTTAACAGGTGAAGGTTTTGGAAGAAGATAACCCTGTACAAGACACTTGATGGAGAACTGCATGTCTCCTGAGTGAAAGCAGAGAATATGGAGCTCTGGGTTGACATCTTTTGTACATTATAACCACCAAAGCTTTTTACAGCGGAGACAGAACGTTTCTCAAAGTGCCAAGATAAAAAAAAAAAAATTAAAAAAAGTCATGTCTCACATAGATTGAGAGCAGTATTTCAAATCCTTCTGACAATTCGTCGACTACCTGTGCAGATTACGAAGCACTGATGGAAGATGCTTCCAGTGCCAAACCGCCCTTAAGAAGGAGACATCTGCAGTCTACAATCTCAACTTTCTGGAGAGATGCAAAGACACCACTTTAATCTGAGAAGACACCACCTATGCAATCCTAAAAACTAAGTCTAAACCCAGACAGATTGGCATGCGGTGATGTCTGGAGTCACTTAACTGTAAT
The DNA here is from genome assembly GCF_964289735.1 of Phaethon aethereus. Classification (NCBI taxonomy): domain Eukaryota; kingdom Metazoa; phylum Chordata; class Aves; order Phaethontiformes; family Phaethontidae; genus Phaethon; species Phaethon aethereus. The sequence goes on from NC_138591.1 coordinate 16,861,940, forward strand.
TTTTTTCTATAAAATTACGCCAAAGCTTAAGATTTGACATCAGCAGACACAAGCTGAAGTTTTTCAAGTTAAGAGATGGTTTGATAAGGGAAAGCACCACATCAACCTTTCTCCTTGAAGGAATGTTAGCAAAAGAGATTAAAACTCAAAGCACAACTGTAGCAACAGCTCAAGAAGAGAAGACTAAATTTGTTTCTGTAATACGTGAAAACATTTCTAAGTTCAATTTGTTTTGTTACGTCCAACACTTCCACTTCTGAAATCAAAGCAGACATTTTAGCAGTTGAGCTGTATTATGGACCCACGTTCTTCTTCTGAATGTTCAAATATCTGACTGACAGAAAAGCGTGATGAAGCAAAAACATGACGCCGTTGTGAAAGAGATGGATGTGCACAATCTCTGAAAACAGTTGTATGGGCTACGGTCTTTGTTTGGACCTATTAGCTTTTATCGTAGTAAGCCTGTAGGAGAAAAAGTTTGCCGTAAGTAAAATATTTACAATAGAGAGCTTACAGGTTGAATTCAGATTAAAGATAAGACCGCGTATTATGTCGGAAATTACTCCTTTTGTTTTCAACCATAAATATACTTCTCCCGGGAGAAGTGAAGGTATATTCATTTTATTGATTTGATATTAAAAAAAGCCCCGCGGGAAGAACGAAAGGAGATTACGCCCAACTCACAGAATAGGTCCCTACAATCAGGTTCCCGAAGTTGCTGGTGCATTGCTGTAATAAAGCTCCTTTCTTTCTCCCTTACAACTACTTTTTCTCAACAGAAGCTCTGTTATGAACCTATTCACTTTCTGCCTAGAAAGGCAAGTCAGAGACTCAGACAAAGACTAAGTTATTAATGACTAGAATGGTAACAATTCCCGAAGTACAATCCTTGCTGCCTATTCTGCAGGTGGCAGAACATCCTCCCAGTTTGATGGGCTTCTGAAACAAAATGAGGGGAGGATAAGTAAAAGAAAAGATCTTAGAAATTAAATTAGGCTTGAGAAGGCGAGGAATGACTCTTAGTTAAAGAGCACGATTCAGGTTCTTTTCTGAAGAGTTCATTATTTTCCGTATCTTCTGGGACGAGATCTGCTAGAGGATCTGAGCAATGACATGTTATTCCTTTGAGAGTACAAGTTTGATCCAGATAATCTGGTCTAACATCAAACATCCCTGCCACAGGGATTTATTTAAGTCATTAAAAGCTTTTTTATTTACAGCTTATTGTAGAAAATAATCCTCAAAATACCTGAATTCCTCTTAAATGAATCAGGCAAGCACCACAAATTTTGGGTTACAAAAAGTGGCCTGTGTCGGACGCAAGATCTGCTTTTTAAGAAGAAACCGCCGCCTCTCATTCACCGCCCCTGAAGCACCGGCATCTGCGAGCTCTCAATCATCTCCTCAAGCGTGGCCTGACCTCGTTTCCCACGTGGGTGTACAAACCTCAGAGATCTGCATGGGAAACGAGTGACTCACTTGAAAGCTGACCTGATTTCATTAATAAGGTAATGGGTTAGTATCTCAGAAAAAAAGAAGGTGCAGTATCTTCTCCAGAGCAGGCGTTTTTGATCACGATGTGACTGCTGCAAGCGTCAGTACAAAAACGCCAGCCCGAAGGAGGGAGCAATTATACCTCACTCATTTGGAAAGTCAATTTCTGGACGCTGCAGCGACCAGGTTACAGGACCTACAGGACTATAAATCATCTTCACACAGGCAGTTAGCAAAGACGACCTGAAGCTACCCTTTAGAATGAAAAGAAAAAAAAAAACCCCACGCACCTGTAACAGAAAGGATCACACCCACCCAAACCTTTTTAAGCTCTACTTTTCATGAGCTGCTGCAGCAGGAAACTAATTTTAAAAGTCATTCAGATCGAAATCCTAAACTGAGAATGTTCCTTTAACTCAAACTGGTGAAGTGCTTCCTGGCACAGACACCTAACTATTAATTTGGCATCTTCATCCAGGCTGTATGTTGAATATGGAACAAGTGAGAACTCCGGAGATAGAATCTCCTTTGGCTTGATCACAAATCATAAAGATAATGGCTTTCCACTTATAAAGGTTTTTGGAAAGCCGTTTTGCTTCTGAGCCAGTAACCTATGTTTGGATTTGGGTATCTTGCTCTACTTGAAGAGGATGCATGCCTGCTAAATCTTAAAAAAGAATGGAATGGCGGAACAGTGCGGCAAGGGGAAACCAAACAGCTGCTTTCGGTGAAGAACATATAGTGGATGCATATAAAAAAAACCCTCTACCATCAAACGATTTTAGTCTTCCACCTCAAGTGGCCTATCACCGTTCCTCCTCGAGCCATCACAAACCGGAAAATGATACACCCTACCTGCTCCGAGATAAGAAACGAAGGAAAACTGAGAAACATTTCCTGCTTAAAAGACCGCGTTTACGGTCATTCTCTCTTTTGGGCTGAAGAACCAGTCTGTCGGGAACACGAGGCAAATTCCGTATTTTGATTTATTGAGCACAGCGTGGACAGTCCAGAGATGAACTCTGTGCTAAGACTTCGTTACCATTACTACTACCTCCCTTCCCACGTAACATTAATAATGATCTCAATCCTTGATCAAGAAAAGGCAATAACCTCATTAAAGGCATGCAAAACGAGTAAGTTTGCCCCTCTTCGAACACAGGAAAAGCTTTTGTGCTGACTGGGGTGAGCAAGGAACCTTTTTTATGTATTTAATTCAGGGAGAAAGCAACAGCAAAAAATGTCTGTTAGGATAAGGGAGTTTCAACTTTCTATTAGCCCCTCACCAGGAGAAAGGGGAAATTGGGTTTGCACGGAACTCTAGAACTGTGGCATTCAATATTGTACGTTAGAAGACCCCTGAAAAGCGATGCCAAATTCTCTTGCAGACCAGCGGTAGAAACAGGATAGGATTAACTCTCCTGTAACTTCCAACACGTAGAAGCATTCGCGTCGGTTTGTAAGTCCGGGCAGCTTCAGCTCAGCGGAGTCTGGACCATTAAAAGAATCGACGCTGGGCTGACACAGTTCCTGCGTTAAAACAGAGACAGCGACCAACTAACCTGCCAAAACCGCGGCCGACGCGCAGGAAGGGCAGCGCTACGTAGTACTGACGCGCGCACGACGTACAGGCAGTTTTTCCCCCAACCGAAGGAACGACCGTCCAAGCGCAAATCTAGCACAGCTCGTAATAAAAAGCTTAAAGCGAAGCTTTAGAAACGTTTAATGAGCCAGACAATTTGGTCGTTGCCTTCTTTGGTATTTAAGTCACAGGTTAGGATTTGCAAAGCAGGCAGAGCGCGCTCCCACGCCTGTTTGCGCCAACATCTCCTGCATGGTTTGGGTTCTTACCTGCTTTTACCTTCCTTTGTCCCGAGTTAGAAGTTCCGTGATACGTTCACGGAAGAAAAATATTTGTATGCAAACTATGCTTGACACAGCTAATTTTTTGGCCAGGTTTCTAATAAATGGAGATGTAGAAATAGTCACCGAATGGAAGACTGGGCTGTCAATTATTAAGGGCAGAATGAATTATTTATTAGCGATTAGCAGCTGGTCAGGAGCCTGCTAAGCCGATGTCAATGCTGGGCAAGACATTTGTAATTCTGAGCAGCACAAAAGGTTCGGTGATTTCACAAACTACTAATAAAGCACTAAAGATCCAAATTCAGGCTAATCCTAAGGCGTTACTTTCAGTGATCACCATGCTTTAATATTTCGTACATTGCATTTTGAGCAGGTTCCCTTCAAGTGTTTTAGCTTACAAAAAAAAAAAAAATCAAGCTACCTCTGTTCTTTTGGCTTTAGCTTTCCGTTCTGGCTTTAGCGAAATGGAATTCCGTTACGAAAATGAAATTGTCTTTCGTGAATCAAAGCCATACAAACAAGAAAACCGATGTAAAAAAATAAAAAAAAAAATCACTGTAGTAAGTGCTAACTTCTTGGTGAATAAATACCTAAGATGAAAGCACAGTTACTATCTCTCTGTACCACAGAATTCCTGTAGATGATATTTTTAAGAAGCAATTTTGTTTTGATACATACTCCCCAATAAAAGCAGCATCCTCCTGAATACAAACTTCAGATGAATTACCGAGTCACATATTCACAGGGTCATTAGTCCAATCAAGTACAATATTGCCCCAGTATTGCCTCCAAATTTGCAATTAGCAAACATATAGTTTTCTAACACCAACGACCAGTAAGAACACTTTAAATATTGCAAAGCTTGCACTAAAACGATGAGAACTTCAGCACCGAAATAATCAGGGTGAATCTTTAACGTGTTGGTCTATAAGGGGCTAATAACGACCCAGGAAAAGCTTTTTGTCTCTTTGTTTAAAAGTCTGTTTAAAAGTCATTTGCTCTCGATGACATGACTTGCTATTCTGCCTAAGGGAGCTCGGGGTGGCAGTCGCCCGCATGTCTCCGCGCTGGTGAAGCCAGCCTTTTCAGCTGAAGTTCCTCTGCCACAGGGAAATCTCACCTGGCCAGCTGTGGATAGCATCCAACTCAGCACACTCCTGAATGGTGCAAATAAACCGAGGAAATAAAACAAATAGCTCGTGATGTAGAGCTAATGGATTAAAAACTCCTACTACTAGAAAAAGAGATACTGTTTTCAATAGCTCCTTCATAGTTCTATTTCCTAGAAGTCAAATTTAAAAAGAAAACAGCATTACGCAACTCCGACTGCAGCGTCAGCTCTCTGATGATTTTTGGTCATACCTCAGTCCTCTGTAAAGGAAATCATGTACACAAGGAGCTAAAACACAACTTCCTGATCCAATTTGCTGAATTCTCAAGTGCATTACTGTGGATGAGAAGTTTTGCTACGTATAATTGACTGAAAATGCTTCATTCCCTAAACGTAAAGATGGTAATTTTATATAAAGCTTACCTAAAGTTCTGTGCCAAATCTAGATGAAAAGTTTCCACGGAGCTGAAATAAAAAAGCATTGATATCAGAAGCAAAATTAAAGCATTCTGCCAGAATTTCAGTTAGCATTTTCAACTTTTGTATTATGTAAACCGTAGGACCAGTAATTGCATTGCACGCTTGATCTGCTTCGGACAAACTTTGTTTGAACGTGACTTATCTGCACTTTTTTCTCCCTTGGAAGAAGCAACCACAGTCAGACACAGAGATGCAAACACCTCTGAAGGGTAACTGATGATAACGCGGTCAAGACGATGCCTGCAACGAGTAATTGTTAAACAATCCAATCTTACCTTGGAAACGCGGAAAAGCAATTTCAGACCTCTAAAACCCAGTTATGCCTTCATCTTATCTCACCACACAATACAAAGATTAAAAAAAAAAAAACAACCCACAAAAAACCAAACCCCGCTCCCCAAAACCCAAAAAACCCCCAAATATATATAAAGCCTATTTTTGAAAATACCATTACAGAAAATAAGTAAATAGTTCATGCATTATAGTTTCTCAATCAAGTATTACAACTCTCAAGATCAGTTACTTTTGGAAGAAGTAAAGAAATCTGCTGAATGGATTTGCCTGTGATGCATACAAAGCTGTAATTATGACTGTGACCAAAAAATATTGTCCAGACTTATAATGACAAGAGAGGAACAACAAAGTTATTATCAACAAACAAAAGTTATGGGTCTCACTGATTCAACCTGTATTATTTTTGTTCATGATCAGTTCTATGAATCACTTTTCAGATCTGCAGTTGCACAGTTCTGTCTATTATTTAAAATACTTATTTTTAAAAGATGAAATAACAACGTATTCCATGATTTCTGTACTTTGCCCATTAATGGTCACTGCTATTCAAACCATAGGCAAAAATATGCTATAATCAGCAAAATTTCTGAAGACAAGCTTTCTTGAACATTCATACCACCCCTTTAGTAGTCAGCAAAAGCTGACGCTATGAGCTGATACAACAGCAAGGTCTCTACCTCTCTGCTTGGCAACAGCCTTTCCCAGTCCCTTAATAAAGCTGAAACACAGGGAAAATCCCAAGTTTTGTGCCTGTCTTTCTGCACAGAGTCCTAACACAGAGCTTACGCACAAGCCGATTTAGTAATCGCACATACAATTTGTTCTAAAATTTTGTCTTTGAGGAATTAGGAGTTACGAAGATGGCACCAAACCTTCTGATTTTCGTCTGCGACAAGATGCCTTTGTCGTGGGCGCACAGAGGTTTTTTCAACCACTCAAGGGGACGTCAATCACTACGATATCTATTTCATGCTTCGGCTTCGCTGCCTGCCTTTGTATGAAGACTTTCGGTACTACAAATATACTATATTACCCTATTTTAAAAGCCTCTGCCGTGAACCAGCATCTAGTTATGCCACGCTAGCTGCACGTGGACATGCTAGCACGCGTTTAGCTGAAGGAGCTGCAAGAACCCCTGCTTGGGGGGGGATTACCGAGGAGCAGCCAGGGAGTCAAGAGATGGCGTCAAGGGTTTGCTCTTCACTAATTTCCCTGAAAAACCAGGGAAATTCACTTCTCACTGAAGCTGGTGGCTGGACTGTGAGTGTCAGTGCTACAAGGGAAAAAGCCAACGGGAGGCAAGTCAGCTTTCTTTAATGGGAGAAGGTCACTTCGTGTGCTGGAGGAGGGACGACGTTAGGTAAAGCCAGATAACTACAACAAAGGGACAAATCAAAGATGAGGAAGGGGAGGCATCGCTACACCCCTCCACTTAAGCTAGAAGGAACTGTCCTGCACTCCTTGCCCGAGTGCTCTGCAGAGAGGCAAGAAAGGGCTTTTTCTTTAGTCTAATGTGATACAGAAACCATTTGTCAGCTGACTCCAGTTCCAAGTTTGGTTTTTTTTCCCCAAGGAAAGACCTTCTTCCTACAACCCTTACAGCCACTTCCAAACTACAGACGTGAACAGCTGTTTAGGGGTGACTTTTATTCTGTCTTTTTTATATAACTTAGATGAAGATTAAAAGACAGTGTTGAAGATACCTGAAGATGGGATCAAAAGCTAAATATTCACACAAAACATGTATCTGCAAACTCTTTTTGGCTTGTTTGGGCCCTTTTTTTGTGTTTTTCACCATATGATTCAGCAGAAGAAGGGTAAAAGGAAAGGCTTTTGATAGGAACTAGGATGATCTAGCATAAGAAGTCCTTGCAAAGTCCACATTATGATAAGAGGATATTAGGCTAGGATATTTCTCAAGCCACTGAGAAGTTGATTATAAAATTTTAACAATAGGAGTGGATGGCTGGAAGGACTCCCTTGACTCTCTCGGCAGGAAAGCAGAAGGAGAATACTGCAAACAAGTTCTCCTATGGGGAAAATTGCTTATCAGAGGAAAAACTGAAAAGCCTTCAGGTTACTGGACAGAAACTGCATTAACTTGATTCCTCTGGTTACTGCCGTGCAGTGTCTTCTGGAAAGACAGGGAAGTGAGAAAGGAAACGGGGTATTACAGTCCTATTGAATCTAAGCACCTGCCTTCCACAGGGGAAAACTGCTTGAGGGAGGAGGTGGAAGAAAGACATGATTCCTAAGGGCAAAAATAAATCTAGAGGGGTGTGGGGGAACAACTGGGTGCTCTGGCACCAGCAAATGCCTCAGAAATTACTTAATAAAACAGATTTTCAAACAAACAGTGAAAAGCAATTCTGAGAGTCTGGTAAGTGTGCCCTAGAAACACATCAGCTGAGGACATCGTGTCATTTCAACACAGACTGCAGAAACGGGCCCCTCAGATATCGTCCTGAAATCCTTCCAAAAGAAAAAAAAAAAAAAAAAAAAAAAAAAAAAGAGCAGAACTCCAGCATCTCAAACTTAACAATTTGATTTGGGAGGAGAAATTCACGGCAGATACTAAAATGCCATGCACTAGAGCCTCACCTCACCGGCGGGAGGAAGGAAAATTTGTTCGTCTAAAACACGGTGTACGAGTGCTAAGGCGTGATGCTCACCTGTCTGGACACAAGGAGATGTAGAGCAGAATAAGAAGCGCTGCTCCCACTACGGTTGCCAACAGAGATCTCATCCAGGAGCTAAGCTGGCAGAAGTTACAGTACTGCACGATGGTGATCAGAATCGCGCAACACATAAACATGGAGTACTGCAACGGAGAGAGAGAGCGTGAGTTAGCTTCTTCTTGCTGACTGGAGCCCTTCTGCACCATAAATGCCAGCGTGAATTAAAGAATGTCTGATATAAAAGAGAAGGATCTAATTTTGCCTGTATTATATGCACAGTAAGTAATCCCTCATAGTGTCTGTGTCAGGAGACAGCACTTGAAGACGGAGGTCTTCCCTTCAAAGAGCAAGAAAACTTTTAGCACAGCTAGTTTGTCACAACTTTCCCTAGATGCAGTTTGGTATTACTGCATTACACAACCATTATTTCAGTAACTTTCAATACCTTCAGCTTACCTTTGCAAAAAGCTCAGTGCCTCTTCTTATTAATTAAAAAAAAAAAAAAAAGGAAAGAAAAAAGAAAAGAAAAAAGAGGGTAAACATTCATGACAACCTCCTCTCAGTTACTGGGGTCAGAACCTGTCTGTTTTAAACAGGACGTCAACTGCATTGAAAAATGTGGAACACGTTCGTCCTCAAAAACTTCGCCCAACTGCCCACCCTTAAAAACACTTCTTAGAGGACAGTATCGTACTGGCCAACAGCAGGTGAACTCAAAAAAGAAAAAATCCAGTTTGGTAACGAAGGGCAGGTATCAGTCGTTGTCAACTGCTGCTCGGTAACGCCACCACTTGTGCCAATTTGAAAGGACAATTTTAGATTTTCTGTTCCAAATGCCCCATCTCAAAAACACCCCAACCCACAACCCAACAAAACTCCTTCCCTTTCCATACCTTCACTGGATAAAGAAAAGGAAGGGCAGGATGGATGTATTCCCCAGAATGCCTCCATTTCCCCAAGATACAATCTTACAGTGGTCAAAACTCTCAAGCTGATGCACAGATTTTGGTTTTATCAAGAATATTCATGACCATCCAAGCTAAAACAGAGACTCCACAACTGCATTACGGAGTCCTGCTCTAGCTATATACTGCATTTTACAGTATCAAATGATCATCCTCTCCCTTTCTCTCTCATTTTACATTTCCTTTACAGCTGAAGCGCAGAGCCTGCAGATTAGCAATACTGTAGCATAACAAATAAGCATGTGATTCAGAAGCAGACACAGCATATGGGAAAAAAGCCTTACATAATTTACCATTTTTAAACCACAAGCACAGTTGTTGATTTTTAAGTGACTCAAAAATGGAAAAAAGGAATTTCAAAAGTGTCCATAAAAAAACATAATTTAAACTTACTTTTTTCCCCCCATTTCAGGTCTCCTAAAGTGGCAGAGCACTGGTTCTCACTCCAAGTGATGCCCCAGCATGAAGCCAGCCTATAGAGGGTCAGTACGTGCTGTGTTTTACTATGTATGCATGGCTTTGGAAAGTTTTTTTTTTTTTTTCATTGCTGTTTTTGTTAATTTTGATTTTAATTATTTTATATCCAGGGAGGGTATAAAATGCTATGAATAAAAAAAAAACTTTGCAAAACCATGTCATAGTAAAATATGACACTTACCTGACCCTCTATAGATTGACTCCATTTCCTAGAGCTCCATGATTGTTGAAACACTGAGCACAAGACGAGTTGGGACATCTCTTGGAGAGTGAGCCAACAACCCCACGACTCTGGAGGACCTGCAAGAAGAAAGAAAGCCAAGTTCATTCTCAGTTTGGTGATGAACACCACCATCTTACTGCTGCTGCCTGAAGCATTTATAGACTAACAAGCTGATCTGAACAGGTATCGAGAATACGCTCGAAAAATGATTCTTCCAACTTTTTTTTTTTTTTTTAAAACGTTTGGAGATATGATCAAGGATGGTGATGAATGGAATGATATAAAAACCAGTGGATGGATTTGAGAGATTCGAAGGGTTTCAGCTCCCTTCACTGTGAGGAAAACACTCCTACAATTAGTTTACTGGTAGTCATGAGGGAGGAAGACCACCATTAAACTGAAAATAAAATAAAGTAAAATTTACAGCTTAGAAATAGTTAACTATAATTCACAAAAGGTAAAAGCTGCTGAAAGATTTTAAAACATGGGATGTGAAAGATTATCAAATACACTTTTCTGTGACTGTGATAACCATGGAATACATGTGTAAATCAGGAAGGACCAAAAAACGTCTGGTCCACACGCTCCCATGGAAAAAACACTTCCCAACACCCAGTAATAAACCGTGATAGGAAGAACGACGAGGATCTGGTTGTCACCTATGCTCAGGACCCTGAAACAGCAAGAGATTTGTGAAACAGAATCCCCTGAAGATCCTGGAAAGGAAGGACTGTACACTGTGCTACCTTAGAGAAACTTGCAGAGGAAGAAACTTTCTTCTCCAGTTCCAGTCCACGGTATTCACAAACAGTTTTTAAGCATTGATTTTATGCTACAGTTAGCCTTTAAATTAAACTGTTCTTCCCCCTCCTCAATATTTAACCCCGTGTTCTCCCTTTTCGAATGTTTTTACGAAAGGAGACACCAAATCCCCTGGGGACCTTTCTGTGGCTGGGCTAAATACACCAATCTCTCTCCGTTCCTTTTTCAGAAGACAGCTATCGTGTTCCCGTAGCCATCCCCGCAGGGCAGTCATTTCTACGTACTGCGAGCTCTCTCCTTTCAGTTTCTCCATCTAACTCTGCAAAGAAGAAACACCCGCTGCTATAATGCTGTTCTCGCTGCCGCGATTCACCAAGGCACATGCAAAGTTTTTAATGTATACACAGCACCTCCGACTACAAACCCTCCATCTAAACCGGAGCGAAGGCAACGAAAAGCCTGGGATACGCCACTGGTGTTATCTAGAATAAACACCTGCAGAAGTGTTTGGTCCAAGTGAAAAAAAAGAGTATGTATGCAGGCAGGTATTTATAGGTATCCCTCTCCTCTTTTATATCACTTTTCAAAGAAGCAAGTGACTGTATTTACATAACAAACCAGGCATTTCACCACACACAAAAGCCTTATCCCTCTCAGGGATCTGTATCAAACAGATGTAAAGCACGAGGGAGGCGAGGCAGGCGAGCAACAAGCTTTGTTAGATCCAAACCGTCAGATCGTGAAACAGAGTTCGACAACTTACATGTATATTTGTTTCAAAATCGGAGGTGAAGTGTGAAAAAACTGCGAGAGCTGGGAGGGAAACCAGGATCGCACCGAAAAAATGTCGAGGCAGCCAGCCAGATATCACCTCCAGGAGACGCTTGGTGCAAGTCATCACCTCCTCCAGAAAGAACGCCATTCTGGAACACAGGAAACCACAGATCGAGGCATTAATTGCAGCGCATCACTTCATACATCCGATTTACCTGTAACGACATAACTCCAAATCCTTCACCCGGACCGTATGAGCGATCACAACTCATGACATGCCGCAGCCCCTGGTGGTAATCGCAGGAAATAATCCACTTTTGCCGAAAGACGGCTGAAAAATGGATTATTATTATTACGTGTTTGCTGCGGCAAGGGGTGCGAGCGAAGGGAGGGAGGGCAAGAGGGACGGTGGGCTTTGAGAAAACAAACCGAACCCCAAATTTCCACTTGCTTGGAACGTAGCCTAGGAAAGGCTTCTCTCCCTCTGTAAGTATTTAAAAATTTAAATTAAAAAAAATTTAAAAACTTAAAGCAGGCAGGGAGAGGGGAAGCTTTGACAAGTTAAAAAAAAATTGCTTGAAAGAACATCAGGAACGTTTGCAAAGCAGGGCTGTACCCCGCTAACAGATCAGTCATGGACTCACAGAAGGGTTTGGGTGGGAAGGGACCTTTCAAGGTCATCTAGTGCAACCCCCTGCGGTGAGCAGGGACATCTTCAACCAGAACAGGGTGCTCAGAGCCCCGTCCAGTCTGACCTGGGGTGTTTCCAGGGATGGGGCATCCACCACCTCTCTGGGCAACCTGGGCCAGGGTTTCACCACCCTCAGCGTGAAAAATTTTGCATCGTATCTCACCTAAATTTACCCTCACTTCAGTTAAAAAACATCACCCCTTGTCCTATCACCCAGAAGCCGTGCAAATCCACGCTGACATTACACCGCAGATCGAAACCAGTTCTCCCAGTTACCACCACCCCGGCAGAAGCTCCCGTCCGCAGTCAGACTCTGCTCCCCGACTCATTAGGGAAGGGGAAGAGCCTGAGACGCAGCTGGGATGAGCACCTCGGAGGCCAGCGGGCTGCCGAGGACCACCTCTCATAGCGAGCCCGCCAGCTGCGCGCGGGGCACGCGGGAAGGAAGGAACGGCTCTTGCCTCAAGCTGCCGACAAAACGACGCCCGAACCCGCGCGGTGCTGAAGGAGCCAGCCGGAAGAGCTTCCGCAAAGCAGCTTGATGGAGATGCTTCTTAAATGAAAGTATTTCTAATCGTTACGACGAACAAGCAAAGGTAAAAGGATGCTTAATGCTGGAGGACGTCGCACAGAAAATTGTTATTCTTTACGGAAGCAAATCCTCGGGATAACTCGCCTCCTAAAACCCAAAAACATCAGTCGCTCTAGAAAAACTGCAACCGCTGTCCAGGTTTCTAATTATTTTTATGAAGACATAAAAAGGTAACGTAGCGCAGTTAGCTTTGTTCCAAGCCAGCCTGCCGTGGATGTACATGGTTACCAGAATCGCTCCGGGCAGGTAATTCTGCTCTTCTGACGTTGGACTACAGAGCCCAAACGGTAAATAATGACTATTTTTTTGGACAGAGACGGTCACAGCTAACAAAAATCTATAAATACAGCATACACTGAATATGAAATTCACAACCTCCGAAGTTATGTAGGTTATTCTGTATTACCTAGATCTTTTAAAAGAGAAAAGCAATCCACTGATTTTTTTTTAAACACTTTTGTCTAAAATAGAAGGTACAATGCTAGATGAAAACCTGACACGAAATAGGATAAAACATAAAGCTTTCAATGGGAATTTGACACTAATGCCACACCTTTTAAATACGTATTGTTTATGAGTGATATTTTCATTCTCTGATCTAGACTTCTGTGAATTTTGTGACCTCAAGCATTTTTTTGAAGCTTCAAGAGCTCTTCCCTAATTGAATATATTAAAATCTGGAGATTATACTTAAATGCATGGAAAGAGAGAACTTTGGGGTAACAGGAGGGAAGGCACTGTAATACGTCAGGACCCCACGAGAGGGTGCTCACAGATTTGTTAGCTCCTCGTTTAATGGCCTTCCATTTGCACCAAGCATTACAGCTATATTCCGTCATAAAAAAACGGGATTTCCAACAAAGCACAGAAATTAAAAAACTGTATATAAAGCAAAACAGAAATGCAAAAAAAAAAAAAAAAAAAAAGCTCGAGAGAGCAATGGGGGTTTCTAAAGCGTTATGTACCGTCCTAACCCGGCTGCCTCCGACACCAACGAGCGCTGTCCGCGCCTCCCGTGGCAGAGCCGGGTCAGCCCAGCCTCGAGTACTCCCGAAAACACCGCCCAAGGTCGCGCCTCTCAAAACGAAGTTCAGTTCTGCCCAAGCCTACGAACGAGGATTCCCATTTACGAGGCCACACTGTGAGGAAGGAAACCCAAGCGGGCTCGACGGCGGAGCGCTGCCCGGGATCGAGCCAGGTGCCCCGTCTTCCATCTCGCGCCCACATAGGCTGGCACAGAAACCGGCTCCGCGGCACGCCGAGCGTGGCAGGTACCCAGCGCGGCTCACGTCTCTCACTCCAACCCACGCAACGGGGACGCCGGGGTGCAGAAAGCTTTTCCAATAATTTTTTTTTTTTTTTTTTTTTTTTGCCAAGCCTCTACACCAGGACAAATTCTTGCGGCAACTATAGCAACAAATCCATCAGCGGACCCGATCGGTTAATCCTGCGACGAGGACGCTTCTTTATTTAGGCAGCTGTGTGTTTCCAAAAACCTAACGCAAATCCCCGGACGACACCACGTTTCTCGTGATAACGTTTACCTTCTTGCGTTGATTCCCCCCCCCGCCGCCCCTTGATCCGGTATTTATTGCAATGCTCTGCACTCTGGAATTAAAACGATTGAAATCTCATCCTTCAAAAAACGGCGAAAGCCTGTGAATACAGCACAACCCTCCCATTGCAGGAAGTAAGAAGTGCATTAAATCCAGCCAGCGATGAGAGCTGCAGACAGATTTAATGGCTACAGGGCAGTATCAGTAAATAATGCAGTGTCAGTGGGTAGCTCAACGGGGCTTAAATGCTAAAGCATCCGAGCTGTTTACACAAGCTGGAGTTCAAATTAGTAACTTTGACATAAATGATTAATGGCTAATGGGGAATGTGACCATCATTTCTCTATTTACTGGCAGTCTAAAATCAATTCCCATAGTTCAAATCAAAAGCTTTTGGCATAGCAGCACTTTGGTGGGATATTAAATACCAAAGTCGCAGATGTTACAAATAAATAACGGCAAACGGAATACATTGTTTTCCCTTGCATCAATACTCCCTATCAGTCATGTTGTTAACAGAACCGGTTCATTAAGCTCTGGTTGCAGAAAACAATTTCTGTTCCTGGTCGTTAGGAATTTAAGATGACCCAAGTGGTTGGCCACAGGGTCTCAGCTGTGGGCAGACCGGGAGTGCTACTTCGGCAAGCCTGGGAAGGTGAAAGGGACCCGGCAAAGGGCAGTTTTGCTCAGCCAGACAACAGCAGTTTCCCGTTCTGCTGTTTCCAGAAGGTTGTTTTTCTTTTTTTTTGCTCTCTAGAAAGGTCCTTCTAAATTCATGAATCCACTTAAGAAGTGCTCTCACCCCCCACTCTTTCGAACAGCGTTGGAAAAGCCACCCTTCTGGTCTCCCCTCTTCACCCACAAGTCTCCACTGGAGGATGCTATCAAAAGCAATGATTTTTTTCTTTAAACAAACTTATTTATCACAAGTTTTACTCGAGAACAAGAACTAGATGTCAAAAGTATCTAGTTAACAAAAATCCTATATTTACAGCTAAAATAGTGGGCAGGTGTCTTTTACCTGTATTCCTGCAGAAGCACTCCTAAGAATCCCAAGTTACATCTCGCACACGGTTGCGCGTTCAATGACATTTCCCAAGGTATTTTTATAAACTTGAGGACCTCCTACACTTCACCTAAACTCACGCACAAAGCAGTCACATTTCAAGTGGGCAGAAGGACGTTTGCACCGCATTTCCAGAACAGGAGATTACATCGTCCACATGCTTACAAATGAAGCACCTTTTTGTCTTTTTTTTTCCATGCAGCTTTACACAATTAATTTTAGAGTGGCACTTGTGATAACAGCGGGATCCTCAGCTATAGATACTCCAATAATTTATTATCAGACACTTCAGAGGAATCAAAACATCCTTCTCCCTTGTAAGCTTTGCTCTGCGAGGACTTCTGCTCTTCTAGAACTTAAAAGTTTTAAGCTCGTGTCCCACGGTACAGGCAGCGATAGTGCTCTCCTCTGCCACTCCCGCAGCCGGACTAAAGGTCTTAGCCACAAGAGCCGCAGCGAGCACTTCCTAGGCTGAGTCCTGGATTCAATTAAAAGTTAGACTGATTTAAAGACAGGGTGTTTTGCATCACGATAATGAAAATACAATGAGAAACTTAGGCAAGAGTTTTCTGGTCCTAAAATAATCCCTTTTCCTGAAATTCTGGGATTGTGCCCAGCATTGTAGTCCAATCTCCTCCCTTAAGATGTCTCGGTGGTATTCTGTGATTGTCATTTGGGATGACATTTCTGCACAGGAAGTTCTGCACCGTTTCTGTGCATAAGGAGTGGTCAGAGTGAGCAGTCCTCACTTTGAAGAGCATGTGAAGAGGAAAAAAGAAGATTTTCTTCTTTCTGCTCAAGGGAACTGTACAGAAGTGTGTGCCTCCGGTTGTGGAGACCGGAGGGGCCCAAAAGCATATTTTACTCTAGTAAATACATATTATAAATTCAAAACAAAAAAACCAACCCTCCGAGCCAAAACAAAAACCTTTTCCTACGAAAGTCCCCCCTAAACATGCCTGCCACTGCCATTACATTTAAAACAGAAAACCTAACAGAAAGCTTGTAAGCTTTTCATCTACAAAGACTGCTCTTTTTTGGTGTATAGTAGGAGGCTATTTTCAAGAAGGTACCTTGGGTAAGATCTACTCAGATCTGAGATGATCCTGTCTTGTACTTTAAGAGATTTCCTGAAGTGTTAACCTTAGATGCAACGAGCAGAGGTAAGCCAAATTCAAATTATACCTCATTAGTAAAGATCACGAACGTGAGCCCAATGTAGCAAGTTCCTGGGAATCAACTGCTTGTAACCGCCGAGTAAAGAGAGAGTGATTTGCAGACACTTTCCTCCCATCAAAAGAAAGGAGCAACACATCTCCCACTTGCACGGCAAGGGCTCCAGCCACAAGGGACAGCTGGTGAGTCCGGAGAATTTCTCCCAAACTAACCTGGAGAATTTGTGGGGTCTCGAGATTAACGGTCAGCGTGACGCCAATGAGCGCAGCAAGCGCTAAGCGACCACCCATCGCCCCCGTAGTAGCTGTGCAGGAATTGCAGTGTTCCCCGCGTGCCCAAACGTCCCGTGAGTGCCCGTTTGGATGCAGAGCGCCCTGCATGCCGTCTATGCAGTGGTTATTGAAAATCTGTTATTACTGAGCCAGGTGGGACTTATGTGAGTTTTGATGGCTGGCTACAGGTGTTCCCCACAGCATGAGATGTTTCTCAACCTGTTTTTCAAATCAGAATTAAGCACAGAAGAACGATTAATATTTAAAAAAATGCTTTTGAAATCTCACTGGCTTTAAATGAGGTATCCAAGCCAGCTTAGAAAGTAAAACTCAGGCTTTAAGTCAACATCGTCTCATGAAAATATTAGACATGTCAGTGGCAAAACCAAATAGTGTTAAGAAAACATTATAAAGCCACTAGAAGTCACCTCGGTAATGGCCCAGGCTTACTACCAGAGAGCGTGGCTCTCAATGACATAGTGCTGCGATGAAGCTAAACCTCCGTACACAGCTCAGAAACACAAAAAGCACTTTGCAAATTCTTGACTAGATAGATAGCATAGTGAAAACAACAATTTTCCTCCTCCTTAAGAAACCCATAAACCACCAATTTATAGAACAGGACTGAAATAAAACCTTACGTACTTACGTATAAAAATTTCTAGGATTATAGCAATAATTTTCATAAATGTACAAAATAAGAAAAGGCAAACGCAATGTAGCATTGGAAAAACAAGTGGGAACAATAATGAATTGAAAAAATAATAAAATGGAGTAAAAATTCACCTACAAGGTGAATGAACACAAGTTTTCTCCAAACGTATCTGGACAGCAGAAACCATCTCTTCTTCAAAGCGGTGGGTGAGTTGTTCAGAGCTGAACAAGTTCAAGGACACAATGCCACGGTCACCAAACCCAGGCTTACCTGCTCACTGCTGCCTTCCTACTCTCCTGCCTGGTGCCATGGAAGAGCTGCCTGGGCACATTAAACTGACAAAAAGCCTTCCCCCCACCCAATACACAGTACAGAAACTCTCCTGCAAAGGGGAAAAGGCATTTCTGGTGCAAGAGAGGGGACAGAGCAACACTTAATCCGGTTTAGGATGCACTAGAATGGCAGTGCCATGAGTTCAACCATCTCCCAGCACAAGGTCTTAAACACTTCCTGAATTTCTAGATTTTCTGAAAACTCCAGAACTACAGTACTATCCAAATTGCAAGAATCAAATACACCTGCTAAGAAATATTCTCCTTAAAACTACTTCCACTGTTCGTAAATGGCCTCCCTCTACTCCAAAATGCCACCTTTCACGTAAATCTGCACGCACACGGAGCTACAAGCTTGCCTCAGTGACTAAAGTTTCAATTTAGTATTTCTTACCTTGACCCTGAAAAGTCAAAATAAGCGCGCAAACTGCAATCTCTTGCTTCTTTTGAAACAACAGCAGTATTGCTTCTAATTTGTAATTACAAAAGCATTTTCACTTACACATACCCAATCGATCCGCAGAACTACAAGCGAGGACGCACGCTTCCACACATCACCCTTGTAACAGGCTCTGGCGTGCGTGCAGTGAAAACGGGGGACGAGGAGGGCAGAATAAACTTGCTCTCACAGGTATAGACAAACAAACAACTTATTAGGTCTATCACCTGGGTTAATATAGCAGGTTATACGTGGTATCTGCGTAAATCAGACAACACACCCAGGAGAGTGCGAGCTTTACCGAATGCACGTACAACTGCGGTCTTCTGCTACGTCTGAACGTGGTAGTAGCTCCAGCGTGCCTGGGGGAACCCCACGCTACGTAGGAACTGCTCGCCGACTAGTTACAAATGCCAGATTAAGGCCCTCAAGTGTCCTAGAAGTGCAGAACAGACATCTCTGGGTGAGTGGGTACAGATCAGGGATGAGGAGTCGCTGTTGAATAGCAGGTACCTGCATCTGCAGCCAAGCCTCACCTCCACGGGCACAGGAGAGGCAGAGGCGCAGGGACGCGTAAGAATTCGGGGACTGAGGATTCTTCGCTGCCCTGCGAGGCCGCCCTTTCCGCAGAGACGCGCTAGTGCCCCTTCCCAGCTCGAGCAGCAGCTAAGTGCCACGCAGCCCGGGACTCGGGGGAAACGCTGAACTCCAATTATGTGTCAAGCAGGGAAAACCAAACTATTTGAATATTAATCCCAGGAGACTTGAAAGACAGATCATTAAGAAAACCAATTCTGAACCGATGCAATGTGACTTTTGCTTTTAAATTTTTTTTTTTTTTTTAAGACAAGGACTGCTCTTTGCATTTCTGAGAAATTATTTCAGTTTTAGCACCAGAATGGTGTATTTATCTAGGCATTTAAAGGCGGGGTTTCATTTTTTTTTTTGAAGGACAGATAAAAGTTTTCTGTTTGAGTACCCTCACTCTGATGGCCCTGTGAGGAGAGAAGATATCCAGTTGCGTGCGGCATCCCAAGGAACAATAAACAGTGGCAGGCACGACGTGCCGATTCCGTGTCCTTAAGTGACCTCTATCAGAGTCACCTTTCTCTGCTCCAACTTCTGTAGCTAGACCTCTCTTTGCACAAGATGTGCCGCAAGCCTTCTTGGCTTCGCTAACGCCGTTCTCCAAATATTACAGACCGTCCAAGCGAGTTCCTGGGATGCTGTCAAACAAAATGTTCCCAAGCCAGCCACCATTTCAGTTCTCACTGCTATTTCAAGACTTTCTCAGGCTTTATTTACCTAATTGAGATGACAAGGGACAGCACCTCTAGCAGGATGGCGATGACGAACACCACGACTGCTGCAGGTGGTGGAGGGGATGCGACCATCCCGTGTTTCAGGAAACACGTGATAGAGAGTATGAGGAAGACTGTGGTGGAGAGGAACACGTCCAGGAGCGAGCTGAAGGTAGCGCTGGCAAATGTCTTCACCGGAGCGTTCCTTATAACCTGTATGGAATACAGGGATTGAGGGAAGGGAAGAAAATGAATTAATGCTATTTTGCTGAATTCAACTGTACCACAAACAGCAGCTCACCAAAACAAATAAAGGAATGCAGAACATTTTGCCACTTCATTAATCCAACGTTAAGTACTGTTTTGAAAGAAGAAACAGAAGAGGTAGTTCAATGGCTACCACAGCTCCCCGAGAATAAGTCTGGGTTGAAAAAAAGCACCGGCAGCACAGCCCCGAGGTCTGGGGTGATTTTTACAGAATATTATGATACAGAAATAAACCATAATGAAAATTGCCCGTTCCATACAAAGAAACATAAAACATCATAATTACTAGCAGATAAAGCTCTAAGAAGTTTTCCTCAAGGATTTTCATTTAAAATAATAATAGATTTTACAATAAGCCTTTTAGCTTCGATGGTTCTTTAAGAAAACCCTCCAAACACCACTGTACAGAAACGGTTACTTGCCTGGGGCAGAGTTCACATCTCCCTTTCGGATCAGATTAAAAGCAGCAATCGGGATGCTACGTAATCTGAATTGATCAGAGCCCAGGACACCAAGTTCTGTTCTTCCGTAACCCCTTACCACACATTCCCATCCCATCTTGTCCTGGCCCCAGTGCTTGTGCAGCTGTGCTGTGTGCTACGTTGGCCAGTCCAGCTGAAAACTAGATCATGAGCTCCACATCTCGGCTTACTCAGACGAGCCCAGTCTTATGAGTGTTTATAGCTGCCCAAGGGACCACAGAAAGCAAGTTCCAAAGAAAAACAAAGAGTATGTTATCAATATCACCATGAAATTGCCCAGTTTGCGTACTCTGGTTTAATTTGGAAATTTCTTTTGCTCCTCAGAACACTATCGGCACTCAGCAACACTGGGAAATGAACTCGTTCCTCGTTTTTACCTCTCTGCAACCTAATAAACTCAGCTAGCATCATTTCAGTGCCAAAATTACCTTTTAATCTGAACTGTGGCAGAATCCTGTTAGTCCACGCAGAAAGTCACACAGATTGAATTAAGGAAAGCAGCACTGCATCCTACAGCGACAGCGTTCAGGAGGCCCTAACAGTGTTAAGTAGTGCCTCAATTTCCAAACAAGAACAGGCTAAGCAAGCTCTTGGGAAGCAGAGCTGCTTACGGAGACGGATCACAAACGGAGCATGCAGCTGGCACCGGATAATTAGGGGTGAATTCAGTGGGGTTGGAAGTTTCTTCCAGCAACAGTTTACTGCAAGGCAGTTAAAGACCCAGCAGTGCTGACGAATCATTTCGCTCCCCAAGAGAAGAATTTTTTGATGTTGTTTTGGACCGGTACTATGCTAATGTTAAGGCTTTACCAGGTTTTTGTCCCAATGCTGCAGTTACTATTAGAGAGCGAAGATTCCCGTTTCCAGGGAGGTTTACATAATTTTCGAATTAATAGCTTGCCGCTAACAAAATGCACAGACCACATTCCTACTCCTCTTACACATTTCCTACGTATCCGCATGAATAGGTCAATCTGTATATGCTTGGCTATCACCGCGTTGCTTCTCTTTCCAATCTTTCCATTGTTCTTTCCATTAATTAATTTCTTTCCATTGGAAAGAACTTAATTTACTATTTTCTTTATAGTTTGTGCAAATTTTGCAGGCTGTATCCCACGGGAAGTTTCTCCCTGTTGTTGCTACATGAGCTTGATTCAGAGAGATACCGCTAGAATGCAGCGCTGCAGGATGAGTACGGAGCTCCTGGACAAAGTGAACAAACTGAACGGCAACACAACTATGCTTCCCTTTGTAATAAAATAAAAAAAGAGAAAAAAAAAAAAAAAAGAAAAAAGAGTTAGGTCTCATTTGTAAACATTGGGAGAAAAGCAAATATGTGACAACGCTGCCCAGAACAGAAAGCAGCAAGCAGCAGAAAGCCTACCTGCCCTCAGATGTAGGACATACCAGGAAGGAAAGAAATCAACACCTACATTTATCACGATGCAATTCTGCCAGGTGGATGACCCAAACTAACAGCTCAAAGCTACTGGAAGGGATGGGGCCATTCCCCTTCCTGCTGCCGGACACTTATCTTGCACTGGCTCTGACACTCGCCAACCTCTCTGTGAGCTGCTGGTTCAATACAGCAGAAAACAGACCCAGACGGAAAAAGAAAAACCCCCAAACAGAAACACAAAATATGACTATTTTATGCCAAGCTAGCAAAATGAACTGGCTGCCAGCAGGGAAGCCTGGTAAGCACCGGAGCCATTAGAAGGAGCAGGGAGGAATAGGAACAAAGAGGGGAGAGCAATTGCCCTCTTTTGGCAGCAACTTTTCTGCTACCCGTGGAAATGCAGCCTCAGATAGTACTGACACCTCATGTCACTATATGTAAACTTAAAACATCTTACTAGTTCATATCAACCAGGCCGGAATATCTACCGGCATGGAAAACCTGCAATATTATTAGCCCCCAAGGGGATGATTAAGGACTTTTTACACTCAGTGCCAAATCCTGAAGAAAGCACCAAGTTCCTTACAATTTATTCACTGTTCCTTACAATTACGCTGTGTTTTGAACTGCCTGTCTCTGAATGCAGCACGCTTACGGAACTTACGACACGTGAGTTCAGAGCAGGTTTGGGTTCCACAGGGATAACCATGAGGCTGTGACATGAACGAGAATCACATTCAAAGCTACCGTTCTCAAAGTTAGGGTATTTGACGAGAAGGCAAGTTGCATTTGGTCCTTTAATTTCATCTTAGCATGGTTCTCTAGCCTGCCTACAGCCTTAAAACCTTAACCTGAAAATGGAGAAAAGGCAGGTGAGAAGTAATTAGCGTATCTTGGTGGATTGTGAAAATGTATTTCCAGCCCAAACGTTGGACTAGACTCGGGGCACGGCACAAGACAGGTAAACTGAAAGGAGCCTGATTTCAGAGGCAGCAATACCAAGTAGTAAATCACATTTGACATTTCATGACTCTTATCATCAGTTGCAATGAAATCTGTTAAAAACAATGACAGACAGTTGCTTAGACACGTTACAGAAGTAAACCGATGCCAGAAGAAACACACCTCTTCCTGATAGCTCGTCCTGTAGGCCATCTCCAAATCCTGATCCAAGAAGTTCAGGCTCAGCTTGTTAATAGGTGGTTTAAAGAAGTAGTCTTTCATGAGGCTAAAGAGAAAAGACAGTATCAACATCAGTTTATTCAGCTGTAACTCTTTCAGAGCCCCCCCGTTCCGTGGTTTCTGTTTCTAGGGACGCTGGCACTTGGCTTTGAAGTTCCTGTAGCTTTTCTTCGCTCTCACTCCCTCAGTCAAAGCAAATACTTTACCAAAAAGTGACAGAGCAAACTTTTATACTTTCAGGAAGAGACTGACAAGTCCTTCCAGAAACTTAACAGCTGTAACTGCAGATGACTACAGATAATTGCAATATAAGCCAGCAAATAGGAAAGGTTAATTGCTGCTACAGAGGCACAACCTGAGGAGAGGCATGGCTGTGGGATATTTGTGTCTTAGGTGGAATTCCATCATCCAAAGCAAGCCAAGGATGACAAAAGTGACAAACTATCAGGAAAAAAAACATTGACCATTTTAAAAAACAGCACTTTCTTGTTATTTCAAAGACACTAAAATAACTCTAACTCAGCTGGGAACATTCCCTTAACAATCCGGGCGGCAGAGAAATAGAACCTGAGGAGATGGAGAGCTTGCGTTTACTTCTGAAACAGAAGATTTGAAATCACCAGTATCATCAACAGAGGCACTGACAAATAATGAAACTAGCTCGCTAGGACTAATGAACCAGGAGGCAGCATCTACCAGAGGGTTTTTACGTACTCCTTCATCTTATCTTCCAGTGTCAGGTGCAGAAAAAAACCCCAAACAAACCCAAACATAAACGAGGCCTCAATCATTAAAAAGTTGTTTCTATTCCCCACCCTCTGGAGCTAAAATAGAACATTTTTGGAGTTTTGCAGTAGTTTTAAGAGGTTTAATGGAAGAAGTTTTCTAATGCCATCTTGATCTGCAATGCCACCTTGATCTGCAAACCTTTTCTTTCTCTAGTAGATGTCGAAGAGTTTAAGGACTCAGCTTGCAGAGCACTGAGGGCTTTGTGCCCGATGGTCGCAGGGTAAGGTCACGCCTGCTTATGCCATTTATTGCTGGGGCGATTTTTCCTCGGCCTCTCTTCTCTGCAGTCCTCCCCCGAGGCTTCAGAGCACACACTCTTGCTATGAATCTCCTTTCATTTTCAAGCAACCGATTCCGCCTGTTATTTACAGTGGGCTAACTGGTTCTAAAATGGCTGTGGAATCCGAAACGGGGCAGTTTCTTTCCAAGCGCTGTTCCCACCTCGAAAATGGTAGCACCGGAGCAGGATTACAGTGTGCTGTTTTCAAGTTAATAGCCCGAAGCAAAAACCAGAGATGCACGAGATCAAATTCTAAGCAGATGAAGAAGCTGAAAGATCCTACAGAGCTAGTTTGTGCCTGAATTATTTTTTTCAGGGGGTTGGGGTTTGGGTTTTTTTCTGTTTATTTTTTACGAACACTTGGCAAAGCGGTTTTTTCGAAGTACAAGCTCCCCAGCGCAAGATGGCATGAGGGAAGCATTATTTTTCTTGAGATGCAAGACCAACGAAACACACATTCCTAGACTGAAGCTCGAGAAGACAAAAGACTTCAACCATGAATATGGCAGATACCTTACGACCTTTACACATTTTGGCCTTGGCCAATATATTAAAACCATCAGGATACTCTGAAGGAATAACAGGACATATTCACTTGAGTCCTCCTTCTCTCATTCTCTTCATTCTTTCTTGTCTTCCCTCCCTCACCTCTCTTAGATGTTTCTAAGAGCATCTTATCACATGAATTTTGCAAGCTTTTTTTTTTTTTTTTTTTTTAAAAAAAGATACGTTGAATTCACTTTCTTCCTCTAGGGAAGCTCGACAGAGTATGGTGGTGATGCGCTGGAGCAATGGCCTAAGGATGTAGGAAGAACAACCCAGTTTGCCAGCAGAGCATGGAACAGAAGGTATAATGCCGTGAAACCAGGGCAAAGGCAGCAGTTCTAACGTCAGCCAGCCGTACCGCGCCAGTCCACTCCATGTCAACAGTCGTCTGTCTCAAAGAGGAAGATCCCAGTTTAGTTGACTAAACACAGTCAAGAACATCATCTGCTTCCCAGGAGGTGCTGTGCCTCCCCAGCACAAGTGATTTCTGTTTTCCCCGAATCAAGCAAGACTGGGAAGTGGGAGATGAAAGAAAGAAAGAAATTTTAGAAGTATTTAAACAGGAAACTTGACCCACGGAGGGGATGAAGGGCTGCACAGAACCTAGCTTCTGGGAGGGAGCTTCTTATTTCCCTGGGACTCTGCTCTGGGAGTCTAAAGAGATCATTTGTAAGTGCTGTCCTGATCAGCTGTATGAGTCCTTGTTTCTTGTACTTCGAAAGGTTTATAAGCTAAGGAATATGTAATTTTTCTTGGAAACAAAAATCTAAAAAGAGAATCCTTTGAGGGTATCCCCAATGAAATTGTTTAAGCATTTTGTACTCTTACACTATAGTTTTCTTTTAAAATACACAATAACGCACAGATTACAGAGAACAAAGCACGGTATTTTTATAGTGGTTGTATTAAAGCCAGACTCAAAGCTCAAACGCTGTTTGCCAAATATATATAACCAAGTTGTAAGAAGATGCAAACTGGTAACTTCTGTGAAAAGGGTTCTTGCATAATGCAATTAAAATAAACATGCCGTACTAACACTGGCTTTATTATTATTATTTTTAAAGACAACTAGAACTGTGCTGAGATAGCAGCTCCAAGGTGAAATCTCGGCATGCAAAGAGATTCGTGAAACTCTCGGCCACACACCTAAACTCTAGAAAGAGGCTGAGAAATGAAAAAGTATCACCAGCATTTCCTCCAGGCTAGCCCTAGGCAGCTTCCTAATGCAGTCTGCAGGCTCCTGAATCCTCCCTAGGATATGTTTAACTCTTCCCAGCCGTACAGGGAGCCTCCGTGATTAATTTATGTACTTTATCACCAGCATATCTGGATGAGGTACTTTCTCTTAATACAAATTTCTATCACGGATCAGAACACCAGCATCGCGCACCACTGTGGCAATCGCTGCCCAATGCTAGGGGAAGCTCACGCTTCGCTGCTGTTGGGTTTGCAGTAACACAAAACCACCGCAGAAAAACTCCGGTATTGTTGTTATTGTTATTGCTGCAAATGAGGTTTCACTTAAGATGACCAAGGGAAAGGTTGGACTTCACCCCCTCCCTGAGAAAACTCAATATTTCCCAAACATCTTCACAGATACTAGATTTGGCAAGACCAGCATTATATTTTGTTTTACAGTTGAGGATCAGGACTGTTTTTAAAATGACTTATTATGTATAACTTCACATTGAGAAATGTTAAAAAGGCTTAATGTAAAATGGTAGGCTTAAATCATTTTGCATAGACCTAATTAATCAGAAGATTATTTTTGGAAAGTTATGTTTACATGAACTGAACTCAGCAGAGAAGTTTCCCTGGCAACAAGAAATGGTCCACTTAATACGGTAATGATGATATTTAATTGAGACAAAAAAAAAAAGAGATAGGCTTTGACTGATATCAAATCACGGTCCTACTTTTTCCTTTTTCCAAATCAGAAAGAATTATGCTTTTTTTAAGTGAAGGAGGAAAGCACCAGGAACACAAGAGCTTGAGCTAGGTGTCTTCAGCAAACCAACAGCATCAATTAAGCTACTTCTGTAACTTCAAATTTGCAGCATCGTAGTTACATTTTAAACAAAAATCCAATTTGCCCTTGCTGGTTTCTGCCAACATTTGGACTTTCCCAGTCCTTCTAATATTTGAAAATATCAGCTAACACCTGTTCTCAGTCACTAATGACAGAACACACCTAGAGGGGAAAAAAAAAGGAACCTGAATTTTAATTGAAGTTGGCCACAGAAGAAAAGTAATCTGAAAAAATCTCAAGAAGAGACTGGAGAGGGACTGGTGTCCTTCCCTCTCACTTGTCCCTGCTTTAGTCATGTTTTCAGTTAAGATGACAGTGTCCATGTTCCAAGCAGCCTGGAGTCTATACGAGCATACAGTTTCAAGGATATTTAGATAAAATATCCCTAATCTGAGTGGAAGCAGTGAAGCAAAAATAAGAATAGCCATAAATAATAACAAACTCAAGTTATCTGTTTAGTTGATCCCAGTCAAGTCACTACGATAATAAGGGAGACAGGGTTGCGCATTTACAAAAATCACACACTTCCAAATTCTAGAGAACATATTTTCCTCTGACCAAAAAAAGTGTTTTTTTCTTGAAACAGAGAGAGTCTAACTTTACAAAATTATGTAGGTAGGTAGTAGGTCCATGAGAATTCATTCCTATTAATTCTGCTTCCAAGCCCGCTATGATTTCTAGGCATTAGCTAGTCACACAATGTTACTAGATGTTGTACTTCTGCTATACAAAAATTTGAGTTTTGTGGCTCAGATTTTGTTACGTTTTTAGTTGCAGAGGAAGCTACATACTACTGTGCATTAGGAGGACTTCTGAATGTAAAGATAGGAGTTCAACTTCATAACAAGACACTTAAAGAGTATATTTCCTTTTTGAAGACTTTGACTGAAGAATGACTGTTCATCACAGAAATGATGAAAAACCTGGCTTTACGTGTTCCTGAGCAGAATGTTTCTGACATCAAGTTCCTACTGTAGTTTAAACAGAATATAGACTAAGGTCAGAAAACATACTACATGCTATATGTTAACAATAGTTATTGACATTAGACAAAAAAGCACACAAATAAAGATTAAAGATATGGGACCCCTGCTACTGCCTTCCCTCCTTTATACAATTTTACATTGTACAGCCCGATTTTCCTTACCTGTCTTCTTTAATCACATCCACAAAGTGAGCATCTGTCTTTTCTCTGATGTTTTTGAACCTCAAAGGAAGGAGAGCTGATTGATCCAGACTCACTCCACCCCATCTTCCTTTCTCTTGCAACATTTCGTAAAGCGAGGTTTGACTATTGCTGAGCTTTTCTTCCTGGGGAGGACTCAAAAGTCCATTTTGAGTCTTTGGACTGTGCCCTCCTGGAGCCTGAATGACGGAAAGCAAAACATACATAGGGAACATTAGTGGTTGAGAAAGTAGACGGAAGAGATTTCACGGAGCAAAAGTTGAAAGAAGCTCTTCCTTCAGCACACCGAGCCTTTACCTGATCAAACACCTAACTACCTGCCATGAAGTCATTCACATCTCTAAGTGTGCGTCTATTTAGGCGTCGTCACTTTGCTGCTTATGTACCACGTTTCCCAGGAGTGGAAAACAAAGTACA
This sequence comes from Phaethon aethereus, assembly GCF_964289735.1. Taxonomy (NCBI): domain Eukaryota; kingdom Metazoa; phylum Chordata; class Aves; order Phaethontiformes; family Phaethontidae; genus Phaethon; species Phaethon aethereus. The sequence goes on from NC_138591.1 coordinate 16,889,721, forward strand.
TTTTCACACACGCAATGAAGACCAACCACAAGCCCAAATTTCATTCACTCATCTTAAGGTCAACATTCTTCTATAAAGCTTTTTAAATACCTACGTAAACTGTGCTATCTTTCCACGGGTCATGACACAACTTACTCTGCCAGCCCTTGCTGATCCTTCCACTGACCACTACAGCCCTGCTGCTTTTCAGACAGAGCTTCCTCCTTTCTCCTACCTGTGGGAACAGCCCTTTTGTACGGTTCATCATCCTACAAAAAAAAAAAAAAATCCTGCACATTAAACTACATTTTCTTTACTGACTAAGATATACTTCTTTCTGGTTTTCTTTTACCTTTGTATAAATTTACACTGCGTGTTTAAAATTTGACACCGGCTTGCAACACAGTGTAGGTACACAGTATTACCAATTTTGCTTTCATTTACTTGAGAACATGAATTACTTTCAACCAAAAATTATTCTATTTTCATGGAACCTGAAGTTCCTTCTTTGACATTTTCTTTGACCTAGACCAATATGCGCTGAAGCAAAAATTAGACAACTAAGTAAGGTTAGAATGAAAATGAACTGCAGTGAGTCACGATAATTTTCAAATGCAAACTTACATCAGACTTAGCATATTTGAATGCTCACCTCCCCCCTCCACGTCTTATCATTTATCACGTCTCATTTCTCCTCATCCTGAAACCCACTCATGACAGAAGTTCCTTCATTTCTGCCCGTACAGCAGTCAGCACAGCAGTGACAAGCTCCTCCAGAAGACTATTCCTGGATGCCACCGCATGACCGTGACCATAAATAAATACCAGAAATATCATCACCACCCCACCCATGCACTGAAATATTTTACTGAGATTGTAAAATCCACTTAGTTAAAGTTAAGAAATATCTGGTTTCTGGCTGCCCATACAAAATTAATTCAACCTCCTTGTGTATCTGTCCTGTAAAGCAAATGAGGCACATGAATACAGGCCAGGTACAATGAAAGGTGCAGACACAACCAGCAAAGACACAAGACTAAACGGAGCAGCAGGAGAAAGTCTCTTTGCCCAGGGGGAGTCAGAAGGCACTGGGGCTTGGCTCCTCCCTGCCACTGCCAAGTCTTCAAGAGCTAAAGTCATAACAAGGTGTGCTGGAACGGTTCCCTAGAGCTACAGGAAAAGCAGGAGGAAGGCGAGCTGTGCTTCCTCTTCCTCTCGCCCCGGAGGGACGCGGGATCCCCGCCCTGTGGGCTGCCCCGATGGAGGTGTGAGCCCCTGGAGCCACGCAGTGGGAGCCAGGAGATGGAAGGATTCCCAGTCTAGTCCCTTCTACCACTCCCAACAGTTGTTTTGGCAGCTTGCAGGTGTTCACAGCCCGGTGACAGCAGCTGGCGAAGTAGAATAGGAAATTTAGTAGTTACGTTGGTGTGCTGCCAATGTTTTGCTAAAGACCGCAATCAACAGAAGAGAAAGGTGATGTCAGCAACACGTGGCTCAGCAAAAGCCGAGCAAAAACTCTTGGACCAGATAGGTGTTTGCATGTGACAGAAGGGCACTCTCCTGGTAAGCCAGAGGCACAAGAACATTCATAAAAGGTCACTGGTTTCTTTTCAAAGGGAGAACATCCAGCAGCTTCCAGAGCAAGCCCTCCGGGAACCGAACAGGTTCTCTCGCCTAGCCAAGAGGGAACACGGCTGTGGAGCACAAGACTACTGCAGTGCCAGGGAAAGGTCTCCTCAGGTTTTTGAGGTGAGGAGCATTAACAAAGGCAAACCAAAGAGAACTGTCCGACGAGTTGCTAGAAGCGAAGGGTCTTCACCGTTTGTTTCTTTTTTGAATTTACGCTAAAGATTACGTTTGCCCGGAGCACTTCCCAGAACAATTTGAGGCCTAAAAAAAAAACCAATGAAGGCCATAGTTATCACCTTTCTTTTTTTCTGGTAAAGAATCTTTCTCCTTTTCCTCACCCCTGCAGCAGATGTCATCGCTGGAAAAGCAGTAACCGAGGGAACACAATTTTTGCTATGAGCAGCTCAAATAAAAGATATGGACTCGAGCAGCACTGTTTGCTTTCCCTGTCTGTTCAAGTTCATCTGAAGAATGCAGCGAAAATTTCTGCTCTTTCAGAGAAGGTCAGCATAGGCTTCTCTTGGCCTTTTCTCTTTAGCTCCTTGGCAAAGGATCAAATCCCTAAGAAAATTCTTCCCTTCAGTCAGCTCAAGGTTTTCCTGTGCTGTCTCCACTCTGCTAATCTTAACAGGAGGGCATTAGAGTGTGAAACCGCTTGCATGTAAGAAGAAAATCCCTATTTATTAAATGTTACTCAAATGCTACTGTGGTTTCTGATGGCAACGGGCTGCACAGGTTTTTTTGAGCGCTCAGAGATTTGATGTACCATGCGATAGTTTCCTCCCGTCAAGAAACAGGGAGGCTCCAGAGGTTGTTGGGACCTGGGAAGGTCTAAGGACGCGGTTAACGTCATTAACGTTCCCTAAAAGACGGGACATGAATGTTGCAGGGCCAGGCACAGCGACATGGCATGGGAAGGGAACAGACCCCGTAGAGGGAGCTTATTCAGCTTTCTTCCCAAGAAAGCTGAGACTGCAGAGCGGATTTGGAAATCAAATGCCACGGCAACTTTGTCCATGTAGCTGTTCTTTAAGCTTCCAGTTAAACAGGCTTCCCAGAGTTACAGGGAGCCACTTAACTGGTCCAATTTTTGACTTAGCAATAACTAAACCAAATCAAAGAAGATGTGATTTGGTCTCCACTAGCATGTTTCTTCCAGTGAAATTACAGATATTTTATTCAGCACTGTACAGACCTCTTTTAAGCAAGGTTAGATGACTTGCTGATTAACACACATGAAGCTAATACAGTTGTAGTAGGAAGAACCTTAAAGCATAATTCTGAAGATGACAACATATGACACGAGGCACTTGGTACCTAAGGAAAATCTCTGTTTGCAGTTGGTTCCTGGAGATCCTTGGCACGTGGACAGAGGCAGCCTGGGGAAGAAGCATCTCACACATACCATCTTGGCAGCCTGGGCACATCTCCCACAATGTTTTCTGTCTTGACGATCTCATGCTGTTCTGAAACCAGTACCTGCTGGCCACTCTGTTCTATCTCTCTCAGAGCTGAAGGGATTTATTATTTTGTTTATTTTTTCTTAGGCTGTTTCCTAGGAACCCTGGCACAGAACATGGTCTACTGCGTTACAAACCATTTCTGTCCAGTACAGTAGGGCAGTCCCTGTTTCTGAGCTTACAATTTAAGCATAGGAGACAGCAGGTCAAATACAGGCAGAGCGCAGAGGCACAAACATAGATTAATGTAGTAGCTCATCAGTAGAATAAATGCTGGCAAGTTTTTCCATTAGTTCTATAGATGAGATGAGTTGTAAAGACAGAGGAGAAGGAAAAAACCCCAAGATGGCTTCTCTGAATGTGTTTATATAATGATTCTCCCCAACAAGGGAAAGCATTAAACTTATTTGAAAAGAAAACCACCAGGTGATGAGCACTGGTATCCAGTCTGCATTTAGGCAGGAGCTTAACGTTCAGGAAGGAGAGAGAGGCGACAGGCAGAGCAGAGAAGCTACGAAGGCCATGGACAAGACGACAAATAGGCAACGCCTGGTATTGTAGAGGAAGTAGGTGGCCTCAGCGAGATATCTAAGCAACAGGCAAGGAACGCAATCTTGGCAGCAGCATGCTGAATATGCAAGACGCTGTATTTGTCGGTCAGAAAAAGGATGCGAACTGACTTAGATGCTGTGAAGCTGTGCGCGTGAACGGGAATAACTCTGTCTTAGCTTAGAGCTACAATGCAGAAGACATTGGCAAAAGACATAGGTTGTAACTTGTGGCTAGGTGACACGCAGCCAACTGGTGTAAGGGATGGACACCGTGGTGGTGGTGTTTCTGCCTCTTTCTTTGGGTACCCTCAGCACAATTTAAAGAGTCCAAATTTTAGGTTCTTCTTAGTATCAAACTGAGCCCATAAAATTACTACTAATTTTGAAAATTGGGGGTGGGGTGGGGATGTGCAACTAAATTTTAGAATACAGCTGCTCAAAATCAAAACTAGTTCTGCTGCTTAAGAGTTTGAATAAAGGAAAGCAATACAAAAATGAGAAAGCTAACTGAAGCAGAGAAATAAGGGAAAAGAAGGGATATGATAAATACTTAAATTACCTTTGTACTCTTTTTATGCTCATCCTGACAACCATTTTGGATAGCTCCTTCGTCTATGCTGACATCACAGTGGGGAGCAAGGGTGGTACTACATGAAGGGCAAGGCTGCAATGAGACAAAAAAAAATTTAGCCAGGAACGTTCTGGTGTCCTTGTAGGATTATGCAATTTATAATTCGGTCCACTTGTATATTTGCAGCATGGCTAAAAGATAAACAAAGCTACAGAATGGGAAGCAGGGAGCAAAATTTGACTGGAACAGAATGCACCATTTCAAAAATAAAACACAGATTTTCTGTTTACTGAAGCTAAATCTAATCCAGGAAAGCTTTACTAGTGTAAGATCACAGATACACTGTAGTCACTGCATACCAGCAAAGGACCTCCCCAAGAAGAACAGAATACTCTTCAGTGAGAGAGTGCAATTCTCTTGTTTAATAACTGTCTGCAAAAGGATCTGAATGGCATTACGAGTAAAGACTTAGCACAAAATGCAGCAAAACTCAAAAAAACCCCAAACCCACAAAACATCAGAACGCACTATGAACACCATAGCGAAATGGAAAGCAACAAATCTGAAACCAATAAAGGCAAAACGCTTTTTTCATACAGTGCTCTAAGACAGTAGAGTGGAGCTTAGGTTATCGTACACTGTCAAAGGCAAACACCCAGCAAATGTCACAGGAAACAAGGAAAGCAAAACCATCAGGACTTGCAATGGTTGCAGGTGATGCTTTTTGGAAACAACCTAAAATAACACTTCAGCTTTTAAAATAACCTAACCCCTTAGAGTTAAATTGTGATCTTCTTAAGTGGAATTAGCCCCATATCTGTATCTTCCAAGTTCTTCATACTTTTCTCCAGTCCTGGTCATGTACAGGCAGGATTCTGCAGAGGGACCCCATGTCGCATCCCTGTTGGCAATTCCTCCGCTCCGGAGATGGTTTACTGTTTACCAGCCTTGCCAGAAGTCTACTAATGTGTACAGAGACACCCACCATGGGGAACAGCATACTAAATTCGGCACACTATTTACTAAAAGGTGGTGAGGGATCCACTAAGCATCTTGATAAATTTTCCAGCAAGTGACTTTTGACCCTTTTGTCCCAAACTCAACACCCCAGGTCCATTTTATCTGTTCGTTTTGGACTCAGGAGAGACTCGTTCAAGCCTCTGTAGCCTATCGAATGATAGTCTATCCTGGTCCCAAAACAGAACTTTGGCCTTCAGATTCACTCCCTACTTCAGAGACCAGTGTGTAATTCTTTTCAGAGCTGCCTTGTCACCCAAAGCCCCTTTTCCGTCTCTGGCGTCACACTTGAGATTGAATAATGCAGCATGTTTAATCTTCAGGTTGTTACGGCATGGCATTTCTCCCAGCCCACACTCTTCTTGTGACTGCTGATCCACCTATCACTCAACAACGCCTCTCGAAGGCTTTCATGAAGACTCTGAGCCTTCTCAGCAGCCAGCAGACCATCGTATCTGCTGTTCCTCAGGGGCACGGTCCGGGTTGGGGCACCGAAATGACTACGAGTTTCCTAATCTGGCATCAGATAAGCAAGTTACCTCCAGTTCTGAACCTGTTACCCACACACATGAAGAAACTATGAAGTTGGGTCTCAAATAAGTTTGTTTAAAAATAATCTAGGACTAAATAACATGAATGCCTTGGCCACTTTGTGGAAAGCGATATTAGATAGCTTTAAAAAAGAGCATGAGAATGGGCTAATGAGCCTCCTACACTCCTAGAGCATTAGTAGATTTATCCATGGCAAAAGTCAGTTAATGGTAATAAAAAACTAATATCTCTAACAAAAAAATACAGAAAATACTCCCTGTTTGAGATTGCTAATAAGACCACCTCAAACGCTTAGCTCCTGGGGTTAAACCAGAAGCCAAAAGTCTCAGGAAAAAAAGCCTGACCTTTTGAGAAGAGGCAGACATCCATCTGATTTACCCCATGTGCTCAAGTCAACATCATTAACTTCATTCTCTATTGTAGACATTCACACGAGCTCAGGGCGTGTGTGACCTCATCACGATGAATAATACATTAATGCACTTTCAGGAAACACCGAGACAAGCAAAAGTACTTTCTGTTTTCATATCAAGAGATGATTAAAACATTTTTATAACAGCTTATGATTCCCTGTCAAGTAAGGCATTTTATACAATATGATAGGGAAAATAAACTGATACCAAAACTGCTTAAGCAGGTTACGGTGCTTTCATTCAAAAAAATTGGCTGCTATTACAGATTGACTTATAGTTTTTAGCCTCCATCTTCACCATTTTAATTATGCACACACATTTTATTGATATCCATACTGCAACAAGGGTTGCCATTAAATGAACTACAGATACACTGGAGGAGAGGAGGAAATACAATTCCTTCCGTGGATCAATTACTGCTGCGTTCCCCTTCCTGACCTTCCTTAACAGATCTTGTCCATTAGAACATCCGTTTAAGCCCAAAATGTGAAAGTCATCCTTCGCATCCAACATGGCCACTTACTGCCTTTAAAACAAAAATATTCCAACTCGTCTGTGATTTTGTCCCTCCTGCTTAGTCTCTTTTGCAGAGCTGGAGTCATCTCCTCCCACACTGACGCTGTTTACAGCTTTGTATTTAAAACAGTTGGCATGTAAGTCATGATTCTTTTGCAGATTATCATCTCCAGACCCTACCAGCAAGCTGCAGGCTTTAAAAAAAAAAAAAACCAACAAAACTACAAACCTGTAAAAAAGAAAACCACTCCTTTTCAAAAATTGTGCATGATCTATCATTAAATTGCGCGGTTGTTCTTTGTGGGGATTTTCTAATATACATAGATATATATGTATTTATTTATTTATTTAGCACTCTAAGACCTACTCTAGCATGGCTGGCAAATTAAATATTCCTTGAAAACTTGACCCAGCCTTCCCGGTCCACAATGACTCCAATAACAGACGACTCAGCAGAGCGAAGGCCGGTGCACATCTACACTCGAAAGCGTACTGCGGAGTCTGGAACACCTGTACCTAGCCGTGCTGCGAGAACCAAGAACGCTTTGCAATTCTGTGCTGCAACTACAGGGCAGAACACGTTTTTAAGTAAGCGCTCAGCGTTCGCACGACCGCTTCATCGCTATGCTATACGCATTCTGACACGGTTTGTAATGTGCGTTATAGGGATGCTTATCAAACCGCAGGGAAAGCTGACTTTGGGGTCATTCAAAATTCACTCCGGCATCAGTGTATTTGGGGCAAGACAGGCACGCTATTTTCAAAGAGTTGTGAGGCTGCTTAGGAAATCACTGGCCAGACCTGCAGGGCTCATGGTGATGAATAAAAACAGGTACCTATAAGCACAAACTCGATGCAGTAGCTTTAGCACGACGGCAGACAGGGCATCCAAGAAGGCTGACACTGCGCTGGCACTTGTCCCAGACGCTCTTCTGAAGCGGCTTCTTTTAGCTTCTCCTTCGCTTATTTAGATAAGCCACGTTTGCACTTCAGAGCTGCGCGGACCATCGTTCAGCATTTAAAAAGCAATTAACACCCAGCCAAGACGGTCCCGGAGCAGAAAATCGGGGACTAGGCAGTAAACACAACCTCGTGGGCCAGCAGCATGCCTCCACATTGCATGCTGGCTGTTTAGGAAGACTGGTGCGTCTGTATCTACCCTTCTGCAGAGTAAGTCACCCCATGTTTTTAGAAAACACGTACCATAGTTGAGCCTTAACAACAGATTTCAGTTTGGACTTCAGTCATTTTAACAGCATGTACCACAACTTAATACACAACAAATTTTATCAAATCCTAGCTGCAGTCAAGTCAGTCCTGTAGTTCACTGTAGCTTCATCGTCCTCCAGTCACAGCTTCATCTGCTGTCTGACATGAACAAGGCATCCTCGCTTTCTCTCAGAACTGCACCCTTAGTTTTACTGCTTTAATCCCTCCTCTCTCCCCTCTGCTCCACGGACGGGCAGCTCAGTAACCCTGCTCCACTTGGTACATTCTTCTTCCCTCACTACTTGAAATCAAGGACTTCCTACCCCTTATTTTCATATTTTCCTACCTTATCTGCTAGTACCTTCACTGAAAGACAAGAGAGAGCTGGAAAGCCAGTGCCTGAGGGATGCCAAATATCTTCTTTCTTACACAGGACACGGAATAGAAAAGTATTACCAGCAACTTGGATGCAGTCAAGCCACACAGAGTGCTATTTTGGGGAGGGATAAAGATGGCTACAGCTACGTTCTGTAGTTAAACAGTCCTGGTTTGCTCTGTGAGGAGCTCACTTAACTTTGGACCATATCTTTGGGCCAGCCTTCCGGCTGATCTCACTTTGCAATCCAGTGTTTTCACTCCAAAACCTGGCACAGAGGCAGAGTAAAGGTGCCCGACTCAAGCTCTCCTAATCCAGACGACAAACATGCAGCAAAAACGGAGCAGCATGAAAGCCACCCCCCCAATCAACTCTGTCAGCTAAATCTCAAACCTATGCTGAAGAGACCCCCTCAGGACTAAACACACTGAAGTTTAAGGACAGCGACCTGCAAATGACCACCCGTGGTTCTGACATTCGTGCCCAGCTGGGGCAAGCTGGGACGAGGAAGTCTTAGCACGAATGAAAACAGAGAATAGACATCTGTTGTTTGGGAAATCTGTTCTGAGCCGGAAGATGGAGAGTAACAGCAAAGCTTTGAAGCAATACACATTGTTTCACAGATTTCCTTGTCAAGAGATCTTGCGAGAGGTGTGAACATAACAAAATGTCATCGTTTCTCTAAGCTGAATCCATTCAAATCATTGCCCTCAGTTCTAGATATAGGTTTCTAGAGCAAGTGGAGAAAACACAATCTCACAGCCTCCCACCACACAAACCATCCCGTTATCTTTTTGTGGGGGTGTCTGTTATATACTCATACGAGAAGGTTCACAGGTACATGACCTGCACAATAGAGGAACAGCAGAAGCAGGGTGCAGCACAAGCAGAAAATTATAGAAGTTACAGTAGCTGCTTAAAGCATATTCTTTATTCCCCCCAAAAAATCAAGACCATTGAAAAAGCAGCATTGAGCTCTCAGTCCTGAAATACCAAAAAAGCCTCACCACCAACCAATTATTTGAAACCACCTTTAAAAAGTGTTCACCTTGCTTTGGGGATTCCTTGTCGATTGGCAAGGCATTTTGTAATTTTTTTCCCTTCCTCATGCTATGCTTTGTCACTCTATGTGTATACAGACACGTATACGTACATATAGACACAAATACATAAAGCAGCGCATAAACAAACCTGTAAGGTTTCCCCATCCACACATCTTCTCTCCCTGCTTTGCACAGCTTGAGACCTAGGCTGCTTGGGTTTGAAACAAGAACCCACCTTCGGTTTTTCTGCTTGTTTGAGAGTCTTTGTCAAGTCACCGGCGCTCTCGGCTGACGATGCTCCCTGTATCCTGGCTCCATCTCCGGACTCCAAGCTGGGAAGCAATGCTTGCGAGCAGCTGCAGTGCGGCTCTTTCACCTTCTGACCAGAGATCAGATAGGTCTTCAAACCTACAGAAAAAAAGAAAACGAACAGTCAGAACCACAGCAAGGCAAAAAGAACGCTCCTTTGGACTTCGCAGATATGAAATACGTAACTATCAAAGACACTATCAATGACTGGGAATAGAGCGCGGACACACACACACACACACACAAAAAGACAGCGGCTGGGAAAAACGACCAGGAATATAAAGATTCTCTGTGTAAAGTGGTGGCAATTAGGATTGCCCAACATCTGCTGTCCCAGACAGAAGAGACTCCTCTAACACACAGCAATGGCCAGGACGGACGTGTACTTTCTTTATTCCATTTTCACTCGTGTACTTCTGAAAAATAGAGCAAAGACCTTATGTGTTTGCTTCCAAGTTGTAATTTGAGCTCACACATTAACTCTTTACTTCTGGAAAGGATGTGCAGCCTGTTTTTCAGTGGTATCTGTGTTAATATTCTACTCCTGAAAAATCAGCATGTATTCCTCCACTTCCACTCGCCATTTGTCAGAGGGATGTCGTCAAAATTGCTTAATGCTGGTAGCACACTGAGAAAGGAAATGGCGTTTAAGCGCTAGAAATTCTGATGGGTTTTCATAGTTAGCGCAGACTTCACATTTTGAAAAAACAAACTCAATCTCTCTTGCACGTACACCCACTCAGGCTCTCTGCAACTGTTGTATGAATTGAAGCTTAATTGGAAAGCAGATCCCATATTAAAGGCCAGGCTGGTAAATACCATGCTGTATCAAGCTGAGCTGTATCAAAAACCTCTTCAAAAAATAAGAGCGCTGAGTTTTGTTGAGAGTATCACTTATTTTACTTCCTTGAAACTTTGCGTTATGATGTTCTGGGTTATTCCTAGGCGCAAAGACGAAGGAGCTACCGATGGCACTGCTTTCTGAATTCAAACGAGTTAATTTTATGGCCACTGCACGGGAAACCTCCCGCTCAGCATGGAAGGGCACTGACGCGCTCCAAAAAGGGTGGAGGTCGTCAGCTCGCAGAGCTGGAAAGCGCTCGTCGTTTTGAGCTACTGGAGACCGCTGTCCCACGCGGTTCTGCGGCCGAGCTCTCGCTGCCGGGATGGCTGCCGGGTTTGCTTTCGGGTCACCCCCCCCGCCTTCTGCCGGTATTTGTCACCTGGTCGCGGGCAGACACGCGGCTGTCGCAGCCATCGACTGCACTCAGTCGCCTCCGGCCGTAGGACGAAAGCTGGAAATAACTATGTCAGGTTGTGGCTCTTGGAAGAGGGCAGGTTTCTGTTCGTTAGGATACGGCCGTTCTCTCCGCACCTTCCTTACAGACAGAAAACCCTGTTCCACAAACCCTTTTTTGTCTGTAAGATGTAACACGAGACAGTACTTTGTCTACAATCTTTCCGATAAAAATAGGTTAGACATCCAAACAGCAATTTTGCGGCTTCTCTGTTTATTCCACGAGTAACTCGGGCTCCTGAACACCTCCACAACCATCGCAGAAACCCCCAGCTGTAGCGACCGTTTCAACCTCAGGCTCGAAAGCCACCGGGAAAGCTCCGGTGTTCTCACGGCCCCCCCCGCCCCGGCTCCGGAGCGTTCGCTTGCGTATTCGAGACCTTACGCTAGAGCCAATCTTTATTTTTATGGCGCTTATAGTAGCGCTTGGATTTTATTTGGCAGTGCCGCTTAATAAAATCCTGAGCTGCTGCTGGCTTCCAGATGTCTCTAAAACCTCTGTTGATGGGGGTTGTCATTTAAGGAATTCACCGCAATCAGCTTACAATTATATGTTTACTGTGTAAAAGCTAGAGCATTAAGCTCACTACTCCTATTTTTAAAAGCTACCTTAAAGCAACAGGATTATTTTACCACTCTACTATCCCTCTAGGTTTTTCCCTAAACAAACATATTTTCTTTGGGTTGCGTATTTTTGAAAATACCTCTTACCGTGCTGCGCAGCGGAATTATTTTGTCAGTCTGTTGCGTACAGTAAAATTATCTCCACTTTGAGCTCCACACCAAGGAAAAAGGGAAAAGGCTACGGTACGCCAGTAATTGAAAACGTGTTTGGGAAAGCAAAATCCACCCTCACCCCAACCTGAAACCGCGGCGTGCCGCGGCTGCTCGGCGTGCCGCGGCTTCTCGGCTCCGCTCCACCCCTCGTCCTTCCCATCCGTGGCAAACCCACCAGCCCACAGCCGCTATCGCCCCGTTTTCCATCGACGGCCGCTCGCGCCCGCCGTCCCACAGAGCTGCTGGGTTTAAAGTTGGCTAAAATGGCTGGTCCTTGGCACCAAATCTATTAAAAAGAAAAAAATCTCTTTATTATCTCCTCGTGCTCCTCAGCCCCGTCACGTCCACTGAACAAGGAGCGTTACTCAAAATGGGTAATTTCTTTAAATATGACAGAGAAAAGCCAATATCCTGCAGAACCACAACAGAGCTTTAGCAAGAAGTCACCGGGCTACTCCTAGCGCTGAATGCTCAGGGTCTCAGGACAGCAAATAAGGACAAAAAAGGTTATTTTTGGAAAGTTTTTGAAAATTAGGAGGTGTAAAAATCTTTATAGAACTTTACTGAGATTGCCTACCTAACGCTTTGTTATTAAATCCTTCTTATGATAGGAAAATTCTATTTGCTTTAGTATTCCTTGCAACTCTGTGACGCTTTGCACAGCGACTCCTACGTTCGGTCCGAACTATTTCAGTATTAAAAAAAGGAGTCATTAATTCAGTAGGACTGTATCGATGTAACGAAAACGTATTGTACGAGAACACTGTTATTCCTCCTCCTCCATCTCCCGTGAATTAGTACAACCAACACCGTCATTCTCCATACAAACGGTGTATGCAGAGAAAAACATTCACACCACCACGCGGGCACAGTTAAATCAATTAGGCAACGCAACGATATTAAACGAACAAGCCAACAATGGAGGAGCTGCCATTTTACGTGAAAAACCAGCAAACATGGTGACAATTTCTGGCGCGTGTTGCTGCGCAACGACGTAACTCAAGACATGGCAATGAAGAAAGTGCCGTGAGATGCTTATACTGCCGATGATACAGACAAAGCTCATCCTTTCATCCCCTCCTGCCATTCTCAATCTTAAGGATGCTGTCATCCCCCAAATTTTTTCAAAATAAATCATGAAAAATAAGACAACCTCAAAATGCCCGATAGCAAATCTGTACCTGCAGCACATTTCTGCTTTTTCCAGAGACGGCTCTTGGAAGAGAAGACGGGGAATCGGCTACAACCACCCACCCCCTCAACATACCAATTTAATGTACGTAGTATTTTCTGCCTTGGGGAAAAAATGAGCTACGCCGTTTATCTTTGAGAGACACAAGCCATTTCCTTCGCTTGTCTTCAAGTTCTGAAAATCTGTAAGTTTTATAAAGAGTAACAGCTCCCGCACGCTGAGCCAAAACACTCATTTCTTCAATTCAACCACTTTGAGTATTTACAGTGTTTGTAAAGTCTATTTGTGACATTAACAAAACAGTTAGTAGTGAGATCCCCATTGAACTACAGTGGGTTTATTAGTCCTACTACCATTGAATTTTAGAAGTGTTAGGCAATTTCTGTACTCGGCTCCTTTCTTCAATTAGCTTTCCTTTTTACCAGCTGCATTTCTCTGAACTTATAAAAACAGAAAACCATCCCAAACGCTAAATAATACACTAATAACAATTTTTAAAAAAAATCATATGCATGCACTCACACACAAATTATTTTCTGTATGCACAAAAATAAACAAAAGTATAAATAAGGCTGTGTGTAAACATTCCAGTCTTCAACCTGGTTTTGGTAGCGTGAGAAAAAGCAGTTGTTGCAGAGGAAATGGAAAGTTCAGCGACGCGGGCTCGGGCCGGCGCAGAAGCTGCCGTTATGCCAGTCTAATCTGATTTTTACGTAAGCAGAGGGGATCCCTCCAGGCAGCTTTTAAAGATGGGATGTCTTCTCCTCCAGGGGATCTCAAAAGAGGGGGGAGTCGATACAAGAGTTGGTAAGCAACTCCTTGGCAAAATAGATTCAAGTTTCAATTTGTGATGCTTCACCTCTACGGCACTGAAACGTTTCAGCCCTCTACTGAGGGCGGACAGGAAAATTACTGTCTTTGGGGCGAAGTGAACGTGTCATACTCCTCGCGTCTCTATCTAATGAACTCCGAATGCTTTTGAAACCCTTTTCAGCACTGATTCTAACAGGCACTGAAAACCGATGGCAGTCATGGTCATATTGCAGTCATGGTCTTACTGATGCGTTGAATAACAATATAATCCCACTCTTCTTACGTATCCCCGTTCCTCCCTCCGTGAATCGCTTCACCTTTTTAGCTGCGGTGTGGGGAAACAGTATTTATCTAACGGGTGACCTTCCTTTTCAGAATAACTACTTCCCTGTACGCAGCCCTCTTCTGCAAGACTAGTAACATTCCTCGTATTGATGTAATAAAATCCAAATTATATTAATTAGGCCCCTTTTAGCAAATAGCTTTATATTAGCAATTCTCCTTCATTATTTATCTTTCCATCATTTCCCTTAGCGTCTACACTATTTAATGGAATTGCTTTTCAAATAATTAAGTATAAATTTACAAAACTAACTGAGCTCTGTTTTCACAACCCTCTACTTTGGCAGTACCTTACCTCACAAAATCAGAATTTGCACGAAAACTGTTTCACCGTGTAAAAACCAGCAACTGTCACTCCCATGTGAGAGCAAGAATTACCTTCCAGCTAGAAAGTCATTTTAATCACCTGCCGTGATGAAATGTTAGTGATTATCGTTCAATAACTTAATATCTCATTTTATTTAACTCTGATACAAGTAACTATTGGTGGTATAACAAGCTCAAAAAAAAAAAAAAGCTTTGCAGTTTCAGAATTGGCTTTAGCTCCTTTCTTTCTAAACTGATGGTTGGTAACTCACTTTCGGGTTATGGCGCTCTGCAATCAATCTGCTCTTGCTTTCTCTTTTTAGAAATACAATAAAAAGTTTTCTCCATGCCTTTTAAAGACGTCATCTTCGCACTCTGCCAAAAATCTGGGAGTGAAAATACTGATTCTCAGACGCTGCTACTTCAGGGAAAGGAAACAGAAACCTACAGTTAGGTTTCCTCATATGATAAAATACGCTCCTATACAATTTCATTAGACTCTGTCTTGCTCTGTAAAATAAATTATTAACTGCAATTTCTGGAATGTAATATGACAGCCAAATAACAGTAAAAGAAGTGACCAGAAATGTACTTACTACTTCTAATTGCAGTCTCTTTTCGGCATCTCTCTCCTAACTCTTCCATGTTGGTTTTTTTCCTTGTTGAAGCTTAAATAATTTTTCAGGTACTAATCTAGCCTAACGTTTACGCAGGAAATAACACAGAGCGTGCCACCACTCCGGGAGCTTTAGTATCCGTCGGGTCCAAGTTGTTGCTGAACCTGAAGATGATTTTCAATAGCAAATACTCTCCTTCATTCTTAAAATTCAAGAGTTGCCAAATCTGTATTTACGGGGACTGTTTTCTTGCTTTCTGTGCAGGGGGGGGTCTACCAGAGTTCATGCAAACCTCTTCCTCCCGCCCAGCACAACGCTCTCATCTACTGAACCGGGAACTGGTACTTTACAGCACAAGGAACCTCAGAACCAGCCAAAGCTAAGCAGGGCCATGACGCCCGACAGCGCCGCACGGCAGCACTGCCCTTCGCTGGGAATACCCGCGCGACGACTCGAAGGGTCAACCGCCCGCCATACACAGCTATAAGACCAAACGCTGCTCAAAATACGCAAATGTTAGAAACCGGAGGACGGAAGCTTCCGCTTTGTATTTCAGAGAGCAAATCCGAAAACAGATGAATAGGAAATTTAAAAGCCTTTTCCTGGATAGACTCCGTAGCTAACGTAATACAGATCAACTGAGGCGCCTTCAAAGAGGTACCCAGTAACCAAGCTGAACGTAGTGCCAAGAAGTGTGCAACTTTAAATGTAAATAAGGGTCATTACTTACATTTTCTTTTTTCTGTTTTGCAATCTTAATTTGACCAAAGATTGTTAAGAAACAACTTCAGCAAGTTTTTCTTCTTGAAGCTTCTAATAATTTAAGGATTAAAATACTTGTGTACGTTGAAATGAAGAGAGAAGCGAAAGCTGAGAGGCACATCCTTACCTAACAACAGCACCGTTGTTATAATCAAAGGGGTTGCGGATAATCAAAGGACTGGATAATCAAAGGGGTTGCGACATCCCTGCAAAACATCCTTCGGTCAATTGAACTGTCCCAGTTGCGAGAGCGGAAACGCCATGCGCTAGTAATAATTCTACACTGCAACCCGCTGAAGTCGCTCTGACATTGAAGCTCAACTTTAGGCTTTTGGTTTTTCAGAAATTTAGGCGTGTAAAGGCCTATAGGTACATTTTTAATTTCAAGCAGGTGACCACGTTATAAGTCGACTGCCCGGAGAGAAAACTGCAGTCAAACATTTCAGCAACTGGGGGGCAAAGAAATAATAATAATTAATAATCATCATCATCATCAAATTCTGCTTGAACCGAGAGAACTCGTGGGACTGAGCAGCACCGAAGGCGGCACAAAGAGGCCGCTTAAGGACGAGCGCTTGCGGCACGTTCCTCCCCGAAGAGGCATGGGCAGACGACCAAGCATCTGCTTGCCCATGTGGACCAGAGGAAAGGGCAGAGCTTCCATGGCAGAACCTTACAGGTTCCCTCCAAGGCCTCAAGCCCAGGGCGCGGAGTTTTCAGCTTGATCTTTAACTGCAAGAGGAGCGGCTTTTCCAGCAAGTTTACAGGATGCTCCAAGAGTGGAACCACTTGCCTAACCTGGCCTGGCCACTGCGCCAAACGGGGCTTATCCGATTTCCTGAAGGAACTACCAGCAGTTGTGTTTAAACGACACTGGACACGGCATCTAGAAAAGCGCTGCTCTCCCTCACCCCTCAGGAGCGATCGGGGAGAAAGGAAGGAGTACTTAACTTGGCTTTTGCTTGTTTCTGACTACAGGCTCACAGTTTCCTCCTTTTTAATTTTTCTAGACCTTCACCTTTTTCACCACCCTCCTAAATAACCTTTCACCACCTTCCTTAATAAACTAAACAGGATTTCCAAAGAGGAGCAGAACATATTTCCGCAACCACACAGCAAAATGAACATTTACTTTATTCCGTTAGACAGCTTCCCCAGCATCCCTGAGCTTTCCTTCTCTTTCAGGCACGGCCCCGCTCTTGCCATCCTTCCTCCAGGTACTAGGGGCAGGCTCAGAAAAACTGCACCCCGGCCTCAGCACACGGACCCGATGGCTCAAACACGGCAGGAGAGGTCAGTGCTGCGAGGTCCGGCGGGCCCAGGCTTGCTCCTTGCAGAAGACCCCAGGCAGGCTTCTTCGCACACAATTAAGGAAGACTTTTATGTTAATTCTAATAACCCTGACACAAAACGCTTGCGAACTGCGACGCCTTCTGCGCGACGTACGGTTTGTGTGCAGCATTACACACCGCAGCGGCTTACCGAACACTTCGGTATTATTATATACAATCTAAAAGCCCCTACATTATGATATCCGTCCTTCTTGAAAAATAGTGGTGGAAGTGCCAGGAAAAAATCAGACACAACACATCCTACCGGTCTGGTAAATGGCTATGTAGAATGGCATTGAAAAATATTTCATGGTTTATGTTTTTTAAAGCCCTAGAAATACTCTTAAGAGCTGTCCTGCTATAGTCCTGAATTTCAGCTTTTTACCTCCAGATATTTCAGGAATACAGCTGGAAACAAGCAGCACATCACTGTCTTTTATATCAATAGGCACTTTCTGTCACTCACGCTGCAGGACTGCGCAAGACGACGTTAGAAGAAAGAAAAGCCATTTTCTCCGACCTGCGAAGCTGCATTTCCGATGAAGCAAGTCCCACCCTCTAACCCGTAGAAACCATTTCCAGCGCAGTGCAAACAAAAGCACGTAACCCAAAACGCCTGGATTCTAACAAACCAGCCTACCTGGAAAAGCACTTTGAATGTATGGAGCAACATTTCCTGTGGCTAAAATTAGAAAGGGAATTTATGAGCCAACTTGTTATCTTAGGTCTCTGGAAAGCAGAAACAATGATAATAAGAAACAGAACTTTATAGACTGAAAGCACAAAAGAAACTCTCCCCCCTGCCTAAAAACCTCAAAACCCCAAACCTATCTTCATAATCTCCAAAGCTGAATTGCAAAGAGCCAGAGAAACCAGAGGCATCTTCTGTATTATGGAAAACTGCTGTTTTTCTTATGCCTCTTTTGTTTAGCAAAACGCTTACTTTTGATCAGCTAACAGACAACAGTGGGCTTGGAAAATGCTGATCAACAACATATGTGTAATTTTGGTATTCAACATCTGCCAGTTCCAAGTGGGGAACCCTGTACCCAAACCCACAATCTACATTTATAGCTTAGCTGCAGAAATAGAGTTGCAGGCTGCTGGTCTATCCTCCTTCAGCCTCTTTTATCTTCTTCTCACCTCTGTGGGATATAAAAAAGAAAAACCCAAACAAAACAAAAAACACGAGAGAGAAAAAAGGCCTAGACAAATCCAGCACGGACATGCAGCTCAAACACAGAAGTCTAGCTACCACTGTTGGCTCAGGAATATATTTACACATGTATTTTTAAGGTCTACTGGCAAAATGAAAGACAGGCTGATGAGCGAGACCGATGCGTACCCTGGGGTTTATAACTGCCCTTATTTACTTTCTGCTCCACCAGCTTTGCTGGTGCCCGCGTGCCACCGACCGTGGCCTGAAAGCAAACAGCAGATGAGCCCGTTCCCTGGGATGACTCTTGGTTTTGAACTCCTTTTTCACTCAATACAGCTCACAGCTTGACACCTCAACAGGAAAGACAAGTAGGTTTGAGTCAAAAGGTAAGCCCGGGATTTTTCAGTCTTGCCAGGGGAAACAGCATGCTCCACAAGGGAAGCTTGACGTCCAGCAAATTTAGTAATGTGCTGCAGACAAAAGATTATCTCTACCCTGAGGATTCCTTGTAAAGCCCAAGAGATATACAATGCTCCTACATTTAGAGCAAAAATAGGGCCTAATTCCAGCTCTAGGATATTTGGGTAAAGATACTCACACTGATCCATCCTTCTGTAAACCCTCCTGCAGCCTTGGTCTCTGCAATACCTTGGTGGAAACAAATGCCATGATGCAATACATGCATGGAAAAGCATCTGTTATTATCTTATTGGCACTATTTTTCACATTTATTGACTATCCCTTTGCCCTCTGTGTTAATTTTAACGGCTGGGAAGGAATAAGCCTGATGAGAGAATATGAAATTTTTGAACAATAAAGCTGCCAAAACAAGCGTCAACCAAGCACACAGGGGCATGGCTTTGTCAGGGGGTTCAAACTTCTTCAAAAACTGTAATACCCCTATCGCAGAGTATCTTTTCTGAAAATATACCTAAAGAATAATGCATTTAGAATTGAACCTAACTACGAATACAGGCGGGTTTAGAAATTCAGCATTTGCTTCGCTGGCTGGATCGCGAACGAGGCGCCAGCGCTGAAGAAACCGCAGAGGAGCGAAAGGGATGCTTTGCAGCAGGGATGAAAACTGAGCAATCTCAGCCCGGTAAAGCCAGTCTCTAGCACTGCCCCGCTCACCAGTACATCCAGTGTAAGTTGTAAGCTGTGGTATGGAGACATACAGCCTGCTTTGCATGGCTGCAGTGATGTGAAGCAGGTGTAAATACATTTTCCATATGTAACATGCCTGTTTCGGTATGCTAGGGACTCTTCTCTTTAAGGACAATAAGGTCACAACACTGTGAAGTCTTTTGAAGACACCGGAGAGAGATGTTTTCCTCCAGTTTCTTGTTCGGGGTGCAAATGCGGGTTCGGTGTGTGTCCCCGCCCCAGCTGACAAGAAAGTACCTCAAAATTCAAAAACAGATGGCTAAAGTAATAACCCACCTTAACTTCTGCCTAGCCTTCCATTTTAACAACTGCAGGTCGCGTATTGAGACCCAGGGGTTCCTCCGTAACGCACTCGCATTACGCGCACTCCTGTGCTCACATTAAATTAGTGCCGGTGGCCAGGCCACGATAACGGCACGGAAGTCAGCAAGATGATGGAGGAAGCCTTTGGGAGCAGCATCCCGTAGAGTCTCTTCAATCCAAGCTTTCGGTCACGCATCTGTCAACATTTCCCTGGCGAATTTGCACACGTGGGAAGTTCTGACATTCCAGATCGCTCAGAGTGCAACGATCCTTTGGGGATACTGAGCATATATTTCCAAAACTTCCTTTTATTTTATTATTGAGTAAACAAAAAACTGCTTCCAACTTAAAACTACATTTTACTGGAAGGGAAACAAGCGATGAGAAAACTGCACGGCGGCTAGGACTTTGCTCTATAACGCTGTTTTAAAATAGATTGTTCAGAGATCTATGGACAGATGAGGATTTTTCAAGAAAAATTCCACTCCTGTAGATGGGACAATTATACAAAGCCACAAGCATCCCAGAAATACGTCTTATGTATTAAATTTTCTTCTGCCCACGTACTGGCTGGCATACCTCAGGAACTACGGAGGGCCGTACCAGCCTCTGCAAGACACCGGCGGAATTTAGTAAATGGAAGAGAAGAGAGGCTCCACGTGAAAGTTTTGTCAACTCTAGGCTCTCGGGAGCGGGAATTTATTTATTTCAAACTAAAAAGGCACGGCCAGATTGAAAGCTGTTAGAAGTTTGTTAGAAATCCCACCCAGGAAAATTTCACTCGGGACTGGAAGATGCCACCTATCTTTGACTGACATTTGACTGAGATTTTAGGAACGATGAATAGCAAGCATGCAGGATGCACGAAAGGATTCCAATAAAAAACAATGGTCTGATGCAACTGGAGCCTGCTCCGGCCCTTGGTAACAGAGTGAGCTATTGTGGCTCTTGGTACTAACAGTTTTTTAATAGAATCCAGACAAGAGCATGCACCAATTTAAGTAAGACTTTCTGAGTCTATTTTCTTACACTGGTGCAATCTCTTTGTGTTGACAGGGCTACAATCCGGCAAATTCTTTCCCTCTTGCATAATGCAGGTAGTCTGGATCTGACACGCTAAATCAGCGTTTTATCGAAGCCAGGGCAAGCCTACAGGCTCATCGTGCCCTCGCGCAGAGCCGTGCAACTGCGCTGCTCTCGACGGGCTTGCAGGCAAGTAAACCTAAATCGATTACGAAGTGCGTGTAAACCTACCACAAGCTGGTGGGCTCTGCACGTGGAACTTTTTTGGGTTGGTCCCTGTTAAAAAGTCACAGCCTGACATTTGAAAAGTAAAGTAAAAAGCAGATGCCATAGTGGCATCTGCAGTTTTCCATTTTTTTTTCCCCCCAAGCAACTGATCAAATAATATTGAAAACACACAGCAAGCAGCCACGTTTTCACTTACGTCAGAATGAAAATATATCATCTCCGGCATCTTTGTGACCATATATAATGTGACCATATATAAGAAAACTAACTCATATGTTTCCAAATAGCCATCACACGCTGGTAAGAATGACCCTCTCCATTTCACCTTTCTTCAGTATTGGCTATCCACATGCATTCCTTGCCACCTTCTTCCTAGCACACAAAGCAGTAACTAAATAAAAGCAACCATCTGAGAAGGTATGGCAGGGCTTTAGGAAATGCACACCACCGGTTCTGCGATTTAACTCCGCTACAAACTTCGGCCAGCTTTTCTCCACACGTGTTTATACGCACTGAGGAGTCTTTATAAAGATGACCCCTGCGCTCTGCAAGTAACTCGAAACACTCGGTCGAAAAGAATGAGACAGAAATATTCTCCGTACAATGAGAACGTTTTGTGAAATGTTACTGATGTACATTCACTTGATGTTACCTTGAATAGCACTTCATTAACTTGATTTGCCTAAGTCACACTCGGAAAAAATAAAAGATTTGTCCTTAAGGGATCAAATCAAAAGAAATAAATTTGCATATCACAGATAACTCCTGCAATAAAAATAAGAGGATATTAATTTTTTTTATGTCATCTCTGTGTCAGTTTTCCAATAAAGAAAAAGATTGCTATTGTGTCACCAGCACAGTTTGAAGAATTAATGTTTGTATCAAGTGTTTGGTAAATGCATTTTATTACTGTTAAAATCAGCTATAACCGATTCCCCCCCCAATTAAAACCATCCAACCCAGATGCTCTCCGGTCAGAACCGAAGAGCTACGTAGGGTTCTACAGAGCCTGCAAAAACGTTGCCCATCGCATGGTAGACGGACCGGAGCGGAGCCAGCCCATTTCAACAACAGGGCAATCCAGCAATCCCACTACCGGGATCGCCGGCCGTGGGAGTCATGTGAGCCTCAGGGTATCTGTTCAAATGGGCTACAAGGAACCAGATAAATAGAAACGATGCTGCACAGCTGAATTCAGTTGTTTCACAACTCCCCCAGCACTGCGCCCGGTGCAATACAAACAGGCAGCTGTAGCTCCAGGTAAGCTGTTACTCCTAACTTACGCACCACTTGTTTACGTGCGGTTGGCAGCTTTAAACGGTTACTAATTCAGGACTGAAAAATAGAAATAATGGGAAAAAAAGCTGCTGCAGGAGGCACTTCAGAATAACAACCTATAGCAGCAGGACAAACACCGGTTTATGCGGTGAAGAAGCAAACCCTAAGTGCAGCCACCCCGTAAGTATGCATCACTATACGGCTGTATTTTTAATTTAATTCGCAAACTTCAACCACGGAGTATTTGCAGTGTTTCGAGCAACAAAAGAAAGATTAATTCGAGAGCCGCTGCTGAGAACAGCTACTGAGTGTTGTGTCTTCCCAAGCAGAGTATCATCTTTTCAGACAGCTTATTTCCCCTCCTTAAGTAAAATATATAAACAAACAATCCCTCCCCAAAATAAAAAGAATTTGAAAGTCGCAAAACAAAGTTAAGAAGGAAATACTTCCAGAACGATGTTTATTCACACAGTCAAAACGTTTCTGAAATTCCTTCCACTTCCTCCCTGTCTAGCGTTCAGACAGCCTCTAGTCCTGCCGCGACACATTAACCGTCCCCTTCCTCTTCACATGGCAGCCGCCATTTCGGGCTCCAGGTCGGATCTACAACACTGATCCCTTTTACCCAGGACACGGCACTAAACCCACCATGGAGACTGACCACGTGTTGGTGGAGCAGACCCTCGAGGACACGACGGCTCCTGCAAGAGCTGGTTGCAAGACGGCACTCGCCACCTCACATGAAGGGTGCCGTGCTCTTGGCTAGTTACACCGATGAGAAAGACACAGCCAACCTCTCCACTGGAAGAGTCTTACCCAACAGCTGATCCGACTTTCTGTTGTTTTCAGCCTGTGATCCCTAGACTCTCTGAATTTATGGAGTATTTGTTAGGGGTCTGTGAACAAAAACCAACGAAAACGAGCCTGCTGAGAGCTGGCTTTGAATCGCTAAGCGTGTCAGAGCGCCCAGTCTCATAGGAGTCTGCAAACCAGAACAGGTTGAAAATCACCGTAACAAGGGATCTTCTAGAACACCTTCTACTGCCCTCTCCCGTGGTATCACTGTCCAATGGAGTAGACTGCATCTCTTATTACTAGAAGACGGCATGGCAGGCAAGAAGGGTGATGACCCCCCCACACACTACAAGGACAGAGAACAAACTTCCTGCCACATGAGTAGCTGTTGAGGGTCTTCATCCCATCACCCAAAGCTCCCAGCACATAGAAGCCAAACACCTGGGTCAGGAGAGATTAGAGCAATCGGGTATCTCGTGACAAGACTTAAACCATGCTATCTCTGGTCCTGTGCATTCGCTTCAAATACTGTAGCACTCTCCAGTTTAGCAACTTGTACTTCACTGAGTAATACAACATTATAGATTAATCATAACTTAGATGAAACGTGCCCATAAAATATAGAAAATATGGAATTAATTATTTCACATACCCAAATGGTAAACTGCCTGATGAAACGAACGTTGAAATTTGTCACTTGTTACTCAGCGGATTTGCTTGATCATCATTACATCATGTCACTAAATCTACCTAGCGTGAATGACATTAAACAACATATAGTTAAATAATTGACGTGTTCCTTTGGCTTGTAACTGTGTTTGAAATTAGTTCATCCTCATGCTAGGAGCAACAAAGTCTTTGCCCAGCGTTGATACTCAAACCTAGTTTTAAGACCGAAGGAAATACTAACACCACCGGCTGACAAGCAAGTAGAAGTCTTCCAAATGACACAAAATGGATGTGGGTAAAGTCAGCGTTTCTGTTGTTCCAAGGTTTGAATATTCCATAAATCATCTATTATTACTCTCCGCATTTGGACCAAACCTGGCAGCCTGCTTCGTACCAAAGCAAGCGCCCAACAACCAGCTCCTCTGTCAGCTCATGTCCTGTATTTGATTTCTTCATCCTTTGCAAAAACATTCTCAGACTTCAGGCTAATAACTAGCTTATTACATTTCAAACTTCCCTCAGGCTAAAAGTTATTACTGGGGAGTACAGGAATGTGTCTGGAATGCAAAAACAACCGGGGTGAAAAATCAGTGGGCTCTGAACTGGTATAAATAGATAGTTCACTATGGAAACTCATCTCTTCTCAAAAAACAAAAACCACAAGACAGTGGCCCACTATCTCCTCTAGTTGATCTACTGGTAAACTGATTCAGCCAGTCTTCCAGCTCTTAGGAAGAGGCATCTCATAGCTACACAAAATACAATATAAATAATGTTTCTGTTACGCTTGCATGCTAGATAGCTAACTACCCTGTGCAATCTGTTGATAAACTGATGTATGAGACAGTAGTTTCCGGATACGCCAAATACTTAACATTTTGCAAAGAAATGGGGAAAGAGCTCTTCCTGTGGAAGCTTTCTTTACGGTTAACGCGATACCACATTAACACGTTTCTTGACAGAAAGTTGCCATTATGAAAACTAACTTCAGTCCACGCAAATTCCTGCACCACCCTTCACCTTGCAACGCCCAGGCAACTTCAAGCAGAGTATTAAACCATGAGATCAGCACGCATAGCGTGAAAGTCTCTTCTCTTTTTCCAGCCCCTCTGCAAAGGCTGTTACAGCACACAGCAAGAAAGTAGTCCTGCAAGGTACCTAGAAAAACAGGCCCAGGAAATTAGGGGGTCAGTCCCCCCGCCAGCTTGAGTTTTGGGGCTTTGGGCTGGTGTTGTGCTGTACCTGCGTAACTGAAATCCCTCCTCATTTAGACGTGGAGTTATTAGAAGTCTCTTAATCACTTTGAAGGACACTGGGAAAAGTAATGATCACGTTACAGTACTGCAGAAGAAGATGCTTGTGAAAACTACGTATTTAATTGCAGCCATACCTGTAGAAAGAAAGCTTAAAAAAAACCAGCGAGAAAACTAAAAATCGAGTGAAAGCACAGAAACAAAAGAAAGACCCCTTCCCCTACCAAGCTCCACAAAAAGGGCTCTCGGTGATACTTAGCAAAACTGAAAGAAATCCAACAAAGGCTGAGTATTTCCCCGACCCCCGTATTTGCTTCTGTGCTGCCGTCGCCATTTGCTGTCAGAACTCTGTTAGAATTGGAAGGGGCACCTCTCCTGCCCAATTTCTTTGCAATTCTACCAAATCACTTCCCTAATGAAGTCTTTCATGATTTATTTCAAGATTCAAGCGTTCAAAAACAAAATTCCTCAATGAAGAATGAAGCATTTTGCGGGATTACTCTTTCCCTGAGGTTAGGGATAAAGATTTCTGAGAAACATGATGAATCACAGTGGTTTTAACTTACTCATCTTAAAAAGTGTTTTCTTTTTTTAAACTGATAACAAGCAATTCTTTTTTTCAAAAATATCTAAGAAATGCTATGAGCTTGTTTGAATGAGAAAGAGAACACGCTTTTTGTTACCCTCACGCTTGTATATACTATTTTATGCAAAAGGAGCATTTTATAACCAACTGCTGACACTTTTCAGTATCACCCTGAGATAACCAGTATCATCCCTTGCTGGTTTAGAAGCAACAGCATCTCTAGAGTATAGCAAGGCTGCTCCAGAACTCAGAGATGCATAGGAAGTTTCAAAACAGAAAGATTGACAGTGTTAAAAGCGCCTTTCAATTTCCAATGCCTTCCTCGAAGGAAATGGAAATTAAACATCCAACATAATGAAATTAAAGACACTGATCTCATTAAACGGTTTTAAACAGAGTGCATGACTTACAGGTAAGTTCATAGGTTATTCGGTACCTATATTCCCTGACACTAACATCAAAACCTCAGTCACACAGGTCTACGTCTCAGTTTTCACATTTTTGTGCGCAGTGAAATCTCTACTCTTTATCGGCATTTTGCCCTCCTCCTGGGTGGACTTCTGACCACACTTCACTCTTCCTTCCTTTGCTTTTGCGCACTCTCCTTTCTTAACCAGCAATGCAAACATTATGGAAGAATTTTATGTCGAAATAAAGAGTATCCTCCCAAATGATTAAATCTAAAAAGCTTTGTTAACAAACTTGTTTAATAAAAGTTTACTTACTAAGAACACTACAAATTAAACAAATATGTTGTGAGAGTAAGTTTTAATATGAAGGAAGACGTGTCGGTGCTGTGGGTATCATGTAGAAGTGAGATATTTTCTCCCTTAGAAAGCATCATCATAGGATATCTCAGAAACACCAGGAAAAATCAGAACTTAAGTATATTACAATATATACAAGCATGCAAATAATGCATTACTAATATAGCAGTCTTCCACTGGAGCTTATAGAACGATCACCACTTCTGCAGGGAAAAAAGAAAAATCAAAAGTTGTACCAAAATGGTCAAGCCCAAATTAATTGCATCGTGCAGCTAATAATTTTAGAAGAAGGCTTCCCTGATCTCCCAGCGCACAGCTGCAGCTCTCTGCTGAACCCGAAAAGGCCCAGCAGGTTACGTGCACAGCCAGCAGTTTTTGTTCCACTTGAGGCACTTCCCTAGGCTGGAAACCTCTGTTCGTGTCTCTTAGGAAAATGAAACTTCAAAATGAACAGCATTATCCTCCTGCAGAGCACAAAATCCAACCTAAAACAAACTTTTTGCGCTAAACCCGTAATTCGGTGTCCTTTTTTCCAATTAGCTGCCTAGTCCCCAGAAGGACATTTTCATTTTTCATTGATCCAGGCCACTGGAATTTCATGCAAGAGTTCACTTGGGAAACTGGAACAGGAGCATATAAACTTACAACTGAGAAAGGAAATACTTTTCTAATAGTTACTGGAGGGCTCCACTGAGTCATAGACATCTACCAAAGGTATTACACAACAGCTGGGTGTCCTGTTTGTAGAATAAAAATAATATATAGGATATGGAAATCATATAGCATTTCTTAAAAAGAATTTCTCATATGAACCATATACAATTTTTTTTTTTTTTAATTTATGAAGCTGCCACAATCTTAAGGAGCAAGCTCTGGTTTTAAAAGGAGGCATGCTTTTCATCTTTTATGTCAGAAGCATAAAAGCTGTTTACTTCAGAGGAAAACTGATTATTTTAAGTCTGCTCTCCCATTAGCACCAAAGCACAAGCAAAGCATTTGTCTTTTCAGCTGGAGCGGCACGGTGCACACATCCAGGGCAGCTGCACTTTCTCTCCCAGGCAAACCAGCAGAGAAGCCTGGAGGTAAAAAAAAAAAAACACACAACAAGAAAAACCACAAACCCAGAATATAGCTGTGCTCAGTGAAGCCTGAATCCAATCTTTTGGTGTGAAGCCTGTGTTGCTTCTAGATTGCCGCTTCATCTACTGGAGGGTACAGCAGGTTCAGGGAAAGATTTGCCAACTCAAACAGGGAACTGTTGCGAGGACTATCACAACAGCTACTCTTTGTTCAAGATAACAAGGTGATTGCAGGAGTTCAGCTGAGGGGCCCTAACAACGTCAGAAACTGAGTAAGATCTCACAGAGAAAAAAAAAAAAAAAACTATTTCAGGAAGACACAGGATAGCTACGGCTCTCTAAAGCAAATAAATAAAAACACTGGGTACTGAAATAAGGCTCAGCCCATTTTTGCCCGACGCACTAAAAATGCTGGGCAAAGACGCTGATCCCAAGAGAGGAGCATGCAATACAGAACCTGCCCTGAGAAACCCACCCTTCTAAAATGCTTCAGTTTATACGCTCTCTCCCGGGAAAAGAAACTCAGAGGCCAACGCCTTCGTCTAGTCCAAAGCGAAGACTCCACTGACCTCCCCAAAGGCTCTTCATCATCTTTATTATCTGTGACAGAAGGCGTAACGCGAGCAGCGCCCCGGGACCGTGCCCCCAGCGCAACTCTGGACGCTCCCGCGAGCGCCTGCGGCACCGCTGCCACCCGGCCCCTCTTGACGGCCAGCATCTCCTCAGGCGCCCCACGGACCTACGCAGCTGCGGCATGCGGATTCACGCTGCGCTTGCGGCCCGCTGTCCCTCCCTTCTGAAAATGAAAACAAAAGATGCTCCTTCCCCTCCCTCTACTTCTGTTTGCAAGCGGGTGGATCTGCGCAGCTCTGGATCTGCACGGTTTTGTCCCCTCTGTTTCTCTCATTCTAAGGAGAAGAGGAGGAGGCAACCCTGTAATTACATTTTGGAATATTTTTCCCTGAAAAAAAAGGGGAATAAAACCGTGGATTTGTGTTAAACTTGAGCGCAGAGTAGATACTTCCAAGTCTTATGCTGCACTCAAGAGACAACACAAGGCAGGTCCCAGGAGAGAGAATTCAGAACCAGGCTCTAAGCCTGGCAGCCCCGTGGGTTGGTTGGCCCAACTTCTGGCCAGCTTGTTCCCCAGGAGGCAGAGCTGAACCACCGAACGGGCAGACAGACATCAGGCCATGCTTCACAACCAAGAGCGGCAAGAAGGGCCTCTGAGGAGCGCTTATCAAGTTGCACATGTTTTCTTCTCCAGATCCCTCCTGCAAACTCCTCTGCTGCCAGCAGTACTACAAAGAAAGCTTCTCGATGGTCAGAAATTAAACACGTCAGATTGGCTTCATCAAACAGGCGTGGATGTTCCCTACTTCACTGAGTAGGCTCAACCCACCCTTCCACTGCAGAGAAGAGCCACCAAGTGCGGGAGGTTTTGCGATGAAGTTCTCCAGCTGCATTCTAGAACCCCTCCTAGGAGAGGAACCAGGATGCACCAAAACATATACTAAGGAAGAGTCCAAGTCCTTACAAGACAGCTAAAATCCACCATGCAACTTGCAGGAAGCGGGCAGGAGGCTGATTTTTCCTCTCTCTGCCTTCTCTGCTATGCTTGCATCCACACAGATGAGTCGCAGCGGTTATGGAGAAAGGAGTCAGCCCTGCTCATACCTCCCTGAACGTGAAAGTGAGGTTTGGTGTTGCCCCCTCCCCACGCTGCCGTGCCTTAGAAATGGCATGTTTACATGAAGCTGAAGAGGTAAAATACTGGAGTGCTCTCAGATGGAGGTACATGTCACCTAGTGCTGGTACACAGGTTTGGTCTGCCTCCTCTCCACAAAGAGCAGGAGCTCCTCCATTTGCAGATTGCACTTAGAGTAAGAAAACAACTCTACGTTACCACTGAATTCGTGGCCAATACCGAACTGGGGGGGACGGGACACGATGACATGATGGGAACAGTCAATATACCGGTACATCAGGCTGCTATTTAGCGAGACCTCAGCAGCAAGAGCATACCAGTGAGCTGAGAGAAGCTGTCCTTCCTCTCTGTTCAGCACCCCGAGATGGCACCCGGAGCACCATGGCTAGTGTTGGGTTCCCCAGACCAGACAGACACCTGACACAGTGGAGCGACGCCAGGGTGGGCCACCACAATGATTAGGGGGCTGAAGCATACCACGTGCAAGGACAGAGTTGGGTTTCAGCAGCTTTGAGAGGAGAAGACTGCAACTACCTCATGGGAAGTTTGGGAGAAGACAGAGCCAGGCTCCTCTCAGAGGCGCACAGCGGCAGGACAAGATACGATGAGGACAAACTACAGCTGGGGAGATTCATAACGACCAGCTCTAACTAAACCTCTTCTGAGCACGAGTTTGGACAAACACCTCCAGAGGTCCCTGAACAACCTATGTTATCCTGTGAAGCCAAGCGGCTGCCACATAGAAAACTATAGGAAAAGTTTTGCTTGTCTCAAAGATCTGCTGTCTGCCTGTTTGGTTTAGATTTTCATTGATCCATTCGAAGAATACATAGTGAGGAAGAAGTTTTCCAAGTTTTCATCATATTTTAAAATTCCTCTTTGTGCCCTAATCTTCAAAAAGAAAGGTCATAATAGATTAATTTTTTTCAAATCAGGTAAATCTGAATTCATCATGAATTTTGTCCAGTTGACAAAAACCATGGGCAAGCACTGCTCAGCAACCATCACCACCGTTCAGAACAGCAGCCCCGTAACCATACCTGCATCTTATACGAAACCCTGGGTGCTGCAATAAACATTATAAGCCTGTATGTTATTAAAAAAAAAGAAAAAGAATATCTATTTCTTTTTCAGTTGAGGTTTCAACATATATCCTACCAACATTTTCATCGCTATTTCTTCAGAAATAACACCGTTTAACATCGTGTATAAGAAACTCCCACCCTGTTCTCTGAGGAATTTCCACCATAACCTTCACCTGGCCTTGGAAAATGCTGACCACATATATTGAAATCATGTTTATGCACTGAAAGCTTCATGAAACATCTCCAGTGAGATGCCTATATGGGGCAAGACCTTCTAAATCACTCCTGATATGTAGCGATAAACCAAATTTCAAGTCCTGGCATTGAAGGAAGAAAGACTCAAAGAGATGAATTGGTTCACCTGACTCAAAAGCATGAAGGTTACAGCTGAGAAATAACAACTTTAAATGCCAAAGTAGTTATTTTTATCACTCCCTCTCATTTAAATTTAAAGCAGGACAGCACTACTGACATTGTTAGTTGCCGGTGTTGTTGAAATGCAATGGGAATCGGCATTTTTTTTTCCCCAGGAAAAGAGAGCTCTCACATTCTCAACAGCTCTTCCAATACGAGTTAACATGATGAATAAAAAATATGTGGCATATTGAATGAAAAAGAAATCTGGGAACAGCTCTAACAGCTCTGAATCTGCAGTACAGATTTTATTACTCTTTTGCACAGTGAGGCAGAGCATACTTGCAGCAGCCGCCTACTTTCCAGATCAAAAGAACATGAAGCTCTTATCAAGCACCACACTACATATTTCCAGGTTGAAGGAGAGTCCAGACCACAATTTAATGAGACATGATTCCGATTCTCACTCTTCATACGGATCCCCATAAACTTCCCACTAAGGCCATGCATCACAGCAATATTCTTTTGGTAATCAGTTTAGTTCTTGTGTTTAAACTGTTTTCCTCCAGAAGGTTAAAAAAAACCAGGGAACGAGTAAACTGCGAACAGTGAAGTCATGTAAAGCCTTCATGGCAAAATCATTTTAAATTCAAATTTAATTGGAATATAGCAGCCTAGGAAATTATGGTTCTAAACCACTAACAAGCGAGGGAATGTTTAGTAACCCCAAGCAAAAATCCCCTGGCCTCTCTAGCAGCACAGTTCAAGCTTGAAGCTTTAAATCTATTTATAGACCTCGGGCACATATCACTACAATAGTTGATTGTGCTTTGCAGCTGTTTTGTATATCTAGAAGGGCAGGAAAGAACAGACTGCACTTTGATCTTTCCCTTTTTTGGAGTATTGAAACAACAACAAAAAAATGCCATTAGAAAGGACTCAATATTTTTGAATCACAAGGCTACATGTTCCAAAAGCCACAGCTTACACTAAACATGCAGGGCTTAGAGCTAACATGTTCAATTGTTTACCGTGATTATAAACACAGGCTGCAGAAAATATTTATTCTAGAAGCACGCAAACTATTTTACCTATCATGAAAACATATGCCAAATCTAATTATAGGAGTCTTTACTCCCCAAAGCATCTGTTGTTAAGTGACACACACATAAAATTAAGATTCAACCCGAATGCAACTGCATCATAAATTAGCACTTAGCATTTCTTGGGCAATACAAGAAATGAAGCATTTGCTCTAGATATCGTTGTGGGATAAGAGTTAACTACATACAACCTGTAAAACCTGTTGGTATTAAAGCTTTATGACTTACACAAATGTACTGGAGCTAACGCTACTGAAGACTAATATATGTCACTCACGAAAGCCAAACCAGCGATTCCTACCTTAAAAAGTGTGCTGGCCCTTTCTGAGCTCTGAGGTTAGGGAAGGATCTACTGGCCACTCTTACATTCTTACCACATGTATCACTCTAGCATTCAAGCAGCTGGATGATTGAATCAGTACTATGGTGAGGAAAAAAAAAAAAAATCTAAATTTTTTAGCAATAGAAAGAAAGGAAATAAGCATGAAGCAAGCACCTTCAGAGACCTGGCTGCACCATGTCTAGTTTCCCTGAAGAACATTTCTAATCAAATGCTGACAGGATTTACAAATGGCAGTAAAACGTAAAATGGGATATAAATGTACAGTTTACAATTACTGTCTAAATGAGTGTCGATAGCTCGTTTCCAAACAGCCCCACGGACTGAGTACATGAATATGTTTAAAACGTAGCAAATGAGCAGTCTGTAGAAGTTATTTAAAAAAAAAAAAAAAAAAGGCACCATTAGAGAAAATCAGAAGGTAAAAGAGCTTGTGGCGAGCCCCGCAGTACCACAACCAGACCTTACCGACTGCGCAGCGCGCCCGGGGATCTCCCTGCCGTACAGCAGGCTGCGGGGCAACCCCAGCTCTTCCGCGCTTTCCAAATGTTGATTCAGGTATGTCAGAGAGAGCAAATAAACAACTCATTGAATTAGCGAGATGGAAAAGTAGCAGTAGGCTGCACGAAATGCAGCAGATCAGATGGAGGAGAGAACAAATCTGTAAGAGGAAAGTTGGCACGATGAGACTTTCGTTAAGTGTTAAACAGCCCCCGCGTTATCCCTATTGCACGATCGGCAGAGCGCATTCGATGATTATGAACAAAGCTTTTAGACTGTTAAATATATAAGATAGGACATTAGATAGTACTTTTTCAAACTTAATTTTAAAAGAAATATTTAAGTATATTCATACCCTGAATACAGATTTACTTCTGCTGTGGCGTGTATCTCTTGCATCCGTCTTATATATTTAAACCAGAGTTCACAGGGAGAGAGGTTTTTTGGGGGTTTTTTTTCGCTTTTAGAGCACTTGAGAGTGTTCTTGATTTTCATTAGCATTATTATATCATTATATATTAGATGCTGATACACAAAATAATAATTTATTAAAGAAATTATTTCTATTAGAGTAATAATAAAAATGCTACTACATCACCCCAATCACAGGTATGGGAGCGGTAGAGCAAGTATTTATTGCTAAGGATATAACCATGTTTCACTGTACACATTTGAACAACCAATAAATTTTTTAAAAATTGAGACCTTTTTTTTTTTTTTTTTCTTTCTTGGCCACAAAAGCTTTTACAAATCATTTGATTTTTCACTGAATAAGGACTACTGGTAGCTACTACTAGAGAAAGTAAAGCAATATAGTGCTTTGGCGGCGGAGAGCTCGTGGTCCTGGAAAGGCATCTCCAAAACCACAACTTCAAAATATGACTCAGTATTAGCAGGCAGTATTAAAGAAAGAATAAACACGAGAAAGCATGAGCTGACAAACACAGCAGCAGCATCTATGGAGACCACGACAATTAAGACTTGTAACTGTGCATATCGCTGACAAATTTGTTAATGTGGTCCAAGCAAGAAAGGTAAGAAAACGCACTGAAAAGCTCCAGTGTATTCACATTCTGCAGTGCAATCCAAGACTGAATTTTTCCCTTTTAAACTCATTATTTTAAGAGCTGGAAAAGCTGAAATCTAGAAAGATCTCTCATGCTGTTCTCTTCTAAAAAACTTTTAGTAAAAACATGTTTTACATACAAAATCTAAACTTTCCAAAGCGGACTAAGCTATAATTATTAATGGCATTCCAGATGTGTGTTACCTGTTATCGTAATAACTCTTTTCGATAGAGGGACGCCTCCCTGCAGTATTATTTCTAAAGTAAAACACGTTAAACAGTAAGTTTAAATGTCAGGTTGGCGCAGGCTGAGCTAAACTTTAGCTTTAAGTCGTGTACAGCTGTTGTGCAATGTCAAAGCACGCTAAAAGCTTCCATCTCACTGGTTTCATGCCCACGTGGAAGCCAGCCAGACTTGATGACACAGATAGGATACAGTAAAGCTTGTATAATTACTGCTAAACACAAGAACTGTGCTAAAACAACACTTGCAATCTTCCTTAAACCCGCAAGAATGGGAAATCCAGAGGAGCGTCCCTCAACCGAGGCCATGGAACAAGGTACTTCCAGACGCAAGGTACGATAAATACCCTATTCTTGCAAAACACAAGGGCTGAAGATCAAGTTCGAAAGAGAGAGAGAAAAAACAAACTCTGCTTGCCGGGTGAGACGCCCGAGCTGAGAAAAGTTAATTAACAATATCCATAAGGAGCAACACAAGAACCCCCCAGAGATGCCTCCCCAGGGAGCACTGCACACACCAGCAGCCAGGTAGAAGCCGCGGACTTTGAGATGACTCAACATCAGCATTTGATGAAGCCAGCTCCCACTGCCTGACCATTTTCCTCATTTTGGGGTTAAACAGCTCCAAATCCATCCTGGAATACACGGATAAACCTCTGAGAACGGCAAACCACCGCCCATCAATTTGTGTTTGCAGACCTTCGCGGGAGACGAGTGACAAACGCGTAAGGGATGTGAGGCACCACCGCCACCAAAGGCGTTATTTGTGACCAGTTTGAGATGCACTTTCCAAAATACACATGCAACTTTCAGAAAACGATACCGTTTTAACAAGCAATGGTGCATACTAACAGACCCCTAGAAATACTTTTACAATTGAAACATTACACACAGTAACCACTATTTATACTTCAATATGTCAGCCTTAAATATTTACTTTTCCACTCACTCAGTTTATATTATATGCCAACAGAGCACTTTCTCGCATCGTTTAAAGAGCTTATAGAAATTTAAAATGCTCTGAGCAATAAGGAAAAGTGTTATAATTCAAATTAAATGATGAGGAAAGAAAAATCTTTGCTACCTTTTACCCAAAATTGAATTTTATGCAAAGATCCATGATTTTTGCAAATGACTTTGCAATGTTCCTCCTGATAAAAGACTTTTTAAAAAAAAAAAACAAAAAACAAAAACAAAACAAACCATTTTGAACTTTAAACCTCTATCTAGGCTTTACATCATTACACGGCGACCATTCATCAGTCAGGAGCATCATGTTATTCCCCTGCCCTACGGGTTCTGGAAAGTCAAAGATTCTAGTTAAGAATAAGTAAATGTTTATACTTCTAATCCTCATGTCGGCAAGGCTGTATCAGCAGCGCTACTGGACATTTTTCCCAGAAAGCGAACGCGCTGGGCGGCTGTATTTTGGGAAGAAATGGTTGTTTCCTCTTATGGCCCCCAGAGTCGGTGGCTGTGGTCTGCACGGGGGGAAGGTGGCGAGCACCCTCGGCTTCACCCTAAGGCGCTGTCACCCCTGGGCAAGCTGTTCTTCCCACAGGCATCCTGATTCTTCCCTTCCTAGTACTCATTTATTTTCAAGTGCAAAAGGGGTGCTCCATATTGTATGATTTACTTTCCGTTTTGCTCTATTGTAAATCCCATAAATCCAGAGTTAAAACAAACTACTTGGATTGAAAAAGGCTTATGGGCACTTCCCAGCCCTCCAGAGATGGGCCCCTTTCCTGCAAAGGAACCATCAAGGGGCTCGGCTACTCTGCCATTTCCACCCTTAAATTTTCATGGTATTAAAAACAGCTAAAACGGGTTTTGAAGAACGAATGGCCTGGAGATTCACTGCCAATTCATCAACATTGAGATTGCATAATGGTCCGGATGGCAGCCCGTAAAATTAAAAGGATGACTATGATCCTTTCCAATCAAGTTTTTGGCTGTTTCTTCAGGAATCCTGTCCTGATTGGCACATTAACTGGACAACTGCAAGGAAGAAAGCAAGAGACCGGAGGAAGCGGGGAAACCCACATAGCGACCTGCTGCAGACCGACGAGGAACGCCTGTCCGTCAGCCGGTCTGCTGCACCAGCTTCCAACCGTCCCACCACAGCTACTAAGTCCCATTACTTCCTTTTCTTCCTTTGCTTCAGCCTTTCACTCCTTCAGTTGTTACCGAACACTGAATCAACCCTTTTTTGTGGCTTCAATCTGAGTGGAAACCTGGAAGGAAGGACTGGAAGGAAAGGGAAGGGGCATAGGGAAAAGTAAGAAGCTGGAGGCAGGGAAGGAAAACATTTCTAAGATTTTATTAAAGAAGGTAAAACAGATTTTCCAAATGGCAATTGGGAAGCTAATGCCATCCAACAGCCCTAATCCACACGGAGGGGAGGAGGCAAAAAACCCACACAGCCATGTGAACACTGCATCACGTTACAAGCAGCAAAGCCTCATCACCTCTCCTACTTAAAAACCCTTATCTGGCTTCTGCCCCTTTCCTAAACGCAAAAGCTGAAATTCTGTATGAAGGTAAACTCCAAGCAGCGCGTAACAACAAACGCTGCACTAGCGGAGAAGAACCAGCCTCTTAAAACGTATGCGTTTTCCCTTGTCTTTCCTTAATTTAATTTGAATAAAAGTTATGCGAAGAAAGGGGGAGAGCTGGCCAAGAAGGGAATAAAAAAAAACCCCAGAGTGCCAGCGAGCCACAGTGACTGAGGGATACGGCCTCAGGAGCATTAATGCCAAGCCTGGATGACAACTTGTAGGGATGTAGCTTTGCTGGTTGGTTATTTGCACAAGCTTACGGACCCGGGAAAACTGCAGGACACTGCAGGGAACCACCTACCCTCCTGTAATGGAAAAGGCTGCAGAGCAATGCACCGCGGCCACCGCCGGCATCAGCTGAGCACCAGCCTGGTAGGCAGTCCCTTGTCCTCCAGCAAACAACGTCCAACTCCAGCAAACTTGAAAAAAACCTGCATCTGGCAACTGGATGGAGAAATTAAAAAACTGCCTGCTTTCCGTCAAAAGACAGGATTTCCTTTATTGGACTAAACCTCAGGTCTATCCCAGTTGCATCAACCCCACGCGCGTGGGAGACTGGAGGAACGGGCCACCAGTTCTCCCTGGTGCTTCTTGGGAGCACACTGTACCAAACCAGTAAAGACTTCAAATTGCTCGGCACAGCTTGCTTTCTAATAAAAGAGCACCAGTGAGGCGAGTGAAATATATTTGTATTTTGATTTTTTCCCCCCCAATCTGAGCTTAAAATTTGATTTCCACAACCTGTAGATAGATAGATCCAAGTGAGTTAGGGACACAGCTCCCGCTGCGATTTCAAATCCAAAGTAAATGCAAGGTATAGCCTGGATAAGTTCAGGACTTGTAAAAGTTCAATGCTGTAGAAAAAGTTATAAAGAAGTTACAACAGGAAATTTAAATTATTAGATCTGGCACCGTTACATGAGATTTGAACAAAACCAAATAAAAGACTCGAGCTTCAAACTCAGAGAACAAATTATTGAGGAAAATGGATACAAACATATGCTGGCAGCCTTGTATTAAACATGGCCCTGTGCAATTTAACAAGAAAATTAGAGATGTAAAACCAAATAAAACAGATGCAAAGAAATCTTTAGGTAAGAGCCCTCGTATAAACTGATTAATATAAACAATACGATCCCCTAAAACTTCCTGAGACCCTTAAAAGTATAATACTTCAAGGCAACAATTTCCTTGATTATGAAAATAAACACAATTGATTAAAAAAACAAAGACAAAAAAACGCCAACCAAAACACCATACAAAACCAAACTGGGGGGAAGGGGGAGGAAGGGGGAAAACAGTCTCAAGTTTTAGGTACCTAAAAACAGTCCTTGAAGTGATCCTCCCCTAAGGATATTTTCATCTTAGTCACATGTTTTTTCTAAGGTATTTTTATTTAGTCTCCCTGTAGATAACTGCAAGGAGCGAACTGCTAACATGATATTAAATCAATTATCTGATGTCTCCCCTCATCGCTGAGAGAGGCATTAAGTCTGAAATATTACCAATAAAGTCATTAGGCTCACTGACCTCAGAGAATGTTCTCTCACACACGTATTGTTTCCATCACTTGTCTCAGTCAAAAAAAAAAAAAAGTTTATTTTCTTAATCTTTGATACGAGTGCTTTGATAATTACCTGCTTATCAATAAGCAAGCCTACACACTTGTACTAGTAGATAAGAAAAAATATAAAAGTAAGAAGAGAAAATATTTGAGAATGTTTCATGATACACATATGCTCTTGTTGACACAGAGGTGAAGAGGAAATAGATCTTTTAGGACTCGCGGCTCATACTTTCACCCAAATCACCCATTTTTTCACTTTCACCTTACCGTTTGCAGTATCAATGTGGAAAATAGAACAGCTCACACAACCACCTTTCCAAATAGCTACGTATGGTTTGTTTTTGCAGGTTTAGACAGCATGAGTGAAGTTTCCAGCTAAACAGACCTGGAAATGTTATGGCAAGGCTCGCAGACCAGAGCGGAATAAATTCCGACCACAAATACATTTGTAACCACAAATCCTTATCACACCAGTGTACCCACAACAAAAAACACCTTCAGACCAGGGATCGCCGGCACTGCAAACCGAAGCCTGGCTAACTGAAGTGGAATTGGATTCGGCTGGCCCAGGCGAACACAGATAAGCACAGAAAGAGAAGACATAACGGCCAGATTTGCTCACGCACAGGCAACACTGACCTGGACTGTCCCATCTACCTGGCGGGGACACCGGCTGCCTCTGCGGCGGAGGCACCCCTTCACGGACAGCTAGGATTAAACAGATATCCAGCTTCTACCTTGGCTTTTTATACGGCTGC